>NW_027251299.1:0-326250 GCF_044704955.1 Pristiophorus japonicus
CCCGCTCTCTCCCCATAGCCCTGTATCAATCTCGAAACTAATCCCACTGCCCCGCTCTCTCCCCATAATCCTTTATCAATCGCAAACTAATCCCACTGCCCCGCTCTCTCCCCATAGCCCTGTATCAATCCCCAAACTAATCCCACTGTCCCGCTCTCTCCCCATAGCCCTGTTTCAATCCCCAAACTAATCCCACTGCAACGCGCTCTCCCCATAGTCCTGTATCAATCCGCAAACTAATCCCACTGCCCCGCTCTCTCCCCATAGCCCTGAATCAATCCCCAAACTAATCCCACTGCCCCGCTGTCTCCCCATAGTCCTGTATCAATCCCCAAACTAATCCCACTGCCCCGCTCTCTCCCCATAGCCCTGTATCAATCCCCAAACTAATCCCACTGCCCCGCTCTCTCCCCATAGCCCTGTATCAATCCCCAAACTAATCCCACTGCCCCGCTCTCTCCCCATAGCCCTTTATCAATCCCCAAACTAATCCCACTGCCCCGCTCTCTCCCCATTGCCCTGTATCAATCCCCAAACTAATCCCACTGCCGCACTCTCTCCCCATAGCCCTGTATCAATCTCCAAACTAATCCCACTGCCCCGCTCTCTCCCCATAGTCCTGTACCAATCCCCAAACTGATCTCAGTGCCCCGCACTCTCCCCATAGTCCTGTATCAATCTCCAAACTAATCCCACTGCCCCGCTCTCTCCCCATAGTCCTGTATCAATCCCCAAACTAATCCCACTGCCCCGCACTCTCCCCATAGTCCTGTATCAATCTCCAAACTAATCCCACTGCCCCGCTCTCTCCCCATAGCCCTGTATCAATCCCCAAACTAACCCCACAGCCCCGCTCTCTCCTCATAGTCCTGTATCAATCCCCAAACTAATCCCACTGCCGCGCTCTCTCCCCATAGTCCTCTATCAATCCCCAAACTAATCCCACTGCACCGCTCTCTCCCCATAGTCCTGCATCAATCCACAAACTAATCCCACTGCCCCGCTCTCTCCCCATAGCCCTGTATCAATTTCGAAACTAATCCCACTGCCCCGCTCTCTCCCCATAAACCTGTAACAATCTCAAACTAATCCCACTGCCCCGCTCTCTCCCCATAGCCCTGTATCAACCCCCAAACTAATCCCGCTGTCCCGCTCTCTCCCCATAGCCCTGTATCAATCCCCAAACTAATCCCATTGCCCCGCTCTCTCCCCATAGTCCTGTATCAATTCCCAAACTAATCCCACTGCCCCGCTCTCTCCCCATAGCCCTGTATCAATCCCCAAACTAATCCCACTGCCCCGCTCTCTCCCCATAGTCCTGTATCAATCCCCAAACTAATCCCACTGCCCCGCTCTCTCCCCATAGCCCTGTATCAATCCCCAAACTAATCCCACTGCCCCGCTCTCTCCCCATAGCCCTGTATCAATGCCCAAACTAATCCCACTGCCCCGCTCTCTCCCCATAGTCCTGTATCAATCCCCAAACTAATCCCACTGTCTCGCTCTCTCCCCATAGCCCTGTAACAATCCCCAAACTAATCCCACTGCCCCGCTCTCTCCCCATAGCCCTGTATCAATCCCCAAACTAATACCACTGCCCCGCTCTCTCCCCATAGTGCTGTATCAAACCCCAAACTAATCCCACTGCCCCGCTCTCTCCCCATAGTTCTGTATCAAACCCCAAACTAATACCACTGCCCCACTCTCTCCCCATAGTCCTGTATCAATCTCCAAACTAATCCCACTGCCCTGCTCGTTCCCCATAGTCCTGTATCAATCTCCAAACTAATCCCACTACCGCGATCTCTCCCCATAGTCCTGTATCAAACCCCAAACGAATCCCACTGCCCCGCTCTCTCCCCATAGTCCTGTATCAAACCCCAAACTAATCCCACTGCCCCGCTCTCTCCTCATAGTCCTGTATCAATCCCCAAACTAATCCCACTGCACCGCTCTCTCCCCATAGTCCTGTATCAATCCCCAAACTAATCCCACTGCTCCGCTCTCTCCCCATAGCCCTGTATCAATCCCCAAACTAATCCCACTGCCCTGCTCTCTCCTCATAGCCCTGTATCAATCCCCAAATTAATCCCACTGCCCCGCTCTCTCCCTATAGCCCTGTATCAATCCCCAAATTAATCCCACTGCCCCGCTCTCTCCTCATAGTCCTGTATCAATCCCCAAACTAATCCCACTGCCCCGCTCTCTCCCCATAGTCCTGTATCAATCCCCAAACTAATCCCACTGCCCCGCTCTCTCCCCATAGTCCTGTTTCAATCCCCAAACTAATCCCACTGCCCCGCTCTCTCCCCATAGCCCTGTATCAATCTCGAAGCTAATCCCACTGCCCCGCTCTCTCCCCATAATCCTGTATCAATCGCAAACTAATCCCACTGTCCCGCTCTCTCCCCATAGCCCTGTATCAATCCCCAAAATAATCCCACTGCCCCGCTCTCGCCCCATAGCCCTGTATCAATCCCCAAACTAATCCCACTGCCCCGCTCTCTCCCCATAGCCCTGTATCAATCTCCAAACTAATCCCACTGCCCCTCTCTCTCCCCATAGTCATGTATCAATCCCCAAACTAATCCCACTGCCCCGCTCTCTCCCCATAGCCCTGTATCAATCCCCAAACTAATCCACCTGCCCCGCTCTCTCCCCATAGCCCTGTATCAATCACCAAACTAATCCCACTTCCTCGCTCTCTCCCCATAGTCCTGTAACAATCCCCAAACTAATCCCACTGCCCCGCTCTCTCCCTATAGACCTGTATCAATCCCCAAACTAATCCCACTGCCGCACTCTCTCCCCATAGCCCTGTGTCAATCTCCAAACTAATCCCACTGCCCCGCTCTCTCCCCATAGTCCTGTATCAATCCACAAACTGATCTCACTGCCCCGCTCTATCCCCATAGTCCTGTTTCAATCTCCAAACTAATCCCACTGCCCCGCTCTCTCCCCATAGTCCTGTATCAATCCCCAAACTAATCCCACTGCCCCGCTCTCTCCCCATAGTCCTGTATCAATCCCAAAAATAATCCCACTGCCGCACTCTCTCCCCATAGCTCTGTATCAATCTCCAAACTAATCCCACTGCCCCGCTCCCTCCCCATAGTCCTGTATCAATCCCCAAACTAATCGCACTGCCCCGCTCTCTCCCCATAGTCCTGTATCAATCCCCAAACTAATCTCACTGCCCCGCTCTCTCCCCATGGTCGTGTATCAATCCCCAAACTAATCCCACTGCCCCGCTCTCTCACCATAGTCCTGTATCAATCCCCAAACTAATCCCACTGCCCCGATCTCTCCCCATAGTCCTCTATCAAACCCCAAACTAATCCCACTGCCCCGCTCTCTCACCATAGTCCTGTATCAATCCCCAAACTAATCCCCCTGCCCCGCTCTCTCCCCATAGTCCTGTATCAATCCCAAACTAATCCCACTGCCCCGCTCTCTCCCCGTCGTCCTGTATCAATCCCCAAACTAATCTCACTGCCCCGCTCTCTCCCCATAGCCCTGTATCAATCCCCAAACTAATCCCACTGCCCCGCTCTCTCCCCATAGCCCTGTTTCAATCTCCAAACTAATCCCACTGCCCACTCTCTCCCCATAGCCCTGTATCAATCCCCAAACTAATCCCACAGCCCCGCTCTCTCCTCATAGTCCTGCATCAATCCCCAAACTAATCCCACTGCCCCGCTCTCTCCCCATAGTCCTCTATCAATCCCCAAACTAATCCCACTGCACCGCTCTCTCCCCATAGTCCTGTAGCAATCCACAAACTAATCCCACTGCCCCGCTCTCTCCCCATAGCCCTGTATCAATCTCGAAACTAATCCCACTGCCCCGCTCTCTCCCCATAAACCTGTATCAATCGCAAACTAATCCCACTGCCCCGCTCTCTCCCCATAGCCCTGTATCAATCTCCAAACTAATCCCGCTGTCCAGCTCTCTCCCCATAGCCCTGTATCAATCCCCAAACTAATCCCACTGCCCCGCTCTCTCCCCATAGCCCTGTATCAATCCCCAAACTAATCCCACTGCCCCGCTCTCTCCCCATAGTCCTGTATCAAACCCCAAACTAATCCCACTGCCCCGCTCTCTCCCCATAGTCCTGTATCAAACCCCAAACTAATCCCACTGCCCCACTCTCTCCCCATAGTCCTGTATCAATCTCCAAACTAATCCCACTGCCCTGCTCTCTCCCCATAGTCCTGTATCAATCTGCAAACTAATCCCACTACCCCGATCTCTCCCCATAGTCCTGTAGCAAACCCCAAACTAATCCCACTGCCCCGCTCTCTCCCCTTGGTCCTGTATCAATCTCCAAACGAATCCCACTGCCCCGCTCTCTCCCCATAGTCCTGTATCAATCTCCAAACTAATCCCACTGCCCCGATCTCACCACATAGTCCTGTTTCAAACCCCAAACTAATCCCACTGCCCCGCTCTCTCCCCATAGTCCTGTATCAAACCCCAAACTAATCCCACTGCCCCGCTCTCTCCCCATAGTCCTGTATCAATCCCAAACTAATCCCACTGCCCCGCTCTCTCCCCGTCGTCCTGTATCAATCCCCAAACTAATCTCACTGCCCCGCTCTCTCCCCATAGTCCTCTATCAATCCCCAAACTAATCCCACTGCACCGCTCTCTCCCCATAGTCCTGTATCAATCCACAAACTAATCCCACTGCCCCGCTCTCTCCCCATAGCCCTGTATCAATCTCGAAACTAATCCCACTGCCCCGCTCTCACCCCATAAACCTGTAACAATCGCAAACTAATCCCACTGCCCCGCTCTCTCCCCATAGCCCTGTATCAATCCCCAAACTAATCCCGCTGTCCCGCTCTCTCCCCATAGCCCTGTATCAATCCCCAAACTAATCCCACTGCCCCGCTCTCTCCCCATAGTCCTGTATCAATTCCCAAACTAATCCCACTGCCCCGCTCTCTCCCCATAGCCCTGTATCAATCCCCAAACTAATCCCACTGCCCCGCTCTCTCCCCATAGTCCTGTATCAATCCCCAAACTAATCCCACTGCCCCGCTCTCTCCCCATAGTCCTGTATCAATCCCCAAACTAATCCCACTGCCTCGCTCTCTTCCCATAGCCCAGTAACAATCCCCAAACTAATCCCACTGCCCCGCTCTCTCCCCATATCCCTGTATCAATCCCCAAACTAATCCCACTGCCCCGCTCTCTCCCCATAGTCCTGTATCAAACCCCAAACTAATCCCACTGCCCCGCTCTCTCCCCATAGTCCTGTATCAAACCCCAAACTAATCCCACTGCCCCACTCTCTCCCCATAGTCCTGTATCAATCTCCAAACTAATCCCACTACCCCGATCTCTCCCCATAGTCCTGTATCAAACCCCAAACGAATCCCACTGCCCCGCTCTCTCCCCATAGTCCTGTATCAATCCCCAAACAAATCCCACTGCCCCGCTCTCTCCCCATAGCCCTGTATCAATCTCGAAACTAATCCCACTGCCCCGCTCTCTCCCCATAATCCTTTATCAATCGCAAACTAATCCCACTGCCCCGCTCTCTCCCCATAGCCCTGTATCAATCCCCAAACTAATCCCACTGTCCCGCTCTCTCCCCATAGCCCTGTTTCAATCCCCAAACTAATCCCACTGCAACGCGCTCTCCCCATAGTCCTGTATCAATCCGCAAACTAATCCCACTGCCCCGCTCTCTCCCCATAGCCCTGAATCAATCGCCAAACTAATCCCACTGCCCCGCTGTCTCCCCATAGTCCTGTATCAATTCCCAAACTAATCCCACTGCCCCGCTCTCTCCTCTTAGCCCTGTATCAAACCCCAAACTAATCCCACTGCCCCGCTCTCTCCCCATAGCCCTGTATCAATCCCCAAACTAATCCCACTGCCCCGCTCTCTCCCCATAGCCCTTTATCAATCCCCAAACTAATTCCACTGCCCCGCTCTCTCCCCATTGCCCTGTATCAATCCCCAAACTAATCCCACTGCCGCACTCGCTCCCCATAGCCCTGTATCAATCTCCAAACTAATCCCACTGCCCCGCTCTCTCCCCATGGTCGTGTATCAATCCCCAAACTGATCCCACTGCCCCGCTCTCTCACCATAGTCCTGTATCAATCCCCAAACTAATCCCACTGCCCCGCTCTCTCCCCATAGCCCTGTATCAATCCCCAAACTAATCCCACTGCCCCGCTCTCTCCCCATAGTCCTGTATCAATCCCCAAACTAATCCCACTGCCCCGCTCTCTCCCCATAGTCCTGTATCAATCCCCAAACTAATCCCACTGCCTCGCTCTCTTCCCATAGCCCAGTAACAATCCCCAAACTAATCCCACTGCCCCGCTCTCTCCCCATATCCCTGTATCAATCCCCAAACTAATCCCACTGCCCCGCTCTCTCCCCATAGTCCTGTATCAAACCCCAAACTAATCCCACTGCCCCGCTCTCTCCCCATAGTCCTGTATCAAACCCCAAACTAATCCCACTGCCCCACTCTCTCCCCATAGTCCTGTATCAATCTCCAAACTAATCCCACTACCCCGATCTCTCCCCATAGTCCTGTATCAAACCCCAAACGAATCCCACTGCACCGCTCTCTCCCCATAGTCCTGTAGCAATCCACAAACTAATCCCACTGCCCCGCTCTCTCCCCACAGCCCTGTATCAATCTCGAAACTAATCCCACTGCCCCGCTCTCTCCCCATAAACCTGTATCAATCGCAAACTAATCCCACTGCCCCGCTCTCTCCCCATAGCCCTGTATCAATCTCCAAACTAATCCCGCTGTCCAGCTCTCTCCCCATAGCCCTGTATCAATCCCCAAACTAATCCCACTGCCCCGCTCTCTCCCCATAGCCCTGTATCAATCCCCAAACTAATCCCACTGCCCCGCTCTCTCCCCATAGTCCTGTATCAAACCCCAAACTAATCCCACTGCCCCGCTCTCTCCCCATAGTCCTGTATCAAACCCCAAACTAATCCCACTGCCCCACTCTCTCACCATAGTCCTGTATCAATCTCCAAACTAATCCCACTGCCCTGCTCTCTCCCCATAGTCCTGTATCAATCTGCAAACTAATCCCACTACCCCGATCTCTCCCCATAGTCCTGTAGCAAACCCCAAACTAATCCCACTGCCCCGCTCTCTCCCCTTGGTCCTGTATCAATCTCCAAACGAATCCCACTGCCCCGCTCTCTCCCCATAGTCCTGTATCAATCTCCAAACTAATCCCACTGCCCCGATCTCACCACATAGTCCTGTTTCAAACCCCAAACTAATCCCACTGCCCCGCTCTCTCCCCATAGTCCTGTATCAAACCCCAAACTAATCCCACTGCCCCGCTCTCTCCCCATAGTCCTGTATCAATCCCAAACTAATCCCACTGCCCCGCTCTCTCCCCGTCGTCCTGTATCAATCCCCAAACTAATCTCACTGCCCCGCTCTCTCCCCATAGTCCTCTATCAATCCCCAAACTAATCCCACTGCACCGCTCTCTCCCCATAGTCCTGTATCAATCCACAAACTAATCCCACTGCCCCGCTCTCTCCCCATAGCCCTGTATCAATCTCGAAACTAATCCCACTGCCCCGCTCTCACCCCATAAACCTGTAACAATCGCAAACTAATCCCACTGCCCCGCTCTCTCCCCATAGCCCTGTATCAATCCCCAAACTAATCCCGCTGTCCCGCTCTCTCCCCATAGCCCTGTATCAATCCCCAAACTAATCCCACTGCCCCGCTCTCTCCCCATAGTCCTGTATCAAACCCCAAACTAATCCCACTGCCCCGCTCTCTCCCCATAGTCCTGTATCAAACCCCAAACTAATCCCACTGCCCCACTCTCTCCCCATAGTCCTGTATCAATCTCCAAACTAATCCCACTACCCCGATCTCTCCCCATAGTCCTGTATCAAACCCCAAACGAATCCCACTGCCCCGCTCTCTCCCCATAGTCCTGTATCAATCCCCAAACAAATCCCACTGCCCCGCTCTCTCCCCATAGCCCTGTATCAATCTCGAAACTAATCCCACTGCCCCGCTCTCTCCCCATAATCCTTTATCAATCGCAAACTAATCCCACTAATCCCACTGCCCCGCTCTCTCCCCATAGCCCTGTATCAATCCCCAAACTAATCCCACTGTCCCGCTCTCTCCCCATAGCCCTGTTTCAATCCCCAAACTTATCCCACTGCCGCACTCGCTCCCCATAGCCCTGTATCAATCTCCAAACTAATCCCACTGCCCCGCTCTCTCCCCATGGTCGTGTATCAATCCCCAAACTGATCCCACTGCCCCGCTCTCTCACCATAGTCCTGTATCAATCCCCAAACTAATCCCACTGCCCCGCTCTCTCCCCATAGCCCTGTATCAATCCCCAAACTAATCCCACTGCCCCGCTCTCTCCCCATAGTCCTGTATCAATCCCCAAACTAATCCCACTGCCCCGCTCTCTCCCCATAGTCCTGTATCAATCCCCAAACTAATCCCACTGCCTCGCTCTCTTCCCATAGCCCAGTAACAATCCCCAAACTAATCCCACTGCCCCGCTCTCTCCCCATATCCCTGTATCAATCCCCAAACTAATCCCACTGCCCCGCTCTCTCCCCATAGTCCTGTATCAAACCCCAAACTAATCCCACTGCCCCGCTCTCTCCCCATAGTCCTGTATCAAACCCCAAACTAATCCCACTGCCCCACTCTCTCCCCATAGTCCTCTATCAATCTCCAAACTAATCCCACTACCCCGATCTCTCCCCATAGTCCTGTATCAAACCCCAAACGAATCCCACTGCCCCGCTCTCTCCCCATAGTCCTGTATCAATCCCCAAACAAATCCCACTGCCCCGCTCTCTCCCCATAGCCCTGTATCAATCCCCAAACTAATCCCACTGCCCCGCTCTCTCCCCATAGTCCTGTATCAATCCCCAAACTAATCCCACTGCCCCGCTCTCTCCCCATAGTCCTGTATCAATCCCCAAACTAATCCCACTGCCTCGCTCTCTTCCCATAGCCCAGTAACAATCCCCAAACTAATCCCACTGCCCCGCTCTCTCCCCATATCCCTGTATCAATCCCCAAACTAATCCCACTGCCCCGCTCTCTCCCCATAGTCCTGTATCAAACCCCAAACTAATCCCACTGCCCCACTCTCTCCCCATAGTCCTGTATCAATCTCCAAACTAATCCCACTACCCCGATCTCTCCCCATAGTCCTGTATCAAACCCCAAACGAATCCCACTGCACCGCTCTCTCCCCATAGTCCTGTAGCAATCCACAAACTAATCCCACTGCCCCGCTCTCTCCCCATAGCCCTGTATCAATCTCGAAACTAATCCCACTGCCCCGCTCTCTCCCCATACACCTGTATCAATCGCAAACTAATCCCACTGCCCCGCTCTCTCCCCGTCGTCCTGTATCAATCCCCAAACTAATCTCACTGCCCCGCTCTCTCCCCATAGTCCTCTATCAATCCCCAAACTAATCCCACTGCACCGCTCTCTCCCCATAGTCCTGTATCAATCCACAAACTAATCCCACTGCCCCGCTCTCTCCCCATAGCCCTGTATCAATCTCGAAACTAATCCCACTGCCCCGCTCTCACCCCATAAACCTGTAACAATCGCAAACTAATCCCACTGCCCCGCTCTCTCCCCATAGCCCTGTATCAATCCCCAAACTAATCCCGCTGTCCCGCTCTCTCCCCATAGCCCTGTATCAATCCCCAAACTAATCCCACTGCCCCGCTCTCTCCCCATAGTCCTGTATCAATTCCCAAACTAATCCCACTGCCCCGCTCTCTCCCCATAGCCCTGTATCAATCCCCAAACTAATCCCACTGCCCCGCTCTCTCCCCATAGTCCTGTATCAATCCCCAAACTAATCCCACTGCCCCGCTCTCTCCCCATAGTCCTGTATCAATCCCCAAACTAATCCCACTGCCTCGCTCTCTTCCCATAGCCCAGTAACAATCCCCAAACTAATCCCACTGCCCCGCTCTCTCCCCATATCCCTGTATCAATCCCCAAACTAATCCCACTGCCCCGCTCTCTCCCCATAGTCCTGTATCAAACCCCAAACTAATCCCACTGCCCCGCTCTCTCCCCATAGTCCTGTATCAAACCCCAAACTAATCCCACTGCCCCACTCTCTCCCCATAGTCCTGTATCAATCTCCAAACTAATCCCACTACCCCGATCTCTCCCCATAGTCCTGTATCAAACCCCAAACGAATCCCACTGCCCCGCTCTCTCCCCATAGTCCTGTATCAATCCCCAAACAAATCCCACTGCCCCGCTCTCTCCCCATAGCCCTGTATCAATCTCGAAACTAATCCCACTGCCCCGCTCTCTCCCCATAATCCTTTATCAATCGCAAACTAATCCCACTGCCCCGCTCTCTCCCCATAGCCCTGTATCAATCCCCAAACTAATCCCACTGTCCCGCTCTCTCCCCATAGCCCTGTTTCAATCCCCAAACTAATCCCACTGCAACGCGCTCTCCCCATAGTCCTGTATCAATCCGCAAACTAATCCCACTGCCCCGCTCTCTCCCCATAGCCCTGAATCAATCGCCAAACTAATCCCACTGCCCCGCTGTCTCCCCATAGTCCTGTATCAATTCCCAAACTAATCCCACTGCCCCGCTCTCTCCTCTTAGCCCTGTATCAAACCCCAAACTAATCCCACTGCCCCGCTCTCTCCCCATAGCCCTGTATCAATCCCCAAACTAATCCCACTGCCCCGCTCTCTCCCCATAGCCCTTTATCAATCCCCAAACTAATTCCACTGCCCCGCTCTCTCCCCATTGCCCTGTATCAATCCCCAAACTAATCCCACTGCCGCACTCGCTCCCCATAGCCCTGTATCAATCTCCAAACTAATCCCACTGCCCCGCTCTCTCCCCATGGTCGTGTATCAATCCCCAAACTGATCCCACTGCCCCGCTCTCTCACCATAGTCCTGTATCAATCCCCAAACTAATCCCACTGCCCCGCTCTCTCCCCATAGCCCTGTATCAATCCCCAAACTAATCCCACTGCCCCGCTCTCTCCCCATAGTCCTGTATCAATCCCCAAACTAATCCCACTGCCCCGCTCTCTCCCCATAGTCCTGTATCAATCCCCAAACTAATCCCACTGCCTCGCTCTCTTCCCATAGCCCAGTAACAATCCCCAAACTAATCCCACTGCCCCGCTCTCTCCCCATATCCCTGTATCAATCCCCAAACTAATCCCACTGCCCCGCTCTCTCCCCATAGTCCTGTATCAAACCCCAAACTAATCCCACTGCCCCGCTCTCTCCCCATAGTCCTGTATCAAACCCCAAACTAATCCCACTGCCCCACTCTCTCCCCATAGTCCTGTATCAATCTCCAAACTAATCCCACTACCCCGATCTCTCCCCATAGTCCTGTATCAAACCCCAAACGAATCCCACTGCACCGCTCTCTCCCCATAGTCCTGTAGCAATCCACAAACTAATCCCACTGCCCCGCTCTCTCCCCATAGCCCTGTATCAATCTCGAAACTAATCCCACTGCCCCGCTCTCTCCCCATAAACCTGTATCAATCGCAAACTAATCCCACTGCCCCGCTCTCTCCCCATAGCCCTGTATCAATCTCCAAACTAATCCCGCTGTCCAGCTCTCTCCCCATAGCCCTGTATCAATCCCCAAACTAATCCCACTGCCCCGCTCTCTCCCCATAGCCCTGTATCAATCCCCAAACTAATCCCACTGCCCCGCTCTCTCCCCATAGTCCTGTATCAAACCCCAAACTAATCCCACTGCCCCGCTCTCTCCCCATAGTCCTGTATCAAACCCCAAACTAATCCCACTGCCCCACTCTCTCACCATAGTCCTGTATCAATCTCCAAACTAATCCCACTGCCCTGCTCTCTCCCCATAGTCCTGTATCAATCTGCAAACTAATCCCACTACCCCGATCTCTCCCCATAGTCCTGTAGCAAACCCCAAACTAATCCCACTGCCCCGCTCTCTCCCCTTGGTCCTGTATCAATCTCCAAACGAATCCCACTGCCCCGCTCTCTCCCCATAGTCCTGTATCAATCTCCAAACTAATCCCACTGCCCCGATCTCACCACATAGTCCTGTTTCAAACCCCAAACTAATCCCACTGCCCCGCTCTCTCCCCATAGTCCTGTATCAAACCCCAAACTAATCCCACTGCCCCGCTCTCTCCCCATAGTCCTGTATCAATCCCAAACTAATCCCACTGCCCCGCTCTCTCCCCGTCGTCCTGTATCAATCCCCAAACTAATCTCACTGCCCCGCTCTCTCCCCATAGTCCTCTATCAATCCCCAAACTAATCCCACTGCACCGCTCTCTCCCCATAGTCCTGTATCAATCCACAAACTAATCCCACTGCCCCGCTCTCTCCCCATAGCCCTGTATCAATCTCGAAACTAATCCCACTGCCCCGCTCTCACCCCATAAACCTGTAACAATCGCAAACTAATCCCACTGCCCCGCTCTCTCCCCATAGCCCTGTATCAATCCCCAAACTAATCCCGCTGTCCCGCTCTCTCCCCATAGCCCTGTATCAATCCCCAAACTAATCCCACTGCCCCGCTCTCTCCCCATAGTCCTGTATCAAACCCCAAACTAATCCCACTGCCCCGCTCTCTCCCCATAGTCCTGTATCAAACCCCAAACTAATCCCACTGCCCCACTCTCTCCCCATAGTCCTGTATCAATCTCCAAACTAATCCCACTACCCCGATCTCTCCCCATAGTCCTGTATCAAACCCCAAACGAATCCCACTGCCCCGCTCTCTCCCCATAGTCCTGTATCAATCCCCAAACAAATCCCACTGCCCCGCTCTCTCCCCATAGCCCTGTATCAATCTCGAAACTAATCCCACTGCCCCGCTCTCTCCCCATAATCCTTTATCAATCGCAAACTAATCCCACTGCCCCGCTCTCTCCCCATAGCCCTGTATCAATCCCCAAACTAATCCCACTGTCCCGCTCTCTCCCCATAGCCCTGTTTCAATCCCCAAACTAATCCCACTGCAACGCGCTCTCCCCATAGTCCTGTATCAATCCGCAAACTAATCCCACTGCCCCGCTCTCTCCCCATAGCCCTGAATCAATCGCCAAACTAATCCCACTGCCCCGCTGTCTCCCCATAGTCCTGTATCAATTCCCAAACTAATCCCACTGCCCCGCTCTCTCCTCTTAGCCCTGTATCAAACCCCAAACTAATCCCACTGCCCCGCTCTCTCCCCATAGCCCTGTATCAATCCCCAAACTAATCCCACTGCCCCGCTCTCTCCCCATAGCCCTTTATCAATCCCCAAACTAATTCCACTGCCCCGCTCTCTCCCCATTGCCCTGTATCAATCCCCAAACTAATCCCACTGCCGCACTCGCTCCCCATAGCCCTGTATCAATCTCCAAACTAATCCCACTGCCCCGCTCTCTCCCCATGGTCGTGTATCAATCCCCAAACTGATCCCACTGCCCCGCTCTCTCACCATAGTCCTGTATCAATCCCCAAACTAATCCCACTGCCCCGCTCTCTCCCCATAGCCCTGTATCAATCCCCAAACTAATCCCACTGCCCCGCTCTCTCCCCATAGTCCTGTATCAATCCCCAAACTAATCCCACTGCCCCGCTCTCTCCCCATAGTCCTGTATCAATCCCCAAACTAATCCCACTGCCTCGCTCTCTTCCCATAGCCCAGTAACAATCCCCAAACTAATCCCACTGCCCCGCTCTCTCCCCATATCCCTGTATCAATCCCCAAACTAATCCCACTGCCCCGCTCTCTCCCCATAGTCCTGTATCAAACCCCAAACTAATCCCACTGCCCCGCTCTCTCCCCATAGTCCTGTATCAAACCCCAAACTAATCCCACTGCCCCACTCTCTCCCCATAGTCCTCTATCAATCTCCAAACTAATCCCACTACCCCGATCTCTCCCCATAGTCCTGTATCAAACCCCAAACGAATCCCACTGCCCCGCTCTCTCCCCATAGTCCTGTATCAATCCCCAAACAAATCCCACTGCCCCGCTCTCTCCCCATAGCCCTGTATCAATCCCCAAACTAATCCCACTGCCCCGCTCTCTCCCCATAGTCCTGTATCAATCCCCAAACTAATCCCACTGCCCCGCTCTCTCCCCATAGTCCTGTATCAATCCCCAAACTAATCCCACTGCCTCGCTCTCTTCCCATAGCCCAGTAACAATCCCCAAACTAATCCCACTGCCCCGCTCTCTCCCCATATCCCTGTATCAATCCCCAAACTAATCCCACTGCCCCGCTCTCTCCCCATAGTCCTGTATCAAACCCCAAACTAATCCCACTGCCCCGCTCTCTCCCCATAGTCCTGTATCAAACCCCAAACTAATCCCACTGCCCCACTCTCTCCCCATAGTCCTGTATCAATCTCCAAACTAATCCCACTACCCCGATCTCTCCCCATAGTCCTGTATCAAACCCCAAACGAATCCCACTGCCCCGCTCTCTCCCCATAGTCCTGTATCAATCCCCAAACAAATCCCACTGCCCCGCTCTCTCCCCATAGCCCTGTATCAATCTCGAAACTAATCCCACTGCCCCGCTCTCTCCCCATAATCCTTTATCAATCGCAAACTAATCCCACTAATCCCACTGCCCCGCTCTCTCCCCATAGCCCTGTATCAATCCCCAAACTAATCCCACTGTCCCGCTCTCTCCCCATAGCCCTGTTTCAATCCCCAAACTTATCCCACTGCAACGCGCTCTCCCCATAGTCCTGTATCAATCCGCAAACTAATCCCACTGCCCCGCTCTCTCCCCATAGCCCTGAATCAATCCCCAAACTAATCCCACTGCCCCGCTGTCTCCCCATAGTCCTGTATCAATTCCCAAACTAATCCCACTGCCCCGCTCTCTCCTCTTAGCCCTGTATCAATCCCCAAACTAATCCCACTGCCCCGCTCTCTCCCCATAGCCCTGTATCAATCCCCAAACTAATCCCACTGCCCCGCTCTCTCCCCATAGCCCTTTATCAATCCCCAAACTAATTCCACTGCCCCGCTCTCTCCCCATTGCCCTGTATCAATCCCCAAACTAATCCCACTGCCGCACTCGCTCCCCATAGCCCTGTATCAATCTCCAAACTAATCCCACTGCCCCGCTCTCTCCCCATGGTCGTGTATCAATCCCCAAACTGATCCCACTGCCCCGCTCTCTCACCATAGTCCTGTATCAATCCCCAAACTAATCCCACTGCCCCGCTCTCTCCCCATAGCCCTGTATCAATCCCCAAACTAATCCCACTGCCCCGCTCTCTCCCCATAGTCCTGTATCAATCCCCAAACTAATCCCACTGCCCCGCTCTCTCCCCATAGTCCTGTATCAATCCCCAAACTAATCCCACTGCCTCGCTCTCTTCCCATAGCCCAGTAACAATCCCCAAACTAATCCCACTGCCCCGCTCTCTCCCCATATCCCTGTATCAATCCCCAAACTAATCCCACTGCCCCGCTCTCTCCCCATAGTCCTGTATCAAACCCCAAACTAATCCCACTGCCCCGCTCTCTCCCCATAGTCCTGTATCAAACCCCAAACTAATCCCACTGCCCCACTCTCTCCCCATAGTCCTGTATCAATCTCCAAACTAATCCCACTACCCCGATCTCTCCCCATAGTCCTGTATCAAACCCCAAACGAATCCCACTGCCCCGCTCTCTCCCCATAGTCCTGTATCAATCCCCAAACAAATCCCACTGCCCCGCTCTCTCCCCATAGCCCTGTATCAATCTCGAAACTAATCCCACTGCCCCGCTCTCTCCCCATAATCCTTTATCAATCGCAAACTAATCCCACTGCCCCGCTCTCTCCCCATAGCCCTGTATCAATCCCCAAACTAATCCCACTGTCCCGCTCTCTCCCCCTAGCCCTGTTTCAATCCCCAAACTAATCCCACTGCAACGCGCTCTCCCCATAGTCCTGTATCAATCCGCAAACTAATCCCACTGCCCCGCTCTCTCCCCATAGCCCTGAATCAATCCCCAAACTAATCCCACTGCCCCGCTGTCTCCCCATAGTCCTGTATCAATTCCCAAACTAATCCCACTGCCCCGCTCTCTCCTCTTAGCCCTGTATCAATCCCCAAACTAATCCCACTGCCCCGCTCTCTCCCCATAGCCCTGTATCAATCCCCAAACTAATCCCACTGCCCCGCTCTCTCCCCATAGCCCTTTATCAATCCCCAAACTAATTCCACTGCCCCGCTCTCTCCCCATTGCCCTGTATCAATCCCCAAACTAATCCCACTGCCGCACTCGCTCCCCATAGCCCTGTATCAATCTCCAAACTAATCCCACTGCCCCGCTCTCTCCCCATGGTCGTGTATCAATCCCCAAACTGATCCCACTGCCCCGCTCTCTCACCATAGTCCTGTATCAATCCCCAAACTAATCCCACTGCCCCGCTCTCTCACCATAGTCCTGTATCAATCCCCAAACTAATCCCCCTGCCCCGCTCTCTCCCCATAGTCCTGTATCAATCCCAAACTAATCCCACTGCCCCGCTCTCTCCCCGTCGTCCTGTATCAATCCCCAAACTAATCTCACTGCCCCGCTCTCTCCCCATAGCCCTGTATCAATCCCCAAACTAATCCCACTGCCCCGCTCTCTCCCCATAGCCCTGTATCAATCTCCAAACTAATCCCACTGCCCACTCTCTCCCCATAGCCCTGTATCAATCCCCAAACTAATCCCACAGCCCCGCTCTCTCCTCATAGTCCTGTATCAATCCCCAAACTAATCCCACTGCCCCGCTCTCTCCCCATAGTCCTCTATCAATCCCCAAACTAATCCCACTGCACCGCTCTCTCCCCATAGTCCTGTAGCAATCCACAAACTAATCCCACTGCCCCGCTCTCTCCCCATAGCCCTGTATCAATCTCGAAACTAATCCCACTGCCCCGCTCTCTCCCCATAAACCTGTATCAATCGCAAACTAATCCCACTGCCCCGCTCTCTCCCCATAGCCCTGTATCAATCTCCAAACTAATCCCGCTGTCCAGCTCTCTCCCCATAGTCCTGTATCAATCTGCAAACTAATCCCACTACCCCGATCTCTCCCCATAGTCCTGTAGCAAACCCCAAACTAATCCCACTGCCCCGCTCTCTCCCCTTGGTCCTGTATCAATCTCCAAACGAATCCCACTGCCCCGCTCTCTCCCCATAGTCCTGTATCAATCTCCAAACTAATCCCACTGCCCCGATCTCTCCACATAGTCCTGTTTCAAACCCCAAACTAATCCCACTGCCCCGCTCTCTCCCCATAGCCCTGTATCAATCCCCAAACTAATCCCACTGCCCCGCTCTCTCCCCATAGTCCTGTATCAATCCCCAAACTAATCCCACTGCCCCGCTCTCTCCCCGTCGTCCTGTATCAATCCCCAAACTAATCTCACTGCCCCGCTCTCTCCCCATAGTCCTCTATCAATCCCCAAACTAATCCCACTGCACCGCTCTCTCCCCATAGTCCTGTATCAATCCACAAACTAATCCCCCTGCCCCGCTCTCTCCCCGTAGCCCTGTATCAATCTCGAAACTAATCCCACTGCCCCGCTCTCACCCCATAAACCTGTATCAATCGCAAACTAATCCCACTGCCCCGCTCTCTCCCCATAGCCCTGTATCAATCTCCAAACTAATCCCACTACCCCGATCTCTCCCCATAGTCCTGTATCAAACCCCAAACGAATCCCACTGCCCCGCTCTCTCCCCATAGTCCTGTATCAATCCCCAAACAAATCCCACTGCCCCGCTCTCTCCCCATAGCCCTGTATCAATCTCGAAACTAATACCACTGCCCCGCTCTCTCCCCATAATCCTTTATCAATCGCAAACTAATCCCACTGCCCCGCTCTCTCCCCATAGCCCTGTATCAATCCCCAAACTAATCCCACTGTCCCGCTCTCTCCCCATAGCCCTGTTTCAATCCCCAAACTAATCCCACTGCAACGCGCTCTCCCCATAGTCCTGTATCAATCTGCAAACTAATCCCACTGCCCCGCTCTCTCCCCATAGCCCTGAATCAATCCCCAAACTAATCCCACTGCCCCGCTGTCTCCCCATAGTCCTGTATCAATTCCCAAACTAATCCCACTGCCCCGCTCTCTCCTCTTAGCCCTGTATCAATCCCCAAACTAATCCCACTGCCCCGCTCTCTCCCCATAGCCCTGTATCAATCCCCAAACTAATCCCACTGCCCCGCTCTCTCCCCATAGCCCTGTATCAATCCCCAAACTAATCCCACTGCCCCGCTCTCTCCCCATAGCCCTTTATCAATCCCCAAACTAATTCCACTGCCCCGCTCTCTCCCCATTGCCCTGTATCAATCCCCAAACTAATCCCACTGCCGCACTCGCTCCCCATAGCCCTGTATCAATCTCCAAACTAATCCCACTGCCCCGCTCTCTCCCCATAGTCCTGTACCAATCCCCAAACTGATCTCAGTGCCCCGCACTCTCCCCATAGTCCTGTATCAATCTCCAAACTAATCCCACTGCCCCGCTCTCTCCCCATAGCCCTGTATCAATCCCCAAACTAATCCCACAGCCCCGCTCTCTCCTCATAGTCCTGTATCAATCCCCAAACTAATCCCACTGCCGCGCTCTCTCCCCATAGTCCTCTATCAATCCCCAAACTAATCCCACTGCACCGCTCTCTCCCCATAGTCCTGCATCAATCCACAAACTAATCCCACTGCCCCGCTCTCTCCCCATAGCCCTGTATCAATTTCGAAACTAATCCCACTGCCCCGCTCTCTCCCCATAAACCTGTATCAATCGCAAACTAATCCCACTGCCCCGCTCTCTCCCCATAGCCCTGTATCAACCCCCAAACTAATCCCGCTGTCCCGCTCTCTCCCCATAGCCCTGTATCAATCCCCAAACTAATCCCATTGCCCCGCTCTCTCCCCATAGTCCTGTATCAATTCCCAAACTAATCCCACTGCCCCGCTCTCTCCCCATAGCCCTGTATCAATCCCCAAACTAATCCCACTGCCCCGCTCTCTCCCCATAGTCCTGTATCAATCCCCAAACTAATCCCACTGCCCCGCTCTCTCCCCATAGCCCTGTATCAATCCCCAAACTAATCCCACTGCCCCGCTCTCTCCCCATAGCCCTGTATCAATGCCCAAACTAATCCCACTGCCCCGCTCTCTCCCCATAGTCCTGTATCAATCCCCAAACTAATCCCACTGTCTCGCTCTCTCCCCATAGCCCTGTAACAATCCCCAAACTAATCCCACTGCCCCGCTCTCTCCCCATAACCCTGTATCAATCCCCAAACTAATCCCACTGCCCCGCTCTCTCCCCATAGTCCTGTATCAAACCCCAAACTAATCCCACTGCCCCGCTCTCTCCCCATAGTCCTGTATCAAACCCCAAACTAATCCCACTGCCCCACTCTCTCCCCATAGTCCTGTATCAATCTCCAAACTAATCCCACTGCCCTGCTCGCTCCCCATAGTCCTGTATCAATCCCCAAAATAATCCCACTGCCCCGCTCTCTCCCCATAGTCCTGTATCAATCCCCAAACTAATCCCACAGCCCCGCTCTCTCCCCATAGTCCTGTATCAATCCCCAAACAAATCCCACTGCCCCGCTCTCTCCCCATAGCCCTGTATCAATCTCGAAACTAATCCCACTGCCCCGCTCTCTCCCCATAATCCTTTATCAATCGCAAACTAATCCCACTGCCCCGCTCTCTCCCCATAGCCCTGTATCAATCCCCAAACTAATCCCACTGTCCCGCTCTCTCCCCATAGCCCTGTTTCAATCCCCAAACTAATCCCACTGCAACGCGCTCTCCCCATAGTCCTGTATCAATCCGCAAACTAATCCCACTGCCCCGCTCTCTCCCCATAGCCCTGAATCAATCCCCAAACTAATCCCACTGCCCCGCTGTCTCCCCATAGTCCTGTATCAATCCCCAAACTAATCCCACTGCCCCGCTCTCTCCTCTTAGCCCTGTATCAATCCCCAAACTAATCCCACTGCCCCGCTCTCTCCCCATAGCCCTGTATCAATCCCCAAACTAATCCCACTGCCCCGCTCTCTCCCCATAGCCCTTTATCAATCCCCAAACTAATCCCACTGCCCCGCTCTCTCCCCATTGCCCTGTATCAATCCCCAAACTAATCCCACTGCCGCACTCGCTCCCCATAGCCCTGTATCAATCTCCAAACTAATCCCACTGCCCCGCTCTCTCCCCATAGTCCTGTACCAATCCCCAAACTGATCTCAGTGCCCCGCACTCTCCCTATAGTCCTGTATCAATCTCCAAACTAATCCCACTGCCCCGCTCTCTCCCCATAGCCCTGTATCAATCCCCAAACTAACCCCACAGCCCCGCTCTCTCCTCATAGTCCTGTATCAATCCCCAAACTAATCCCACTGCCGCGCTCTCTCCCCATAGTCCTCTATCAATCCCCAAACTAATCCCACTGCACCGCTCTCTCCCCATAGTCCTGCATCAATCCACAAACTAATCCCACTGCCCCGCTCTCTCCCCATAGCCCTGTATCAATTTCGAAACTAATCCCACTGCCCCGCTCTCTCCCCATAAACCTGTATCAATCTCAAACTAATCCCACTGCCCCGCTCTCTCCCCATAGCCCTGTATCAACCCCCAAACTAATCCCGCTGTCCCGCTCTCTCCCCATAGCCCTGTATCAATCCCCAAACTAATCCCATTGCCCCGCTCTCTCCCCATAGTCCTGTATCAATTCCCAAACTAATCCCACTGCCCCGCTCTCTCCCCATAGCCCTGTATCAATCCCCAAACTAATCCCACTGCCCCGCTCTCTCCCCATAGTCCTGTATCAATCCCCAAACTAATCCCACTGCCCCGCTCTCTCCCCATAGCCCTGTATCAATCCCCAAACTAATCCCACTGCCCCGCTCTCTCCCCATAGCCCTGTATCAATGCCCAAACTAATCCCACTGCCCCGCTCTCTCCCCATAGTCCTGTATCAATCCCCAAACTAATCCCACTGTCTCGCTCTCTCCCCATAGCCCTGTAACAATCCCCAAACTAATCCCACTGCCCCACTCTCTCCCCATAGTCCTGTATCAATCTCCAAACTAATCCCACTGCCCTGCTCGCTCCCCATAGTCCTGTATCAATCTCCAAACTAATCCCACTACCGCGATCTCTCCCCATAGTCCTGTATCAAACCCCAAACGAATCCCACTGCCCCGCTCTCTCCCCATAGTCCTGTATCAAACCCCAAACTAATCCCACTGCCCCGCTCTCTCCTCATAGTCCTGTATCAATCCCCAAACTAATCCCACTGCACCGCTCTCTCCCCATAGTCGTGTATCAATCCCCAAACTAATCCCACTGCTCCGCTCTCTCCCCATAGCCCTGTATCAATCCCCAAACTAATCCCACTGCCCTGCTCTCTCCTCATAGCCCTGTATCAATCCCAAAATTAATCCCACTGCCCCGCTCTCTCCCTATAGCCCTGTATCAATCCCCAAATTAATCCCACTGCCCCGCTCTCTCCTCATAGTCCTGTATCAATCCCCAAACTAATCCCACTGCCCCGCTCTCTCCCCATAGTCCTGTTTCAATCCCCAAACTAATCCCACTGCCCCGCTCTCTCCCCATAGTCCTGTTTCAATCCCCAAACTAATCCCACTGCCCCGCTCTCTCCCCATAGCCCTGTATCAATCTCGAAGCTAATCCCACTGCCCCGCTCTCTCCCCATAATCCTGTATCAATCGCAAACTAATCCCACTGTCCCGCTCTCTCCCCATAGCCCTGTATCAATCCCCAAACTAATCCCACTGCACCGCTCTCTCCCCATAGTCCTGCATCAATCCACAAACTAATCCCACTGCCCCGCTCTCTCCCCATAGCCCTGTATCAATCTCGAAACGAATCCCACTGCCCTGCTCTCTCCCCATAAACCTGTATCAATCGCAAACTAATCCCACTGCCCCGCTCTCTCCCCATAGCCCTGTATCAATCCCCAAACTAATCCCACTGTCCCGCTCTCTCCCCATAGTCCTGTATCAATCCCCAAACTAATCCCACTGCCCCACTCTCTCCCCATGGTCCTGTATCAATCCCCAAAACAAATCCCACTGCCCCGCTCTCTCCCCATAGTCCTGTATCAATCCCCAAACTAATCCCACTGCCCCGCTCTCTCCCCATAGCCCTGTATCAATTCCCAAAATAATCCCACTGCCCCGCTCTCTCCCCATAGCCCTGTATCAATCCCCAAACTAATCCCACTGCCCCGCTCTCTCCCCATAGCCCTGTATCAATCCCCAAACTAATCCCACTGCCCCTCTCTCTCCCCATAGTCATGTATCAATCCCCAAACTAATCCCACTGCCCCGCTCTCTCCCCATAGCCCTGTATCAATCCCCAAACTAATCCACCTGCCCCGCTCTCTGCCCATAGCCCTGTATCAATCACCAAACTAATCCCACTTCCTCGCTCTCTCCCCATAGTCCTGTAACAATCCCCAAACTAATCCCACTGCCCCGCTCTCTCCCTATAGACCTGTATCAATCCCCAAACTAATCCCACTGCCGCACTCTCTCCCCATAGCCCTGTGTCAATCTCCAAACTAATCCCACTGCCCCGCTCTCTCCCCATAGTCCTGTATCAATCCAGAAACTGATCTCACTGCCCCGCTCTATCCCCATAGTCCTGTTTCAATCTCCAAACTAATCCCACTGCCCCGCTCTCTCCCCATAGTCCTGTATCAATCCCCAAACTAATCCCACTGCCCCGCTCTCTCCCCATAGTCCTGTATCAATCCCAAAAATAATCCCACTGCCGCACTCTCTCCCCATAGCTCTGTATCAATCTCCAAACTAATCCCACTGCCCCGCTCCCTCCCCATAGTCCTGTATCAATCCCCAAACTAATCGCACTGCCCCGCTCTCTCCCCATAGTCCTGTATCAATCCCCAAACTAATCTCACTGCCCCGCTCTCTCCCCATGGTCGTGTATCAATCCCCAAACTAATCCCACTGCCCCGCTCTCTCACCATAGTCCTGTATCAATCCCCAAACTAATCCCACTGCCCCGATCTCTCCCCATAGTCCTCTATCAAACCCCAAACTAATCCCACTGCCCCGCTCTCTCACCATAGTCCTGTATCAATCCCCAAACTAATCCCCCTGCCCCGCTCTCTCCCCATAGTCCTGTATCAATCCCTAACTAATCCCACTGCCCCGCTCTCTCCCCGTCGTCCTGTATCAATCCCCAAACTAATCTCACTGCCCCGCTCTCTCCCCATAGCCCTGTATCAATCCCCAAACTAATCCCACTGCCCCGCTCTCTCCCCATAGCCCTGTATCAATCTCCAAACTAATCCCACTGCCCACTCTCTCCCCATAGCCCTGTATCAATCCCCAAACTAATCCCACAGCCCCGCTCTCTCCTCATAGTCCTGTATCAATCCCCAAACTAATCCCACTGCCCGCTCTCTCCCCATAGTCCTCTATCAATCCCCAAACTAATCCCACTGCACCGCTCTCTCCCCATAGTCCTGTATCAATCCACAAACTAATCCCACTGCCCCGCTCTCTCCCCATAGCCCTGTATCAATCTCGAAACTAATCCCACTGCCCCGCTCTCTCCCCATAAACCTGTATCAATCGCAAACTAATCCCACTGCCCCGCTCTCTCCCCATAGCCCTGTATCAATCTCCAAACTAATCCCGCTGTCCAGCTCTCTCCCCATAGCCCTGTATCAATCCCCAAACTAATCCCACTGCCCCGCTCTCTCCCCATAGCCCTGTATCAATCCCCAAACTAATCCCACTGCCCCGCTCTCTCCCCATAGTCCTGTATCAAACCCCAAACTAATCCCACTGCCCCGCTCTCTCCCCATAGTCCTGTATCAAACCCCAAACTAATCCCACTGCCCCACACTCTCCCCATAGTCCTGTATCAATCTCCAAACTAATCCCACTGCCCTGCTCTCTCCCCATAGTCCTGTATCAATCTGCAAACTAATCCCACTACCCCGATCTCTCCCCATAGTCCTGTAGCAAACCCCAAACTAATCCCACTGCCCCGCTCTCTCCCCTTGGTCCTGTATCAATCTCCAAACGAATCCCACTGCCCCGCTCTCTCCCCATAGTCCTGTATCAATCTCCAAACTAATTCCACTGCCCCGATCTCTCCACATAGTCCTGTTTCAAACCCCAAACTAATCCCACTGCCCCGCTCTCTCCCCATAGTCCTGTATCAAACCCCAAACTAATCCCACTGCCCCGCTCTCTCCCCATAGTCCTGTATCAATCCCAAACTAATCCCACTGCCCCGCTCTCTCCCCGTCGTCCTGTATCAAACCCCAAACTAATCTCACTGCCCCGCTCTCTCCCCATAGTCCTCTATCAATCCCCAAACTAATCCCACTGCACCGCTCTCTCCCCATAGTCCTGTATCAATCCACAAACTAATCCCACTGCCCCGCTCTCTCCCCATAGCCCTGTATCAATCTCGAAACTAATCCCACTGCCCCGCTCTCACCCCATAAACCTGTATCAATCGCAAACTAATCCCACTGCCCCGCTCTCTCCCCATAGCCCTGTATCAATCCCCAAACTAATCCCGCTGTCCCGCTCTCTCCCCATAGCCCTTTATCAATCCCCAAACTAATCCCACTGCCCCGCTCTCTCCCCATAGTCCTGTATCAATTCCCAAACTAATCCCACTGCCCCGCTCTCTCCCCATAGCCCTGTATCAATCCCCAAACTAATCCCACTGCCCCGCTCTCTCCCCATAGTCCTGTATCAATCACCAAACTAATCCCACTGCCCCGCTCTCTCCCCATAGTCCTGTATCAATCCCCAATCTAATCCCACTGCCTCGCTCTCTTCCCATAGCCCAGTAACAATCCCCAAACTAATCCCACTGCCCCGCTCTCTCCCCATAGCCCTGTATCAATCCCCAAACTAATCCCACTGCCCCGCTCTCTCCCCATAGTCCTGTATCAAACCCCAAACTAATCCCACTGCCCCGCTCTCTCCCCATAGTCCTGTATCAAACCCCAAACTAATCCCACTGCCCCACTCTCTCCCCATAGTCCTGTATCAATCTCCAAACTAATCCCACTACCCCGATCTCTCCCCATAGTCCTGTATCAAACCCCAAACGAATCCCACTGCCCCGCTCTCTCCCCATAGTCCTGTATCAAACCCCAAACTAATCCCACTGCCCCGCTCTGTCCTCATAATCCTGTATCAATCCCCAAACTAATCCCACTGCACCGCTCTCTCCCCATAGTCCTGTATCAATCCCCAAACTAATCCCACTGCCCCGCTCTCTCCCCATAGCCCTGTATCAATCCCCAAACTAATCCCACTGCCCTGCTCTCTCCTCATAGCCCTGTATCAATCCCCAAATTAATCCCACTGCCCCGCTCTCTCCCCATAGCCCTGTATCAATCCCCAAACTAATCCCACTGCCCCGCTCTCTCCTCATAGTCCTGTATCAATCCCCAAACTAATCCCACTGCCCCGCTCTCTCCCCATAGTCCTGTATCAATCCCCAAACTAATGCCACTGCCCCGCTCTCTCCCCATAGTCCTGTAACAATCCCCAAACTAATCCCACTGCCCCGCTCTCTCCCCATAGCCCTGTATCAATCCCCAAACTAATCCCACTGCCCCGCTCTCTCCCCATAGCCCTGTATCAATCCCCAAACTAATCCCACTGCCCCGCTCTCTCCCCATAGTCCTGTATCAATCCCCAAACTAATCCCACTGCCCCGCTCTCTCCCCATAGTCCTGCATCAAACCCCAAACTAATCCCACTGCCCCGCTCTCTCCCCATAGTCCTGTATCAAACCCCAAACTAATCCCACTGCCCCACTCTCTTCCCATAGTCCTGTATCAATCTCCAAACTAATCCCACTCCCCCGATCTCTCCCCATAGTCCTGTATCAAACCCCAAACGAATCCCACTGCCCCGCTCTCTCCCCATAGCCCTGTATCAATCCCCAAACTAATCCCACTGCCCCGCTCTCTCCCCATAGCCCTGTATCAATCTCCAAACTAATCCCACTGCCCACTCTCTCCCCATAGCCCTGTATCAATCCCCAAACTAATCCCACAGCCCCGCTCTCTCCTCATAGTCCTGTATCAATCCCCAAACTAATCCCACTGCCCCGCTCTCTCCCCATAGTCCTCTATCAATCCCCAAACTAATCCCACTGCACCGCTCTCTCCCCATAGTCCTGTATCAATCCACAAACTAATCCCACTGCCCCGCTCCCTCCCCATAGCCCTGTATCAATCTCGAAACTAATCCCACTGCCCCGCTCTCTCCCCATAAACCTGTATCAATCGCAAACTAATCCCACTGCCCCGCTCTCTCCCCATAGCCCTGTATCAATCTCCAAACTAATCCCGCTGTCCAGCTCTCTCCCCATAGCCCTGTATCAATCCCCAAACTAATCCCACTGCCCCGCTCTCTCCCCATAGCCCTGTATCAATCCCCAAACTAATCCCACTGCCCCGCTCTCTCCCCATAGTCCTGTATCAAACCCCAAACTAATCCCACTGCCCCGCTCTCTCCCCATAGTCCTGTATCAAACCCCAAACTAATCCCACTGCCCCACACTCTCCCCATAGTCCTGTATCAATCTCCAAACTAATCCCACTGCCCTGCTCTCTCCCCATAGTCCTGTATCAATCTGCAAACTAATCCCACTACCCCGATCTCTCCCCATAGTCCTGTAGCAAACCCCAAACTAATCCCACTGCCCCGCTCTCTCCCCTTGGTCCTGTATCAATCTCCAAACGAATCCCACTGCCCCGCTCTCTCCCCATAGTCCTGTATCAATCTCCAAACTAATTCCACTGCCCCGATCTCTCCACATAGTCCTGTTTCAAACCCCAAACTAATCCCACTGCCCCGCTCTCTCCCCATAGTCCTGTATCAAACCCCAAACTAATCCCACTGCCCCGCTCTCTCCCCATAGTCCTGTATCAATCCCAAACTAATCCCACTGCCCCGCTCTCTCCCCGTCGTCCTGTATCAATCCCCAAACTAATCTCACTGCCCCGCTCTCTCCCCATAGTCCTCTATCAATCCCCAAACTAATCCCACTGCACCGCTCTCTCCCCATAGTCCTGTATCAATCCACAAACTAATCCCACTGCCCCGCTCTCTCCCCATAGCCCTGTATCAATCTCGAAACTAATCCCACTGCCCCGCTCTCACCCCATAAACCTGTATCAATCGCAAACTAATCCCACTGCCCCGCTCTCTCCCCATAGCCCTGTATCAATCCCCAAACTAATCCCGCTGTCCCGCTCTCTCCCCATAGCCCTTTATCAATCCCCAAACTAATCCCACTGCCCCGCTCTCTCCCCATAGTCCTGTATCAATTCCCAAACTAATCCCACTGCCCCGCTCTCTCCCCATAGCCCTGTATCAATCCCCAAACTAATCCCACTGCCCCGCTCTCTCCCCATAGTCCTGTATCAATCCCCAAACTAATCCCACTGCCCCGCTCTCTCCCCATAGTCCTGTATCAATCCCCAAACTAATCCCACTGCCTCGCTCTCTTCCCATAGCCCAGTAACAATCCCCAAACTAATCCCACTGCCCCGCTCTCTCCCCATAGCCCTGTATCAATCCCCAAACTAATCCCACTGCCCCGCTCTCTCCCCATAGTCCTGTATCAAACCCCAAACTAATCCCACTGCCCCGCTCTCTCCCCATAGTCCTGTATCAAACCCCAAACTAATCCCACTGCCCCACTCTCTCCCCATAGTCCTGTATCAATCTCCAAACTAATCCCACTACCCCGATCTCTCCCCATAGTCCTGTATCAAACCCCAAACGAATCCCACTGCCCCGCTCTCTCCCCATAGTCCTGTATCAAACCCCAAACTAATCCCACTGCCCCGCTCTGTCCTCATAATCCTGTATCAATCCCCAAACTAATCCCACTGCACCGCTCTCTCCCCATAGTCCTGTATCAATCCCCAAACTAATCCCACTGCCCCGCTCTCTCCCCATAGCCCTGTATCAATCCCCAAACTAATCCCACTGCCCTGCTCTCTCCTCATAGCCCTGTATCAATCCCCAAATTAATCCCACTGCCCCGCTCTCTCCCCATAGCCCTGTATCAATCCCCAAACTAATCCCACTGCCCCGCTCTCTCCTCATAGTCCTGTATCAATCCCCAAACTAATCCCACTGCCCCGCTCTCTCCCCATAGTCCTGTATCAATCCCCAAACTAATGCCACTGCCCCGCTCTCTCCCCATAGTCCTGTAACAATCCCCAAACTAATCCCACTGCCCCGCTCTCTCCCCATAGCCCTGTATCAATCCCCAAACTAATCCCACTGCCCCGCTCTCTCCCCATAGCCCTGTATCAATCCCCAAACTAATCCCACTGCCCCGCTCTCTCCCCATAGTCCTGTATCAATCCCCAAACTAATCCCACTGCCCCGCTCTCTCCCCATAGTCCTGCATCAAACCCCAAACTAATCCCACTGCCCCGCTCTCTCCCCATAGTCCTGTATCAAACCCCAAACTAATCCCACTGCCCCACTCTCTTCCCATAGTCCTGTATCAATCTCCAAACTAATCCCACTCCCCCGATCTCTCCCCATAGTCCTGTATCAAACCCCAAACGAATCCCACTGCCCCGCTCTCTCCCCATAGCCCTGTATCAATCCCCAAACTAATCCCACTGCCCCGCTCTCTCCCCATAGCCCTGTATCAATCTCCAAACTAATCCCACTGCCCACTCTCTCCCCATAGCCCTGTATCAATCCCCAAACTAATCCCACAGCCCCGCTCTCTCCTCATAGTCCTGTATCAATCCCCAAACTAATCCCACTGCCCCGCTCTCTCCCCATAGTCCTCTATCAATCCCCAAACTAATCCCACTGCACCGCTCTCTCCCCATAGTCCTGTATCAATCCACAAACTAATCCCACTGCCCCGCTCCCTCCCCATAGCCCTGTATCAATCTCGAAACTAATCCCACTGCCCCGCTCTCTCCCCATAAACCTGTATCAATCGCAAACTAATCCCACTGCCCCGCTCTCTCCCCATAGCCCTGTATCAATCTCCAAACTAATCCCGCTGTCCAGCTCTCTCCCCATAGCCCTGTATCAATCCCCAAACTAATCCCACTGCCCCGCTCTCTCCCCATAGCCCTGTATCAATCCCCAAACTAATCCCACTGCCCCGCTCTCTCCCCATAGTCCTGTATCAAACCCCAAACTAATCCCACTGCCCCGCTCTCTCCCCATAGTCCTGTATCAAACCCCAAACTAATCCCACTGCCCCACACTCTCCCCATAGTCCTGTATCAATCTCCAAACTAATCCCACTGCCCTGCTCTCTCCCCATAGTCCTGTATCAATCTGCAAACTAATCCCACTACCCCGATCTCTCCCCATAGTCCTGTAGCAAACCCCAAACTAATCCCACTGCCCCGCTCTCTCCCCTTGGTCCTGTATCAATCTCCAAACGAATCCCACTGCCCCGCTCTCTCCCCATAGTCCTGTATCAATCTCCAAACTAATTCCACTGCCCCGATCTCTCCACATAGTCCTGTTTCAAACCCCAAACTAATCCCACTGCCCCGCTCTCTCCCCATAGTCCTGTATCAAACCCCAAACTAATCCCACTGCCCCGCTCTCTCCCCATAGTCCTGTATCAATCCCAAACTAATCCCACTGCCCCGCTCTCTCCCCGTCGTCCTGTATCAATCCCCAAACTAATCTCACTGCCCCGCTCTCTCCCCATAGTCCTCTATCAATCCCCAAACTAATCCCACTGCACCGCTCTCTCCCCATAGTCCTGTATCAATCCACAAACTAATCCCACTGCCCCGCTCTCTCCCCATAGCCCTGTATCAATCTCGAAACTAATCCCACTGCCCCGCTCTCACCCCATAAACCTGTATCAATCGCAAACTAATCCCACTGCCCCGCTCTCTCCCCATAGCCCTGTATCAATCCCCAAACTAATCCCGCTGTCCCGCTCTCTCCCCATAGCCCTTTATCAATCCCCAAACTAATCCCACTGCCCCGCTCTCTCCCCATAGTCCTGTATCAATTCCCAAACTAATCCCACTGCCCCGCTCTCTCCCCATAGCCCTGTATCAATCCCCAAACTAATCCCACTGCCCCGCTCTCTCCCCATAGTCCTGTATCAATCCCCAAACTAATCCCACTGCCCCGCTCTCTCCCCATAGTCCTGTATCAATCCCCAAACTAATCCCACTGCCTCGCTCTCTTCCCATAGCCCAGTAACAATCCCCAAACTAATCCCACTGCCCCGCTCTCTCCCCATAGTCCTGTATCAAACCCCAAACTAATCCCACTGCCCCGCTCTCTCCCCATAGTCCTGTAACAATCCCCAAACTAATCCCACTGCCCCGCTATCTCCCCATAGCCCTGTATCAATCCCCAAACTAATCCCACTGCCCCGCTCTCTCCCCATAGCCCTGTATCAATCCCCAAACTAATCCCACTGCCCCGCTCCCTCCCCATAGTCCTGTATCAATTGTCAAACTAATCCCACTGCCCCGCTCTCTCCCCATAGTCCTGCATCAAACCCCAAACTAATCCCACTGCCCCGCTCTCTCCCCATAGTCCTGTATCAAACCCCAAACTAATCCCACTGCCCCACTCTCTTCCCATAGTCCTGTATCAATCTCCAAACTAATCCCACTCCCCCGATCTCTCCCCATAGTCCTGTATCAAACCCCAAACGAATCCCACTGCCCCGCTCTCTCCCCATAGTCCTGTATCAAACCCCAAACTAATCCCACTGCCCCGCTCTCTCCTCATAGTCCTGCATCAATCCCCAAACTAATCCCACTGCACCGCTCTCTCCCCATAGTCCTGTATCAATCCCCAAACTAATCCCACTGCCCCGCTCTCTCCCCATAGCCCTGTATCAATCCCCAAATTAATCCCACTGCCCTGCTCTCTCCTCATAGCCCTGTATCAATCCCCAAATTAATCCCACTGCCCCGCTCTCTCCCCATAGCCCTGTATCAATCCCCAAACTAATCCCACTGCTCCGCTCTCTCCTCATAGTCCTGTATCAATCCCCAAACTAATCCCACTGCCCCGCTCTCTCCCCATAGTAATGTATCAATCCCCAAACTAATCCCACTGCCCCGCTCTCTCCCCATAGTCCTGTATCAATCCCCAAACTAATCCCACTGCCCCGCTGTCTCCCCATAGCCCTGTATCAATCTCGAAACTAATCCCACTGCCCCGCTCTCTCCCCATAGCCCTGTATCAATCCCCAAACTAATCCCACTGTCCCGCTCTCTCCCCATAGCCCTGTATCAATCCCCAAACTAATCCCACTGCACCGCTCTCTCCCCATAGTCCTGTATCAATCGCAAACTAATCCCACTGCCCCGCTCTCTCCCCATAGCCCTGTATCAATCCCCAAACTAATCCCACTGTCCCGCTCTCACCCCATTGTCCTGTATCAATCCCCAAACTAATCCCGCTGTCCCGCTCTCTCCCCATAGCTCAGTATCAATCCCCAAACTAATCCCACTGCCCCGCTCTCTCCCCATAGTTCTGTATCAACTGTCAAACTATTCCCACTGCCCCGCTCTCTCCCCATAGCCCTGTATCAATCCCCAAACTAATCCTACTGCTCCGCTCTCTCCCCATAGTCCTGTATCAATCCCGAAACTAATCCCACTGCACCGCTCTCTCCCCATAGCCCTGTATCAATCCCCAAACTAATCCCACTGCCCCACTCTCTCCCCATAGTCCTGTATCAATCCCCAAACTAATCCCACTGCCTCGCTCTCTCCCCATAGCCCTGTAACAATCCCCAAACTAATCCCACTGCCCCGCTCTCTCCCCATAGCCCTGTATCAATCCCCAAACTAATCCCACTGCCCCGCTCTCTCCCCATAGTCCTGTATCAAACCCCAAACTAATCCCACTGCCCCGCTCTCTCCCCATAGTCCTGTATCAAACCCCAAACTAATCTCACTGCCCCACTCTCTCCCCATAGTCCTGTATCAATCTCCAAACTAATCCCACAGCCCCGCTCTCTCCCCATAGTCCTGTATCAATCTCCAAACTAATCCCACTACCCCGATCTCTCCCCATAGTCCTGTATCAAACCCCAAACTAATCACACTGCCCTGCTCTCTCCGCATAGTCCTGTATCAAACCCCAAACTAATCCCACTGCCCCGCTCTCTCCTCATAGTCCTGTATCAATCCCCAAACTAATCCCACTGCACCGCTCTCTCCCCATAGTCCTGTATCAATCCCCAAACTAATCCCACTGCCCCGCTCTCTCCCCATAGCCCTGTATCAATCCACAAACTATTCGCACTGCCCTGCTCTCTCCTCATAGACCTGTATCAATCCCCAAATTAATCCCACTGCCCCGCTCTCTCCCCATAGCCCTGTATCAATCTCGAAACTAATCCCACTGCCCCGCTCTCTCCCCATAATCCTGTATCAATCGCAAACTAATCCCACTGCCCCGCTCTCTCCCCATAGCCCTGTATCAATCCCCAAACTAATCCCACTGTCCCGCTCTCTCCCCATAGCCCTGTATCAATCCCCAAACTAATCCCACTGCACCGCGCTCTCCCCATAGTCCTGTATCAATCCGCAAACTAATCCAACTGCCCCGCTCTCTCCCCATAGTCCTGTCTCAATCCCCAAACTAATCCCACTGCCCCGCTCTCTCCCCATAGTTTTGTATCAATCCCCAAACTAATCCCACTGCACCGCTCTCTCCCCATAGCCCTGTATCAATCCCCAAACTAATCCCACTGCCCCGCTCTCTCCCCATAGCCCTGTACCAATCCCCAAACTAATCCCACTGCCCCGCTCTCTCCCCATAGCCATGTATCAATCCCCAAACTAATCCCATTGCCGCACTCTCTCCCCATAGCCCTGTATCAATCTCCAAACTAATCCCACTGCCCCGCTCTCTCCCCATAGTCCTGTATCAATCCCGAAACTAATCCCACTGCTCCGCTCTCTCCCCATAGCCCTGTATCAATCCCCAAACTAATCCCACTGCCCTGCTCTCTCCTCATAGCCCTGTATCAATCCCCAAATTAATCCCACTGCCCCGCTCTCTCCCTATAGCCCTGTATCAATCCCCAAATTAATCCCACTGCCCCGCTCTCTCCTCATAGTCCTGTATCAATCCCCAAACTAATCCCACTGCCCCGCTCTCTCCCCATAGTCCTGTATCAATCCCCAAACTAATCCCACTGCCCCGCTCTCTCCCCATAGTCCTGTTTCAATCCCCAAACTAATCCCACTGCCCCGCTCTCTCCCCATAGCCCTGTATCAATCTCGAAGCTAATCCCACTGCCCCGCTCTCTCCCCATAATCCTGTATCAATCGCAAACTAATCCCACTGTCCCGCTCTCTCCCCATAGCCCTGTATCAATCCCCAAACTAATCCCACTGCACCGCTCTCTCCCCATAGTCCTGCATCAATCCACAAACTAATCCCACTGCCCCGCTCTCTCCCCATAGCCCTGTATCAATCTCGAAACGAATCCCACTGCCCTGCTCTCTCCCCATAAACCTGTATCAATCGCAAACTAATCCCACTGCCCCGCTCTCTCCCCATAGCCCTGTATCAATCCCCAAACTAATCCCACTGTCCCGCTCTCTCCCCATAGTCCTGTATCAATCCCCAAACTAATCCCACTGCCCCACTCTCTCCCCATGGTCCTGTATCAATCCCCAAAACAAATCCCACTGCCCCGCTCTCTCCCCATAGTCCTGTATCAATCCCCAAACTAATCCCACTGCCCCGCTCTCTCCCCATAGCCCTGTATCAATCCCCAAAATAATCCCACTGCCCCGCTCTCTCCCCATAGCTCTGTATCAATCCCCAAACTAATCCCACTGCCCCGCTCTCTCCCCATAGCCCTGTATCAATCCCCAAACTAATCCCACTGCCCCTCTCTCTCCCCATAGTCATGTATCAATCCCCAAACTAATCCCACTGCCCCGCTCTCTCCCCATAGCCCTGTATCAATCCCCAAACTAATCCACCTGCCCCGCTCTCTCCCCATAGCCCTGTATCAATCACCAAACTAATCCCACTTCCTCGCTCTCTCCCCATAGTCCTGTAACAATCCCCAAACTAATCCCACTGCCCCGCTCTCTCCCTATAGATCTGTATCAATCCCCAAACTAATCCCACTGCCGCACTCTCTCCCCATAGCCCTGTGTCAATCTCCAAACTAATCCCACTGCCCCGCTCTCTCCCCATAATCCTGTATCAATCGCAAACTAATCCCACTGTCCCGCTCTCTCCCCATAGCCCTGTATCAATCCCCAAACTAATCCCACTGCACCGCTCTCTCCCCATAGTCCTGCATCAATCCACAAACTAATCCCACTGCCCCGCTCTCTCCCCATAGCCCTGTATCAATCTCGAAACGAATCCCACTGCCCTGCTCTCTCCCCATAAACCTGTATCAATCGCAAACTAATCCCACTAACCCGCTCTCTCCCCATAGCCCTGTATCAATCCCCAAACTAATCCCACTGTCCCGCTCTCTCCCCATAGTCCTGTATCAATCCCCAAACTAATCCCACTGCCCCACTCTCTCCCCATGGTCCTGTATCAATCCCCAAAACAAATCCCACTGCCCCGCTCTCTCCCCATAGTCCTGTATCAATCCCCAAACTAATCCCACTGCCCCGCTCTCTCCCCATAGCCCTGTATCAATCCCCAAAATAATCCCACTGCCCCGCTCTCTCCCCATAGCCCTGTATCAATCCCCAAACTAATCCCACTGCCCCGCTCTCTCCCCATAGCCCTGTATCAATCCCCAAACTAATCCCACTGCCCCTCTCTCTCCCCATAGTCATGTATCAATCCCCAAACTAATCCCACTGCCCCGCTCTCTCCCCATAGCCCTGTATCAATCCCCAAACTAATCCACCTGCCCCGCTCTCTCCCCATAGCCCTGTATCAATCACCAAACTAATCCCACTTCCTCGCTCTCTCCCCATAGTCCTGTAACAATCCCCAAACTAATCCCACTGCCCCGCTCTCTCCCTATAGACCTGTATCAATCCCCAAACTAATCCCACTGCCGCACTCTCTCCCCATAGCCCTGTGTCAATCTCCAAACTAATCCCACTGCCCCGCTCTCTCCCCATAGTCCTGTATCAATCTCCAAACTAATCCCACTGCCCCGATCTCTCCACATAGTCCTGTTTCAAACCCCAAACTAATCCCACTGCCCCGCTCTCTCCCCATAGTCCTGTATCAAACCCCAAACTAATCCCACTGCCCCGCTCTCTCCCCATAGTCCTGTATCAATCCCAAACTAATCCCACTGCCCCGCTCTCTCCCCGTCGTCCTGTATCAATCCCCAAACTAATCTCACTGCCCCGCTCTCTCCCCATAGTCCTCTATCAATCCCCAAACTAATCCCACTGCACCGCTCTCTCCCCATAGTCCTGTATCAATCCACAAACTAATCCCACTGCCCCGCTCTCTCCCCATAGCCCTGTATCAATCTCGAAACTAATCCCACTGCCCCGCTCTCACCCCATAAACCTGTATCAATCGCAAACTAATCCCACTGCCCCGCTCTCTCCCCATAGCCCTGTATCAATCCCCAAACTAATCCCGCTGTCCCGCTCTCTCCGCTTAGCCCTGTATCAATCCCCAAACTAATCCCACTGCCCCGCTCTCTCCCCATAGTCCTGTATCAATTCCCAAACTAATCCCACTGCCCCGCTCTCTCCCCATAGCCCTGTATCAATCCCCAAACTAATCCCACTGCCCCGCTCTCTCCCCATAGTCCTGTATCAATCCCCAAACTAATCCCACTGCCCCGCTCTCTCCCCATAGTCCTGTATCAATCCCCAAACTAATCCCACTGCCTCGCTCTCTTCCCATAGCCCAGTAACAATCCCCAAACTAATCCCACTGCCCCGCTCTCTCCCCATAGCCCTGTATCAATCCCCAAACTAATCCCACTGCCCCGCTCTCTCCCCATAGTCCTGTATCAAACCCCAAACTAATCCCACTGCCCCGCTCTCTCCCCATAGTCCTGTATCAAACCCCAAACTAATCCCACTGCCCCACTCTCTCCCCATAGTCCTGTATCAATCTCCAAACTAATCCCACTACCCCGATCTCTCCCCATAGTCCTGTATCAAACCCCAAACGAATCCCACTGCCCCGCTCTCTCCCCATAGTCCTGTATCAAACCCCAAACTAATCCCACTGCCCCGCTCTCTCCTCATAATCCTGTATCAATCCCCAAACTAATCCCACTGCACCGCTTTCTCCCCATAGTCCTGTATCAATCCCCAAACTAATCCCACTGCCCCGCTCTCTCCCCATAGCCCCGTATCAATCCCCAAACTAATCCCACTGCCCTGCTCTCTCCTCATAGCCCTGTATCAATCCCCAAATTAATCCCACTGCCCCGCTCTCTCCCCATAGCCCTGTATCAATCCCCAAACCAATCCCACTGCCCCGCTCTCTCCTCAAAGTCCTGTATCAATCCCCAAACTAATCCCACTGCCCCGCTCTCTCCCCATAGTCCTGTATCAATCCCCAAACTAATGCCACTGCCCCGCTCTCTCCCCATAGTCCTGTAACAATCCCCAAACTAATCCCACTGCCCCGCTCTCTCCCCATAGCCCTGTATCAATCCCCAAACTAATCCCACTGCCCCGCTCTCTCCCCATAGCCCTGTATCAATCCCCAAACTAATCCCACTGCCCCGCTCTCTCCCCATAGTCCTGTATCAATTGTCAAACTAATCCCACTGCCCCGCTCTCTCCCCATAGTCCTGCATCAAACCCCAAACTAATCCCACTGCCCCGCTCTCTCCCCATAGTCCTGTATCAAACCCCAAACTAATCCCACTGCCCCACTCTCTTCCCATAGTCCTGTATCAATCTCCAAACTAATCCCACTCCCCCGATCTCTCCCCATAGTCCTGTATCAAACCCCAAACGAATCCCACTGCCCCGCTCTCTCCCCATAGTCCTGTATCAAACCCCAAACTAATCCCACTGCCCCGCTCTCTCCTCATAGTCCTGCATCAATCCCCAAACTAATCCCACTGCACCGCTCTCTCCCCATAGTCCTGTATCAATCCCCAAACTAATCCCACTGCCCCGCTCTCTCCCCATAGCTCTGCATCAATCCCCAAATTAATCCCACTGCCCTGCTCTCTCCTCATAGCCCTGTATCAATCCCCAAATTAATCCCACTGCCCCGCTCTCTCCCCATAGCCCTGTATCAATCCCCAAACTAATCCCACTGCTCCGCTCTCTCCTCATAGTCCTGTATCAATCCCCAAACTAATCCCACTGCCCCGCTCTCTCCCCATAGTAATGTATCAATCCCCAAACTAATCCCACTGCCCCGCTCTCTCCCCATAGTCCTGTATCAATCCCCAAACTAATCCCACTGCCCCGCTGTCTCCCCATAGCCCTGTATCAATCTCGAAACTAATCCCACTGCCCCGCTCTCTCCCCATAGCCTGTATCAATCCCCAAACTAATCCCACTGTCCCGCTCTCTCCCCATAGCCCTGTATCAATCCCCAAACTAATCCCACTGCACCGCTCTCTCCCCATAGTCCTGTATCAATCGCAAACTAATCCCACTGCCCCGCTCTCTCCCCATAGCCCTGTATCAATCCCCAAACTAATCGCACTGTCCCGCTCTCACCCCATTGTCCTGTATCAATCCCCAAACTAATCCCGCTGTCCCGCTCTCTCCCCATAGCTCAGTATCAATCCCCAAACTAATCCCACTGCCCCGCTCTCTCCCCATAGTCCTGTATCAATTGTCAAACTAATCCCACTGCCCCGCTCTCTCCCCATAGCCCTGTATCAATCCCCAAACTAATCCCACTGCCCCGCTCTCTCCCCATAGTCCTGTATCAATCCCGAAACTAATCCCACTGCACCGCTCTCTCCCCATAGCCCTGTATCAATCCCCAAACTAATCCCACTGCCCCGCTCTCTCCCCATAGCCCTGTATCAATTCCCAAACTAATCCCACTGCCCCACTCTCTCCCCATAGTCCTGTATCAATCCCCAAACTAATCCCACTGCCTCGCTCTCTCCCCATAGCCCTGTAACAATCCCCAAACTAATCCCACTGCCCCGCTCTCTCCCCATAGCCCTGTATCAATCCCCAAACTAATCCCACTGCCCCGCTCTCTCCCCATAGTCCTGTATCAAACCCCAAACTAATCCCACTGCCCCGCTCTCTCCCCATAGTCCTGTATCAAACCCCAAACTAATCTCACTGCCCCACTCTCTCCCCATAGTCCTGTATCAATCTCCAAACTAATCCTACAGCCCCGCTCTCTCCCCATAGTCCTGTATCAATCGCAAACTAATCCCACTGCCCCGCTCTCTCCCCATAGCCCTGTATCAATCCCCAAACTAATCCCACTGTCCCGCTCTCACCCCATTGTCCTGTATCAATCCCCAAACTAATCCCGCTGTCCCGCTCTCTCCCCATAGCTCAGTATCAATCCCCAAACTAATCCCACTGCCCCGCTCTCTCCCCATAGTCCTGTATCAATTGTCAAACTAATCCCACTGCCCCGCTCTCTCCCCATAGCCCTGTATCAATCCCCAAACTAATCCCACTGCCCCGCTCTCTCCCCATAGTCCTGTATCAATCCCGAAACTAATCCCACTGCACCGCTCTCTCCCCATAGCCCTGTATCAATCCCCAAACTAATCCCACTGCCCCGCTCTCTCCCCATAGCCCTGTATCAATTCCCAAACTAATCCCACTGCCCCACTCTCTCCCCATAGTCCTGTATCAATCCCCAAACTAATCCCACTGCCTCGCTCTCTCCCCATAGCCCTGTAACAATCCCCAAACTAATCCCACTGCCCCGCTCTCTCCCCATAGCCCTGTATCAATCCCCAAACTAATCCCACTGCCCCGCTCTCTCCCCATAGTCCTGTATCAAACCCCAAACTAATCCCACTGCCCCGCTCTCTCCCCATAGTCCTGTATCAAACCCCAAACTAATCTCACTGCCCCACTCTCTCCCCATAGTCCTGTATCAATCTCCAAACTAATCCCACAGCCCCGCTCTCTCCCCATAGTCCTGTATCAATCTCCAAACTAATCCCACTACCCCGATCTCTCCCCATAGTCCTGTATCAAACCCCAAACTAATCACACTGCCCTGCTCTCTCCGCATAGTCCTGTATCAAACCCCAAACTAATCCCACTGCCCCGCTCTCTCCTCATAGTCCTGTATCAATCCCCAAACTAATCCCACTGCACCGCTCTCTCCCCATAGTCCTGTATCAATCCCCAAACTAATCCCACTGCCCCGCTCTCTCCCCCTAGCCCTGTATCAATCCACAAACTATTCCCACTGCCCTGCTCTCTCCTCATAGACCTGTATCAATCCCCAAATTAATCCCACTGCCCCGCTCTCTCCCCATAGCCCTGTATCAATCTCGAAACTAATCCCACTGCCCCGCTCTCTCCCCATAATCCTGTATCAATCGCAAACTAATCCCACTGCCCCGCTCTCTCCCCATAGCCCTGTATCAATCCCCAAACTAATCCCACTGTCCCGCTCTCTCCCCATAGCCCTGTATCAATCCCCAAACTAATCCCACTGCACCGCGCTCTCCCCATAGTCCTGTATCAATCCGCAAACTAATCCAACTGCCCCGCTCTCTCCCCATAGTCCTGTCTCAATCCCCAAACTAATCCCACTGCCCCGCTCTCTCCCCATAGTTCTGTATCAATCCCCAAACTAATCCCACTGCCCCGCTCTCTCCCCATAGCCCTGTATCAATCCCCAAACTAATCCCACTGCACCGCTCTCTCCCCATAGCCCTGTATCAATCCCCAAACTAATCCCACTGCCCCGCTCTCTCCCCATAGCCCTGTATCAATCCCCAAACTAATCCCACTGCCCCGCTCTCTCCCCATAGCCCTGTATCAATCCCCAAACTAATCCCATTGCCGCACTCTCTCCCCATAGCCCTGTATCAAACTCCAAACTAATCCCACTGCCCCGCTCTCTCCCCATAGTCCTGTATCAATCCCCAAACTAATCCCACTGCTCCGCTCTCTCCCCATAGCCCTGTATCAATCCCCAAACTAATCCCACTGCCCTGCTCTCTCCTCATAGCCCTGTATCAATCCCCAAATTAATCCCACTGCCCCGCTCTCTCCCTATAGCCCTGTATCAATCCCCAAATTAATCCCACTGCCCCGCTCTCTCCTCTTAGTCCTGTATCAATCCCCAAACTAATCCCACTGCCCCGCTCTCTCCCCATAGTCCTGTATCAATCCCCAAACTAATCCCACTGCCCCGCTCTCTCCCCATAGTCCTGTTTCAATCCCCAAACTAATCCCACTGCCCCGCTCTCTCCCCATAGCCCTGTATCAATCTCGAAGCTAATCCCACTGCCCCGCTCTCTCCCCATAATCCTGTATCAATCGCAAACTAATCCCACTGTCCCGCTCTCTCCCCATAGCCCTGTATCAATCCCCAAACTAATCCCACTGCACCGCTCTCTCCCCATAGTCCTGCATCAATCCACAAACTAATCCCACTGCCCCGCTCTCTCCCCATAGCCCTGTATCAATCTCGAAACGAATCCCACTGCCCTGCTCTCTCCCCATAAACCTGTATCAATCGCAAACTAATCCCACTGCCCCGCTCTCTCCCCATAGCCCTGTATCAATCCCCAAACTAATCCCACTGTCCCGCTCTCTCCCCATAGTCCTGTATCAATCCCCAAACTAATCCCACTGCCCCACTCTCTCCCCATGGTCCTGTATCAATCCCCAAAACAAATCCCACTGCCCCGCTCTCTCCCCATAGTCCTGTATCAATCCCCAAACTAATCCCACTGCCCCGCTCTCTCCCCATAGCCCTGTATCAATCCCCAAAATAATCCCACTGCCCCGCTCTCTCCCCATAGCCCTGTATCAATCCCCAAACTAATCCCACTGCCCCGCTCTCTCCCCATAGCCCTGTATCAATCCCCAAACTAATCCCACTGCCCCTCTCTCTCCCCATAGTCATGTATCAATCCCCAAACTAATCCCACTGCCCCGCTCTCTCCCCATAGCCCTGTATCAATCCCCAAACTAATCCACCTGCCCCGCTCTCTCCCCATAGCCCTGTATCAATCACCAAACTAATCCCACTTCCTCGCTCTCTCCCCATAGTCCTGTAACAATCCCCAAACTAATCCCACTGCCCCGCTCTCTCCCTATAGACCTGTATCAATCCCCAAACTAATCCCACTGCCCCACTCTCTCCCCATGGTCCTGTATCAATCCCCAAAACAAATCCCACTGCCCCGCTCTCTCCCCATAGTCCTGTATCAATCCCCAAACTAATCCCACTGCCCCGCTCTCTCCCCATAGCCCTGTATCAATCCCCAAAATAATCCCACTGCCCCGCTCTCTCCCCATAGCCCTGTATCAATCCCCAAACTAATCCCACTGCCCCGCTCTCTCCCCATAGCCCTGTATCAATCCCCAAACTAATCCCACTGCCCCTCTCTCTCCCCATAGTCATGTATCAATCCCCAAACTAATCCCACTGCCCCGCTCTCTCCCCATAGCCCTGTATCAATCCCCAAACTAATCCACCTGCCCCGCTCTCTCCCCATAGCCCTGTATCAATCACCAAACTAATCCCACTTCCTCGCTCTCTCCCCATAGTCCTGTAACAATCCCCAAACTAATCCCACTGCCCCGCTCTCTCCCTATAGACCTGTATCAATCCCCAAACTAATCCCACTGCCGCACTCTCTCCCCATAGCCCTGTGTCAATCTCCAAACTAATCCCACTGCCCCGCTCTCTCCCCATAGTCCTGTATCAATCCCCAAACTGATCTCACTGCCCCGCTCTCTCCCCATAGTCCTGTTTCAATCTCCAAACTAATCCCACTGCCCCGCTCTCTCCCCATAGTCCTGTATCAATCCCCAAACTAATCCCACTGCCCCGCTCTCTCCCCATAGTCCTGTATCAATCCCAAAAATAATCCCACTGCCGCACTCTCTCCCCATAGATCTGTATCAATCTCCAAACTAATCCCACTGCCCCGCTCCCTCCCCATAGTCCTGTATCAATCCCCAAACTAATCGCACTGCCCCGCTCTCTCCCCATAGTCCTGTATCAATCCCCAAACTAATCTCACTGCCCCGCTCTCTCCCCATGGTCGTGTATCAATCCCCAAACTAATCCCACTGCCCCGCTCTCTCACCATAGTCCTGTATCAATCCCCAAACTAATCCCACTGCCCCGATCTCTCCCCATAGTCCTCTATCAAACCCCAAACTAATCCCACTGCCCCGCTCTCTCACCATAGTCCTGTATCAATCCCCAAACTAATCCCCCTGCCCCGCTCTCTCCCCATAGTCCTGTATCAATCCCAAACTAATCCCACTGCCCCGCTCTCTCCCCGTCGTCCTGTATCAATCCCCAAACTAATCTCACTGCCCCGCTCTCTCCCCATAGCCCTGTATCAATCCCCAAACTAATCCCACTGCCCCGCTCTCTCCCCATAGCCCTGTATCAATCTCCAAACTAATCCCACTGCCCACTCTCTCCCCATAGCCCTGTATCAATCCCCAAACTAATCCCACAGCCCCGCTCTCTCCTCATAGTCCTGTATCAATCCCCAAACTAATCCCACTGCCCCGCTCTCTCCCCATAGTCCTCTATCAATCCCCAAACTAATCCCACTGCACCGCTCTCTCCCCATAGTCCTGTATCAATCCACAAACTAATCCCACTGCCCCGCTCTCTCCCCATAGCCCTGTATCAATCTCGAAACTAATCCCACTGCCCCGCTCTCTCCCCATAAACCTGTATCAATCGCAAACTAATCCCACTGCCCCGCTCTCTCCCCATAGCCCTGTATCAATCTCCAAACTAATCCCGCTGTCCAGCTCTCTCCCCATAGCCCTGTATCAATCCCCAAACTAATCCCACTGCCCCGCTCTCTCCCCATAGCCCTGTATCAATCCCCAAACTAATCCCACTGCCCCGCTTTCTCCCCATAGTCCTGTATCAAACCCCAAACTAATCCCACTGCCCCGCTCTCTCCCCATAGTCCTGTATCAAACCCCAAACTAATCCCACTGCCCCACTCTCTCCCCATAGTCCTGTATCAATCTCCAAACTAATCCCACTGCCCTGCTCTCTCCCCATAGTCCTGTATCAATCTGCAAACTAATCCCACTACCCCGATCTCTCCCCATAGTCCTGTAGCAAACCCCAAACTAATCCCACTGCCCCGCTCTCTCCCCATAGTCCTGTATCAATCTCCAAACGAATCCCACTTCCCCGCTCTCTCCCCATAGTCCTGTATCAATCTCCAAACTAATCCCACTGCCCCGATCTCTCCACATAGTCCTGTTTCAAACCCCAAACTTATCCCACTGCCCCGCTCTCTCCCCATAGTCCTGTATCAAACCCCAAACTAATCCCACTGCCCCGCTCTCTCCCCATAGTCCTGTATCAATCCCAAACTAATCCCACTGCCCCGCTCTCTCCCCGTCGTCCTGTATCAATCCCCAAACTAATCTCACTGCCCCGCTCTCTCCCCATAGTCCTCTATCAATCCCCAAACTAATCCCACTGCACCGCTCTCTCCCCATAGTCCTGTATCAATCCACAAACTAATCCCACTGCCCCGCTCTCTCCCCATAGCCCTGTATCAATCTCGAAACTAATCCCACTGCCCCGCTCTCACCCCATAAACCTGTATCAATCGCAAACTAATCCCACTGCCCCGCTCTCTCCCCATAGCCCTGTATCAATCTCCAAACTAATCCCGCTGTCCCGATCTCTCCCCATAGTCCTGTATCAAACCCCAAACGAATCCCACTGCCCCGCTCTCTCCCCATAGTCCTGTATCAAACCCCAAACTAATTCCACTGCCCCGCTCTCTCCTCATAATCCTGTATCAATCCCCAAACTAATCCCACTGCACCGCTCTCTCCCCATAGTCCTGTATCAATCCCCAAACTAATCCCACTGCCCCGCTCTCTCCCCATAGCCCTGTATCAATCCCCAAACTAATCCCACTGCCCTGCTCTCTCCTCATAGCCCTGTATCAATCCCCAAATTAATCCCACTGCCCCGCTCTCTCCCCATAGCCCTGTATCAATCCCCAAACTAATCCCACTGCCCCGCTCTCTCCTCATAGTCCTGTATCAATCCCCAAACTAATCCCACTGCCCCGCTCTCTCCCCATAGTCCTGTATCAATCCCCAAACTAATGCCACTGCCCCGCTCTCTCCCCATAGTCCTGTATCAATCCCCAAACTAATCCCACTGCCCCGCTGCCTCCCCATAGCCCTGTATCAATCTCGAAACTAATCCCACTGCCCCGCTCTCTCCCCATAATCCTGTATCAATCGCAAACTAATCCCACTGCCCCGCTCTCTCCCCATAGCCCTGTATCAATCCCCAAACTAATCCCACTGCCCCGCTCTCTCCCCATAGCCCTGTATCAATCCCCAAACGAATCCCACTGCCCCGCTCTCTCCCCATAGTCCTGTATCAATCCCCAAACTAATCCCACTGCCCCGCTCTCTCCCCATAGTCCTGTATCAATCCCCAAACTAATCCCACTGCCTCGCTCTCTCCCCATAGCCCGGTAACAATCCCCAAACTAATCCCACTGCCCCGCTCTCTCCCCATAGCCATGTATCAATCCCCAAACTACTCCCATTGCCCCGCTCTCTCCCCATAGTCCTGCATCAAACCCCAAACTAATCCCACTGCCCCGCTCTCTCCCCATAGTCCTGTATCAAACCCCAAACTAATCCCCTGCCCCACTCTCTCCCCATAGTCCTGTATCAATCTCCAAACTAATCCCACTCCCCCGATCTCTCCCCATAGTCCTGTATCAAACCCCAAACGAATCCCACTGCCCCGCTCTCTCCCCATAGTCCTGTATCAAACCCCAAACTAATCCCACTGCCCCGCTCTCTCCTCATAGTCCTGCATCAATCCCCAAACTAATCCCACTGCACCGCTCTCTCCCCATAGTCCTGTATCAATCCAAAAAATAATCCCACTGCCCCGCTCTCTCCCCATAGCCCTGTATCAATCCCCAAATTAATCCCACTGCCCTGCTCTCTCCTCATAGCCCTGTATCAATCCCCAAATTAATCCCACTGCCCCGCTCTCTCCCCATAGCCCTGTATCAATCCCCAAACTAATCCCACAGCTCCGCTCTCTCCTCATAGTCCTGTATCAATCCCCAAACTAATCCCACTGCCCCGCTCTCTCCCCATAGTAATGTATTAATCCCCAAACTAATCCCACTGCCCCGCTGTCTCCCCATAGCCCTGTATCAATCTCGAATCTAATCCCACTGCCCCGCTCTCTCCCCATAATCCTGTATCAATCGCAAACTAATCCCACTGCCCCGCTCTCTCCCCATAGTCCTGTATCAAACCCCAAACTAATCCCACTGCCCCGCTCTCTCCCCATAGCCCTGTATCAATCTCGAAACTAATCCCACTGCCCCGCTCTCTCCCCATAAACCTGTATCAATCGCAAACTAATCCCACTGCCCCGCTCTCTCCCCATAGCCCTGTATCAATCTCCAAACTAATCCCGCTGTCCAGCTCTCTCCCCATAGCCCTGTATCAATCCCCAAACTAATCGCACTGCCCCGCTCTCTCCCCATAGCCCTGTATCAATCCCCAAACTAATCCCACTGCCCCGCTTTCTCCCCATAGTCCTGTATCAAACCCCAAACTAATCCCACTGCCCCGCTCTCTCCCCATAGTCCTGTATCAAACCCCAAACTAATCCCACTGCCCCACTCTCTCCCCATAGTCCTGTATCAATCTCCAAACTAATCCCACTGCCCTGCTCTCTCCCCATAGCCCTGTATCAATCTGCAAACTAATCCCACTACCCCGATCTCTCCCCATAGTCCTGTAGCAAACCCCAAACTAATCCCACTGCCCCGCTCTCTCCCCATAGTCCTGTATCAATCTCCAAACGAATCCCACTGCCCCGCTCTCTCCCCATAGTCCTGTATCAATCTCCAAACTAATCCCACTGCCCCGATCTCTCCACATAGTCCTGTTTCAAACCCCAAACTAATCCCACTGCCCCGCTCTCTCCCCATAGTCCTCTATCAATCCCCAAACTAATCCCACTGCACCGCTCTCTCCCCATAGTCCTGTATCAATCCACAAACTAATCCCACTGCCCCGCTCTCTCCCCATAGCCCTGTATCAATCTCGAAACTAATCCCACTGCCCCGCTCTCACCCCATAAACCTGTATCAATCGCAAACTAATCCCACTGCCCCGCTCTCTCCCCATAGCCCTGTATCAATCCCCAAACTAATCCCGCTGTCCCGCACTCTCCCCATAGCCCTGTATCAATCCCCAAACTAATCCCACTGCCCCGCTCTCTCCCCATAGTCCTGTATCAATTCCCAAACTAATCCCACTGCCCCGCTCTCTCCCCATAGCCCTGTATCAATCCCCAAACTAATCCCACTGCCCCGCTCTCTCCCCATAGTCCTGTATCAATCCCCAAACTAATCCCACTGCCCCGCTCTCTCCCCATAGTCCTGTATCAATCCCCAAACTAATCCCACAGCCCCGCTCTCTCCCCATAGTCCTGTATCAAACCCCAAACTAATCCCACTGCCCCGCTCTCTCCCCATAGTCCTGTATCAAACCCCAAACTAATCCCACTGCCCTACTCTCTCCCCATAGTCCTGTATCAATCTCCAAACTAATCCCACTACCCCGATCTCTCCCCATAGTCCTGTATCAAACCCCAAACGAATCCCACTGCCCCGCTCTCTCCCCATAGTCCTGTATCAAACCCCAAACTAATCCCACTGCCCCGCTCTCTCCTCATAATCCTGTATCAATCCCCAAACTAATCCCACTGCACCGCTCTCTCCCCATAGTCCTGTATCAATCCCCAAACTAATCCCACTGCCCCGCTCTCTCCCCATAGCCCTGCATCAATCCCCAAACTAATCCCACTGCCCTGCTCTCTCCTCATAGCCCTGTATCAATCCCCAAATTAATCCCACTGCCCCGCTCTCTCCCCGTAGCCCTGTATCAATCCCCAAACTAATCCCACTGCCCCGCTCTCTCCTCATAGTCCTGTATCAATCCCCAAACTAATCCCACTGTCCCGCTCTCTCCCCATAGTCCTGTATCAATCCCCAAACTAATGCCACTGCCCCGCTCTCTCCCCATAGTCCTGTATCAATCCCCAAACTAATCCCACTGCCCCGCTGTCTCCCCATAGCCCTGTATCAATCTCGAAACTAATCCCACTGCCCCGCTCTCTCCCCATAATCCTGTATCAATCGCAAACTAATCCCACTGCCCCGCTCTCTCCCCATAGCCCTGTATCAATCCCCAAACTAATCCCACTGCCCCGCTCTCTCCACATAGCCCTGTATCAATCCCCAAACTAATCCCACTGCCCCGCTCTCTCCCCATAGTCCTGTATCAATCCCCAAACTAATCCCACTGCCCCGCTCTCTCCCCATAGTCCTGTATCAATCCCCAAACTAATCCCACTGCCTCGCTCTCTCCCCATAGCCCGGTAACAATCCCCAAACTAATCCCACTGCCCCGCTCTCTCCCCATAGCCCTGTATCAATCCCCAAACTAATCCCACTGCCCCGCTCTCTCCCCATAGTCCTGCATCAAACCCCAAACTAATCCCACTGCCCCGCTCTCTCCCCATAGTCCTGTATCAAACCCCAAACTAATCCCACTGCCCCACTCTCTCCCCATAGTCCTGTATCAATCTCCAAACTAATCCCACTCCCCCGATCTCTCCCCATAGTCCTGTATCAAACCCCAAACGAATCCCACTGCCCCGCTCTCTCCCCATAGTCCTGTATCAAACCCCAAACTAATCCCACTGCCCCGCTCTCTCCTCATAGTCCTGCATCAATCCCCAAACTAATCCCACTGCACCGCTCTCTCCCCATAGTCCTGTATCAATCCCCAAAGTAATCCCACTGCCCCGCTCTCTCCCCATAGCCCTGTATCAATCCCCAAATTAATCCCACTGCCCTGCTCTCTCCTCATAGCCCTGTATCAATCCCCAAATTAATCCCACTGCCCCGCCCTCTCCCCATAGCCCTGTATCAATCCCCAAACTAATCCCACTGCTCCGCTCTCTCCTCATAGTCCTGTATCAATCCCCAAACTAATCCCACTGCCCCGCTCTCTCCCCATAGTAATGTATCAATCCCCAAACTAATCCCACTGCCCCGCTCTCTCCCCATAGTCCTGTATCAATCCCCAAACTAATCCCACTGCCCCGCTGTCTCCCCATAGCCCTGTATCAATCTCGAAACTAATCCCACTGCCCCGCTCTCTCCCCATAATCCTGAATCAATCGCAAACTAATCCCACTGCCCCGCTCTCTCCCCATAGCCCTGTATCAATCCCCAAACTAATCCCACTGTCCCGCTCTCTCCCCATAGCCCTGTATCAATCCCCAAACTAATCCCACTGCACCGCTCTCTCCCCATAGTCCTGTATCAATCGCAATCTAATCCCACTGCCCCGCTCTCTCCCCATAGCCCTGTATCAATCCCCAAACTAATCCCACTGTCCCGCTCTCACCCCATTGTCCTGTATCAATCCCCAAACTAATCCCGCTGTCCCGCTCTCTCCCCATAGCTCAGTATCAATCCCCAAACTAATCCCACTGCCCCGCTCTCTCCCCATAGTCCTGTATCAATTGTCAAACTAATCCCACTGCCCCGCTCTCTCCCCATAGCCCTGTATCAATCCCCAAACTAATCCCACTGCCCCGCTCTCTCCCCATAGTCCTGTATCAATCCCGAAACTAATCCCACTGCACCGCTCTCTCCCCATAGCCCTGTATCAATCCCCAAACTAATCCCACTGCCCCGCTCTCTCCCCATAGCCCTGTATCAATTCCCAAACTAATCCCACTGCCCCACTCTCTCCCCATTGTCCTGTATCAATCCCCAAACTAATCCCACTGCCTCGCTCTCTCCCCATAGCCCTGTAACAATCCCCAAACTAATCCCACTGCCCCGCTCTCTCCCCATAGCCCTGTATCAATCCCCAAACTAATCCCACTGCCCCGCTCTCTCCCCATAGTCCTGTATCAAACCCCAAACTAATCCCACTGCCCCGCTCTCTCCCCATAGTCCTGTATCAAACCCCAAACTAATCTCACTGCCCCACTCTCTCCCCATAGTCCTGTATCAATCTCCAAACTAATCCCACAGCCCTGCTCTCTCCCCATAGTCCTGTATCAATCTCCAAACTAATCCCGCTACCCCGATCTCTCCCCATAGTCCTGTATCAAACCCCAAACTAATCACACTGCCCTGCTCTCTCCGCATAGTCCTGTATCAAACCCCAAACTAATCCCACTGCCCCGCTCTCTCCTCATAGTCCTGTATCAATCCCCAAACTAATCCCACTGCACCGCTCTCTCCCCATAGTCCTGTATCAATCCTCAAACTAATCCCACTGCCCCGCTCTCTCCCCATAGCCCTGTATCAATCCACAAACTATTCCCACTGCCCTGCTCTCTCCTCATAGACCTGTATCAATCCCCAAATTAATCCCACTGCCCCGCTCTCTCCCCATAGCCCTGTATCAATCTCGAAACTAATCCCACTGCCCCGCTCTCTCCCCATAATCTTGTATCAATCGCAAACTAATCCCACTGCCCCGCTCTCTCCCCATAGCCCTGTATCAATCCCCAAACTAATCCCACTGTCCCGCTCTCTCCCCATAGCCCTGTATCAATCCCCAAACTAATCCCACTGCACCGCGCTCTCCCCATAGTCCTGTATCAATCCGCAAACTAATCCAACTGCCCCGCTCTCTCCCCATAGTCCTGTCTCAATCCCCAAACTAATCCCACTGCCCCGCTCTCTCCCCATAGTTCTGTATCAATCCCCAAACTAATCCCACTGCCCCGCTCTCACCCCATAGCCCTGTATCAATCCCCAAACTAATCCCACTGCACCGCTCTCTCCCCATAGCCCTGTATCAATCCCCAAACTAATCCCAATGCCCCGCTCTCTCCCCATAGCCCTGTATCAATCCCCAAACTAATCCCACTGCCTCGCTCTCTCCCCATAGTCCTGTAACAATCCCCAAACTAATCCCACTGCCCCGCTCTCTCCCTATAGACCTGTATCAATCCCCAAACTAATCCCACTGCCGCACTCTCTCCCCATAGCCCTGTTTCAATCTCCAAACTAATCCCACTGCCCCGCTCTCTCCCCATAGTCCTGTATCAATCCCCAAACTAATCCCACTGCCCCGCTCTCTCCCCATAGTCCTGTATCAATCCCCAAACTAATCCCACTGCCGCACTCTCTCCCCATAGCTCTGTATCAATCTCCAAACTAATCCCACTGCCCCGCTCCCTCCCCATAGTCCTGGATCAATCCCCAAACTAATCGCACTGCCCCGCTCTCTCCCCATAGTCCTGTATCAATCCCCAAACTAATCCCACTGCCGCACTCTCTCCCCATAGCCCTGTATCAATCTCCAAACTAATCCCACTGCCCCGCTCTCACCCCATAGCCCTGTATCAATCCCCAAACTAATCCCACTGCCCCGCTCTCTCCCATAGTCCTGTTTCAATTCCCAAACTAATCCCACTGCCCCGCTCTCTCCCCATAGTCGTGTATCAATCCCCAAACTAATCCCACTGCCCCGCTCTCTCACCATAGTCCTGTATCAATCCCCAAACTAATCCCCCTGCGCCGCTCTCTCACCATAGTCCTGTATCAATCCCCAAACTAATCCCACTGCCCCGCTCTCTCCCTATAGACCTGTATCAATCCGCAAACTAATCCCACTGCCGCACTCTCTCCCCATAGCCCTGTATCAATATCCATACTAATCCCACTGCCCCGCTCTCTCCCCATAGTCCTGTATCAATCCCCAAACTGATCTCACTGCCCCGCTCTCTCCCCATAGTCCTGTTTCAATCTCCAAACTAATCCCACTGCCCCGCTCCCTCCCCATAGTCCTGGATCAATCCCCAAACTAATCGCACTGCCCCGCTCTCTCCCCATAGTCCTGTATCAATCCCCAAACTAATCCCACTGCCGCACTCTCTCCCCATAGCCCTGTATCAATCTCCAAACTAATCCCACTGCCCCGCTCTCACCCCATAGTCCTGTATCAATCCCCAAACTAATCCCACTGCCCCGCTCTCTCCCCATAGTCCTGTATCAATCTCCAAACTAATCCCACTGCCCCGATCTCTCCCCATAGTCCTCTATCAAACCCCAAACTAATCCCACTGCCCCGCTCTCTCACCATAGTCCTGTATCAATCCCCAAACTAATCCCCCTGCCCCGCTCTCTCCCCATAGTCCTGTATCAATCTCCAAACTTATCCCACTGCCACGCTCTCTCCCCATAGTCCTGTTTCAATCTCCAAACTAATCCCACTGCCCCGATCTCTCTCCATAGTCCTGTATCAATCCCCAAACTAATCTCACTGCCCCGCTCTCTCCCCATAGCCCTGTATCAATCCCCAATCTAATCCCACTGCCCCGCTCTCTCCCCATAGCCCTGTATCAATCCCCAAACTAATCCCACTGCCCGCTCTATCCCCATAGCCCTGTATCCATCCCCAAACTAATCCCACAGCCCCGCTCTCTCCTCATAGTCCTGTATCAATCCCCAAACTAATCCCACTGCCCCGCTCTCTCCCCATAGTCCTCTATCCATCCCCAAACTAATCCCACTGCACCGCTCTCTCCCCATAGTCCTGTATCAATGCCCAAACTAATCCCACTGCCCCGCTCTCTCCCCATAGTCCTGTATCAATCCCCAAACTAATCCCACTACCCCGATCTCTCCCCATAGTCCTGTATCAATCCCCAAACTAATCCCACTGTCCCGCTCTCTCCCCATAGCCCTGTATCAATCTCGAAACTAATCCCACTGCCCCGCTCTCTCCCCATAAACCTGTATCAATCGCAAACTAATCCCACTGCCCCGCTCTCTCCCCATAGCCCTGTATCAATCCCCAAACTAATCCCACTGTCCCGCTCTCTCCCCATAGCCCTGTATCAATCCCCAAACTAATCCCACTGCACCGCTCTCTCCCCATAGTCCTGTACCAATCCACAAACTAATCCCACTGCCCCGCTCTCTCCCCATAGCCCTGTATCAATCCCCAAACTAATCCCACTGCCCCGCTCTCTCCCCATAGTCCTGTATCAATCCCCAAACTAATCCCACTGCCCCGCTCTCTCCCCATAGTCCTGTATCAATCCCCAAACTAATCCCACTGCCTCGCTCTCTCCCCATAGCCCTGTAACAATCCCCAAACTAATCCCACTTCCCCGGTCTCTCCCCATAGTCCTGTATCAATCCCCAAACTAATCCCACTGCCCCACTCTCTCCCCATAGTCCTGTATCAATCTCCAAACTAATCCCACTGCCCTGCTCTCTCCCCATAGTCCTGTATCAATCTCCAAACTAATCCCACTGCCCCGCTCCCTCCCCATAGTCCTGGATCAATCCCCAAACTAATCGCACTGCCCCGCTCTCTCCCCATAGTCCTGTATCAATCCCCAAACTAATCCCACTGCCGCACTCTCTCCCCATAGCCCTGTATCAATCTCCAAACTAATCCCACTGCCCCGCTCTCACCCCATAGTCCTGTATCAATCCCCAAACTAATCCCACTGCCCCGCTCTCTCCCCATAGTCCTGTATCAATCTCCAAACTAATCCCATTGCCCCGATCTCTCCCCATAGTCCTCTATCAAACCCCAAACTAATCCCACTGCCCCGCTCTCTCACCATAGTCCTGTATCAATCCCCAAACTAATCCCCCTGCCCCGCTCTCTCCCCATAGTCCTGTATCAATCTCCAAACTTATCCCACTGCCACGCTCTCTCCCCATAGTCCTGTTTCAATCTCCAAACTAATCCCACTGCCCCGCTCTCTCCCCATAGTCCTGTATCAATCCCCAAACTAATCCCACTGCCCCGCTCTCTCCCCATAGTCCTGTATCAATCCCCAAACTAATCCCACTGCCTCGCTCTCTCCCCATAGCCCTGTAACAATCCCCAAACTAATCCCACTTCCCCGGTCTCTCCCCATAGTCCTGTATCAATCCCGAAACTAATCCCACTGCCCCACTCTCTCCCCATAGTCCTGTATCAATCTCCAAACTAATCCCACTGCCCTGCTCTCTCCCCATAGTCCTGTATCAATCTCCAAACTAATCCCACTGCCCCGCTCTCTCCCCATAGCCCTGTATCAATCCCCAAACTAATCCCACTGTCCCGCTCTCTCCCCATAGCCCTGTATCAATCCCCAAACTTACCCCACTGCACCGCTCTCTCCCCATAGTCCTGTATCAATCCACAAACTAATCCCACTGCCCCTCTCTCTCCCCATAGCCCTGTATCAATCTCGAAACTAATCCCACTGCCCTGCGCTCTCCCCATAAACCTGTATCAATCGCAAACTAATCCCACTGCCCCGCTCTCTCCCCATAGCCCTGTATCAATCCCCAAACTAATCCCACTGTCCCGCTCTCTCCCCATAGTCCTGTATCAATCCCCAAACTAATCCCACTGCCCCACTCTCTCCCCATAGTCCTGTATCAATCCCCAAACTAATCCCACTGCCCCGCTCTCTCCCCATAGCCCTGTATCAATCCCCAAACTAATCCCACTGCCCCGCTCTCTCCCCATAGCCCTGTATCAATCCCCAAACTAATCCCACTGCCCGCTCTATCCCCATAGTCCTCTATCCATCCCCAAACTAATCCCACTGCACCGCTCTCTCCCCATAGTCCTGTATCAATCCCCAAACTAATCCCACTGCCCCGCTCTCTCCCCATAGTCCTGTATCAATCCCCAAACTAATCCCACTGCCTCGCTCTCTCCCCATAGCCCTGTAACAATCCCCAAACTAATCCCACTTCCCCGGTCTCTCCCCATAGTCCTGTATCAATCCCCAAACTAATCCCACTGCCCCACTCTCTCCCCATAGTCCTGTATCAATCTCCAAACTAATCCCACTGCCTCGCTCTCTTCCCATAGCCCTGTAACAATCCCCAAACTAATCCCACTGCCCCGCTCTCTCCCCATAGCCCTGTATCAATCTCGAAACTAATCCCACTGCCCCGCTCTCTCCCCATAATCCTGTATCAATCGCAAACTAATCCCACTGCCCCGCTCTCTCCCCATAGCCCTGTATCAATCCCCAAACTAATCCCACTGTCCCGCTCTCTCCCCATAGCCCTGTATCAATCCCCAAACTAATCCCACTGCACCGCGCTCTCCCCATAGTCCTGTATCAATCCGCAAACTAATCCAACTGCCCCGCTCTCTCCCCATAGTCCTGTCTCAATCCCCAAACTAATCCCACTGCCCCGCTCTCTCCCCATAGTTCTGTATCAATCCCCAAACTAATCCCACTGCCCCGCTCTCTCCCCATAGCCCTGTATCAATCCCCAAACTAATCCCACTGCACCGCTCTCTCCCCATAGCCCTGTATCAATCCCCAAACTAATCCCACTGCCCCGCTCTCTCCCCATAGCCCTGTATCAATCCCCAAACTAATCCCACTGCCCCGCTCTCTCACCATAGCCCTGTATCAATCCCCAAACTAATCCCATTGCCGCACTCTCTCCCCATAGCCCTGTATCAATCTCCAAACTAATCCCACTGCCCCGCTCTCTCCCCATAGTCCTGTATCAATCCCCAAACTGATCTCAGTGCCCCGCTCTCTCCCCATAGTCCTGTATCAATCTCCAAACTAATCCCACTGCCCCGCTCTCTCCCCATAGTCCTGTATCAATCCCCAAACTAATCCCACTGCCCCGCTCACTCCCCATAGTCCTCTATCAATCCCCAAACTAATCCCACTGCACCGCTCTCTCCCCATAGTCCTGTATCAATCCACAAACTAACCCCACTGCCCCGCTCTCTCCCCATAGCCCTGTATCAATCTCGAAACTAATCCCACTGCCCTGCTCTCTCCCCATAAACCTGTATCAATCGCAAACTAATCCCACTGCCCCGCTCTCTCCCCACAGCCCTGTATCAATCCACAAACTAATCCCACTGCCCCTGTCTCTCCCCATAGTCATGTATAAATCCCCAAACTAATCCCACTGCACCGCTCTCTCCCCATAGCCCTGTATCAATCCCCAAACTAATCCACCTGTCCCGCTCTCTCCCCATAGCCCTTTATCAATCACCAAACTAATCCCACTGCCTCGCTTTCTCCCCATAGTCCTGTAACAATCCCCAAACTAATCCCACTGCCCCGCTCTCTCCCTATAGACCTGTATCAATCCCCAAACTAATCCCACTGCCGCACTCTCTCCCCATAGCCCTGTTTCAATCTCCAAACTAATCCCACTGCCCCGCTCTCTCCCCATAGTCCTGTATCAATCCCCAAACTAATCCCACTGCGCCGCTCTCTCCCCATAGTCCTGTATCAATCCGCAAACTAATCCCACTGCCGCACTCTCTCCCCATAGCTCTGTATCAATCTCCAAACTAATCCCACTGCCCCGCTCCCTCCCCATAGTCCTGGATCAATCCCCAAAGTAATCGCACTGCCCCGCTCTCTCCCCATAGTCCTGTATCAATCCCCAAACTAACCCCACTGCCGCACTCTCTCCCCATAGCCCTGTATCAATCTCCAAACTAATCCCACTGCCCCGCTCTCACCCCATAGCCCTGTATCAATCCCCAAACTAATCCCACTGCCCCGCTCTCTCCCATAGTCCTGTTTCAATTCCCAAACTAATCCCACTGCCCCGCTCTCTCCCCATAGTCGTGTATCAATCCCCAAACTAATCCCACTGCCCCGCTCTCTCACCATAGTCCTGTATCAATCCCCAAACTAATCCCCCTGCCCCGCTCTCTCACCATAGTCCTGTATCAATCCCCAAACTAATCCCACTGCCCCGCTCTCTCCCTATAGACCTGTATCAATCCGCAAACTAATCCCACTGCCGCACTCTCTCCCCATAGCCCTGTATCAATATCCATACTAATCCCACTGCCCCGCTCTCTCCCCATAGTCCTGTATCAATCCCCAAACTGATCTCACTGCCCCGCTCTCTCCCCATAGTCCTGTATCAATCCCCAAACTAATCCCACTGCCTCGCTCTCTCCCCATAGCCCTGTAACAATCCCCAAACTAATCCCACTTCCCCGGTCTCTCCCCATAGTCCTGTATCAATCCCCAAACTAATCCCACTGCCCCACTCTCTCCCCATAGTCCTGTATCAATCTCCAAACTAATCCCACTGCCCTGCTCTCTCCCCATAGTCCTGTATCAATCTCCAAACTAATCCCACTGCCCCGCTCTCTCCCCATAGCCCTGTATCAATCCCCAAACTAATCCCACTGTCCCGCTCTCTCCCCATAGCCCTGTATCAATCCCCAAACTTACCCCACTGCACCGCTCTCTCCCCATAGTCCTGTATCAATCCACAAACTAATCCCACTGCCCCGCTCTCTCCCCATAGCCCTGTATCAATCTCGAAACTAATCCCACTGCCCTGCTCTCTCCCCATAAACCTGTATCAATCGCAAACTAATCCCACTGCCCCGCTCTCTCCCCATAGCCCTGTATCAATCCCCAAACTAATCCCACTGTCCCGCTCTCTCCCCATAGTCCTGTATCAATCGCCAAACTAATCCCACTGCCCCACTCTCTCCCCATAGTCCTGTATCAATCCCCAAACTAATCCCACTGCCCCGCTCTCTCCCCATAGCCCTGTATCAATCCCCAAACTAATCCCACTGCCCCGCTCTCTCCCCATAGCCCTGTATCAATCCCCAAACTAATCCCACTGCCCGCTCTATCCCCATAGTCCTCTATCCATCCCCAAACTAATCCCACTGCACCGCTCTCTCCCCATAGTCCTCTATCAATCTCCAAACTAATCCCACTGCCCTGCTCTCTCCCCATAGTCCTGTATCAATCTCCAAACTAATCCCACTACCCCGATCTCTCCCCATAGTCCTGTTTCAATCCCCAAACTAATCCCACTGTCCCGCTCTCTCCCCATAGTCCTGTATCAATCGCCAAACTAATCCCACTGCCCCACTCTCTCCCCATAGTCCTGTATCAATCCCCAAACTAATCCCACTGCCCCGCTCTCTCCCCATAGCCCTGTATCAATCCCCAAACTAATCCCACTGCCCCGCTCTCTCCCCATAGCCTTGTATCAATCCCCAAACTAATCTCACTGCCGCACTCTCTCCCCATAGCTCTGTATCAATCTCCAAACTAATCCCACTGCCCCGCTCCCTCCCCATAGTCCTGGATCAATCCCCAAACTAATCGCACTGCCCCGCTCTCTCCCCATAGTCCTGTATCAATCCCCAAACTAATCCCACTGCCGCACTCTCTCCCCATAGCCCTGTATCAATCTCCAAACTAATCCCACTGCCCCGCTCTCACCCCATAGTCCTGTATCAATCCCCAAACTAATCCCACTGCCCCGCTCTCTCCCCATAGTCCTGTATCAATCTCCAAACTAATCCCACTGCCCCGATCTCTCCCCATAGTCCTCTATCAAACCCCAAACTAATCCCACTGCCCCGCTCTCTCACCATAGTCCTGTATCAATCCCCAAACTAATCCCCCTGCCCCGCTCTCTCCCCATAGTCCTGTATCAATCTCCAAACTAATCCCACTGCCACGCTCTCTCCCCATAGTCCTGTTTCAATCTCCAAACTAATCCCACTGCCCCGATCTCTCTCCATAGTCCTGTATCAATCCCCAAACTAATCTCACTGCCCCGCTCTCTCCCCATAGCCCTGTATCAATCCCCAAACTAATCCCACAGCCCCGCTCTCTCCCCATAGCCCTGTATCAATCCCCAAACTAATCCCACTGCCCGCTCTATCCCCATAGCCCTGTATCCATCCCCAAACTAATCCCACAGCCCCGCTCTCTCCTCATAGTCCTATATCAATCCCCAAACTAATCCCACTGCCCCGCCATCTCCCCATAGTCCTCTATCCATCCCCAAACTAATCCCACTGCACCGCTCTCTCCCCATAGTCCTGTATCAATGCCCAAACTAATCCCACTGCCCCGCTCTCTCCCCATAGTCCTGTATCAATCCCCAAACTAATCCCACTGCCTCGCTCTCTCCCCATAGCCCTGTAACAATCCCCAAACTAATCCCACTGTCCCGCTCTCTCCCCATAGCCCTGTATCAATCCCCAAACTAATCCCACTGCCCCGCTCTCTCCCCATAGTCCTGTAACAAACCCCAAACTAATCCCACTGCACCACTCTCTCCCCATAGTCCTGTATCAAACCCCAAACTAATCCCACTGCCCCACTGTCTCCCCATAGTCCTCTATCAATCTCCAAACTAATCCCACTGCCCTGCTCTCTCCCCATAGTCCTGTATCAATCTCCAAACTAATCCCACTACCCCGATCTCTCCCCATAGTCCTGTATCAAACCCCAAACTAATTCCACTGCCCCGCTCTCTCCCCATAGCCCTGTATCAATCTCGAAACTAATCCCACTGCCCCGCTCTCTCGCCATAAACCTGTATCAATCGCAAACTAATCTCACTGCCCCGCTCTCTCCCCATAGCCCTGTATCAATCCCCAAACTAATCCCACTGTCCCGCTCTCTCCCCATAGCCCTGTATCAATCCCCAAACTAATCCCACTGCACCGCTCTCTCCCCATAGTCCTGTACCAATCCACAAACTAATCCCACTGCCCCGCTCTCTCCCCATAGCCCTGTATCAATCCCCAAACTAATCCCACTGCCCCGCTCTCTCCCCATAGTCCTGTATCAATCCCCAAACTAATCCCACTGCCCCGCTCTCTCCCCATAGTCCTGTATCAATCCCCAAACTAATCCCACTGCCTCGCTCTCTCCCCATAGCCCTGTAACAATCCCCAAACTAATCCCACTTCCCCGGTCTCTCCCCATAGTCCTGTATCAATCCCCAAACTAATCCCACTGCCCCACTCTCTCCCCATAGTCCTGTATCAATCTCCAAACTAATCCCACTGCCCTGCTCTCTCCCCATAGTCCTGTATCAATCTCCAAACTAATCCCACTGCCCCGCTCTCTCCCCATAGCCCTGTATCAATCCCCAAACTAATCCCACTGTCCCGCTCTCTCCCCATAGCCCTGTATCAATCCCCAAACTTACCCCACTGCACCGCTCTCTCCCCATAGTCCTGTATCAATCCACAAACTAATCCCAATGCCCCGCTCTCTCCCCATAGCCCTGTATCAATCTCGAAACTAATCCCACTGCCCTGCTCTCTCCCCATAAACCTGTATCAATCGCAAACTAATCCCACTGCCCCGCTCTCTCCCCATAGCCCTGTATCAATCCCCAAACTAATCCCACTGTCCCGCTCTCTCCCCATAGTCCTGTATCAATCGCCAAACTAATCCCACTGCCCCACTCTCTCCCCATAGTCCTGTATCAATCCCCAAACTAATCCCACTGCCCCGCTCTCTCCCCATAGCCCTGTATCAATCCCCAAACTAATCCCACTGCCCCGCTCTCTCCCCATAGCCCTGTATCAATCCCCAAACTAATCCCACTGCCCGCTCTATCCCCATAGTCCTCTATCCATCCCCAAACTAATCCCACTGCACCGCTCTCTCCCCATAGTCCTCTATCAATCTCCAAACTAATCCCACTGCCCTGCTCTCTCCCCATAGTCCTGTATCAATCTCCAAACTAATCCCACTACCCCGATCTCTCCCCATAGTCCTGTATCAAACCCCAAACTAATTCCACTGCCCCGCTCTCTCCCCATAGCCCTGTATCAATCTCGAAACTAATCCCACTGCCCCGCTCTCTCCCCATAAACCTGTATCAATCGCAAACTAATCCCACTGCCCCGCTCTCTCCCCATAGCCCTGTATCAATCCCCAAACTAATCCCACTGTCCCGCTCTCTCCCCATAGCCCTGTATCAATCCCCAAACTAATCCCACTGCCCCGCTCTCTCCCCATAGTCCTGTATCAATCCCCAAACTAATCCCACTGCCCCGCTCTCTCCCCATAGTCCTGTATCAATCCCCAAACTAATCCCACTGCCTCGCTCTCTCCCCATAGTCCTGTATCAATCCCCAAACTAATCCCACTTCCCCGGTCTCTCCCCATAGTCCTGTATCAATCCCCAAACTAATCCCACTGCCCCACTCTCTCCCCATAGTCCTGTATCAATCTCCAAACTAATCCCACTGCCCTGCTCTCTCCCCATAGTCCTGTATCAATCTCCAAACTAATCCCACTGCCCCGCTCTCTCCCCATAGCCCTGTATCAATCCCCAAACTAATCCCACTGTCCCGCTCTCTCCCCATAGCCCTGTATCAATCCCCAAACTTACCCCACTGCACCGCTCTCTCCCCATAGTCCTGTATCAATCCACAAACTAATCCCACTGCCCCGCTCTCTCCCCATAGCCCTGTATCAATCTCGAAACTAATCCCACTGCCCTGCTCTCTCCCCATAAACCTGTATCAATCGCAAACTAATCCCACTGCCCCGCTCTCTCCCCATAGCCCTGTATCAATCCCCAAACTAATCCCACTGTCCCGCTCTCTCCCCATAGTCCTGTATCAATCCCCAAACTAATCCCACTGCCCCACTCTCTCCCCATAGTCCTGTATCAATCCCCAAACTAATCCCACTGCCCCGCTCTCTCCCCATAGCCCTGTATCAATCCCCAAACTAATCCCACTGCCCCACTCTCTCCCCATAGTCCTGTATCAATCCCCAAACTAATCCCACTGCCCGCTCTATCCCCATAGTCCTCTATCCATCCCCAAACTAATCCCACTGCACCGCTCTCTCCCCATAGTCCTGTTTCAATCCACAAACTAATCCCACTGCCCCGCTCTCTCCCCATAGCCCTGTATCAATCTCGAAACTAATCCCACTGCCCCGCTCTCTCCCCATAAACCTGTATCAATCGCAAACTAATCCCACTGCCCCGCTCTCTCCCCATAGCCCTTTATCAATCCCCAAACTAATCCCGCTGTCCCGCTCTCTCCCCATAGCCCTGTATCAATCCCCAAACTAATCCCACTGCCCCGCTCTCTCCCCATAGTCCTGTATCAATTCCCAAACTAATCCCACTGCCCCGCTCTCTCCCCATAGCCCTGTATCAATCCCCAAACTAATCCCACTGCTCCGCTCTCTCCCCATAGTCCTGTATCAATCCCCAAACTAATCCCACTGCCCCGCTCTCTCCCCATAGCCCTGTATCAATCCCCAAACTAATCCCACTGCCCCGCTCTCTCCCCATAGCCCTGTATCAATGCCCAAACTAATCCCACTGCCCCGCTCTCTCCCCATAGTCCTGTATCAATCCCTAAACTAATCCCACTGCCTCGCTCTCTCCCCATAGCCCTGTAACAATCCCCAAACTAATCCCACTGTCCCGCTCTCTCCCCATAGCCCTGTATCAATCCCCAAACTAATCCCACTGCCCCGCTCTCTCCCCATAGTCCTGTAACAAACCCCAAACTAATCCCACTGCCCCACTCTCTCCCCATAGTCCTCTATCAATCTCCAAACTAATCCCACTGCCCTGCTCTCTCCCCATAGTCCTGTATCAATCTCCAAACTAATCCCACTACCCCGATCTCTCCCCATAGTCCTGTATCAAACCCCAAACTAATTCCACTGCCCCGCTCTCTCCCCATAGCCCTGTATCAATCTCGAAACTAATCCCACTGCCCCGCTCTCTCCCCATAAACCTGTATCAATCGCAAACTAATCCCACTGCCCCGCTCTCTCCCCATAGCCCTGTATCAATCTCCAAACTAATCCCACTGTCCCGCTCTCTCCCCATAGCCCTGTATCAATCCCCAAACTAATCCCACTGCACCGCTCTCTCCCCATAGTCCTGTACCAATCCACAAACTAATCCCACTGCCCCGCTCTCTCCCCATAGCCCTGTATCAATCCCCAAACTAATCCCACTGCCCCGCTCTCTCCCCATAGTCCTGTATCAATCCCCAAACTAATCCCACTGCCCCGCTCTCTCCCCATAGTCCTGTATCAATCTCCAAATTAATCCCACTGCCTCGCTCTCTCCCCATAGCCCTGTAACAATCCCCAAACTAATCCCACTGCCCCGCTCTCTCCCCATAGTCCTGTATCAATCCCCAAACTAATCCCACTGCCCCATTCTCTCCCCATAGTCCTGTATCAATCTCCAAACTAATCCCACTGCCCTGCTCTCTCCCCATAGTCCTGTATCAATCTCCAAACTAATCCCACTACCCCGATCTCTCCCCATAGTCCTGTATCAAACCCCAAACGAATCCCACTGCCCCGCTCTATCCCCATAGTCCTGTATCAAACCCCAAACTAATCCCACTGCCCCGCTCTCTCCTCATAGTCCTGTATCAATCCCCAAACTAATCCCACTGCACCGCTCTCTCCACATAGTCATGTATCAATCCCCAAACTAATCCCACTGCCCCGCTCTCTCCCCATAGCCCTGTATCAATCCCCAAACTAATCCCACTGCCCTGCTCTCTCCTCATAGCCCTGTATCAATCCCCAAATTAATCCCACTGCCCCGCTCTCTCCCCATAGCCCTGTATCAATCCCCAAACTAATCCCACTGCTCCGCTCTCTCCTCATAGTCCTGTATCAATCCCCAAACTAATCCCACTGCCCCGCTCTCTCCCCATAGTCCTGTATCAATCCCCAAACTAATCCCACTGCCCCGCTCTCTCCCCATAGTCCTGTATCAATCCCCAAACTAATCCCACTGCCTCGCTCTCTCCCCATAGCCCTGTAACAATCCCCAAACTAATCCCACTGTCCCGCTCTCTCCCCATAGCCCTGTATCAATCCCCAAACTAATCCCACTGCCCCGCTCTCTCCCCATAGTCCTGTAACAAACCCCAAACTAATCCCACTGCACCGCTCTCTCCCCATAGTCCTGTATCAAACCCCAAACTAATCCCACTGCCCCACTGTCTCCCCATAGTCCTCTATCAATCTTCAAACTAATCCCACTGCCCTGCTCTCTCCCCATAGTCCTGTATCAATCTCCAAACTAATCCCACTACCCCGATCTCTCCCCATAGTCCTGTATCAAACCCCAAACTAATTCCACTGCCCCGCTCTCTCCCCATAGCCCTGTATCAATCTCGAAACTAATCCCACTGCCCCGCTCTCTCCCCATAAACCTGTATCAATCGCAAACTAATCCCACTGCCCCGCTCTCTCCCCATAGCCCTGTATCAATCCCCAAACTAATCCCACTGTCCCGCTCTCTCCCCATAGCCCTGTATCAATCCCCAAACTAATCCCACTGCACCGCTCTCTCCCCATAGTCCTGTATCAATCCACAAACTAATCCCACTGCCCCGCTCTCTCCCCATCGCCCTGTATCAATCCCCAAACTAATCCCACTGCCCCGCTCTCTCCCCATAGTCCTGTATCAATCCCCAAACTAATCCCACTGCCCCGCTCTCTCCCCATAGTCCTGTATCAATCCCCAAACTAATCCCACTGCCTCGCTCTCTCCCCATAGCCCTGTAACAATCCCCAAACTAATCCCACTTCCCCGGTCTCTCCCCATAGTCCTGTATCAATCCCCAAACTAATCCCACTGCCCCACTCTCTCCCCATAGTCCTGTATCAATCTCCAAACTAATCCCACTGCCCTGCTCTCTCCCCATAGTCCTGTATCAATCTCCAAACTAATCCCACTGCCCCGCTCTCTCCCCATAGCCCTGTATCAATCCCCAAACTAATCCCACTGTCCCGCTCTCTCCCCATAGCCCTGTATCAATCCCCAAACTAATCCCACTGCACCGCTCTCTCCCCATAGTCCTGTATCAATCCACAAACTAATCCCACTGCCCCGCTCTCTCCCCATAGCCCTGTATCAATCCCCAAACTAATCCCACTGCCCCGCTCTCTCCCCATAGTCCTGTATCAATCCCCAAACTAATCCCACTGCCCCGCTCTCTCCCCATAGTCCTGTATCAATCCCCAAACTAATCCCACTGCCTCGCTCTCTCCCCATAGTCCTGTATCAATCCCCAAACTAATCCCACTGTCCCGCTCTCTCCCCATAGCCCTGTATCAATCCCCAAACTAATCCCACTGTCCCGCTCTCTCCCCATAGCCCTGTATCAATCCCCAAACTTACCCCACTGCACCGCTCTCTCCCCATAGTCCTGTATCAATCCACAAACTAATCCCACTGCCCCGCTCTCTCCCCATAGCCCTGTATCAATCTCGAAACTAATCCCACTGCCCTGCTCTCTCCCCATAAACCTGTATCAATCGCAAACTAATCCCACTGCCCCGCTCTCTCCCCATAGCCCGGTATCAATCCCCAAACTAATCCCACTGTCCCGCTCTCTCCCCATAGTCCTGAATCAATCCCCAAACTAATCCCACTGCCCCACTCTCTCCCCATAGTCCTGTATCAATCCCCAAACTAATCCCACTGCCCCGCTCTCTCCCCATAGCCCTGTATCAATCCCCAAACTAATCCCACTGCCCCGCTCTCTCCCCATAGCCCTGTATCAATCCCCAAACTAATCCCACTGCCCGCTCTATCCCCATAGTCCTCTATCCATCCCCAAACTAATCCCACTGCACCGCTCTCTCCCCATAGTCCTGTTTCAATCCACAAACTAATCCCACTGCCCCGCTCTCTCCCCATAGCCCTGTATCAATCTCGAAACTAATCCCACTGCCCCGCTCTCTCCCCATAAACCTGTATCAATCGCAAACTAATCCCACTGCCCCGCTCTCTCCCCATAGCCCTTTATCAATCCCCAAACTAATCCCGCTGTCCCGCTCTCTCCCCATAGCCCTGTATCAATCCCCAAACTAATCCCACTGCCCCGCTCTCTCCCCATAGTCCTGTATCAATTCCCAAACTAATCCCACTGCCCCGCTCTCTCCCCATAGCCCTGTATCAATCCCCAAACTAATCCCACTGCCCCGCTCTCTCCCCATAGTCCTGTATCAATCCGCAAACTAATCCCACTGCCCCGCTCTCTCCCCATAGCCCTGTATCAATCCCCAAACTAATCCCACTGCCCCGCTCTCTCCCCATAGCCCTGTATCAATGCCCAAACTAATCCCACTGCCCCGCTCTCTCCCCATAGTCCTGTATCAATCCCTAAACTAATCCCACTGCCTCGCTCTCTCCCCATAGCCCTGTAACAATTCCCAAACTAATCCCACTGTCCCGCTCTCTCCCCATAGCCCTGTATCAATCCCCAAACTAATCCCACTGCCCCGCTCTCTCCCCATAGTCCTGTAACAAACCCCAAACTAATCCCACTGCACCGCTCTCTCCCCATAGTCCTGTATCAAACCCAAAACTAATCCCACTGCCCCACTCTCTCCCCATAGTCCTCTATCAATCTCCAAACTAATCCCACTGCCCTGCTCTCTCCCCATAGTCCTGTATCAATCTCCAAACTAATCCCACTACCCCGATCTCTCCCCATAGTCCTGTATCAAACCCCAAACTAATTCCACTGCCCCGCTCTCTCCCCATAGCCCTGTATCAATCTCGAAACTAATCCCACTGCCCCGCTCTCTCCCCATAAACCTGTATCAATCGCAAACTAATCCCACTGCCCCGCTCTCTCCCCATAGCCCTGTATCAATCTCCAAACTAATCCCACTGTCCCGCTCTCTCCCCATAGCCCTGTATCAATCCCCAAACTAATCCCACTGCACCGCTCTCTCCCCATAGTCCTGTATCAATCCACAAACTAATCCCACTGCCCCGCTCTCTCCCCATAGCCCTGTATCAATCCCCAAACTAATCCCACTGCCCCGCTCTCTCCCCATAGTCCTGTATCAATCCCCAAACTAATCCCACTGCCCCGCTCTCTCCCCATAGTCCTGTATCAATCTCCAAATTAATCCCACTGCCTCGCTCTCTCCCCATAGCCCTGTAACAATCCCCAAACTAATCCCACTGCCCCGCTCTCTCCCCATAGTCCTGTATCAATCCCCAAACTAATCCCACTGCCCCATTCTCTCCCCATAGTCCTGTATCAATCTCCAAACTAATCCCACTGCCCTGCTCTCTCCTCATAGCCCTGTATCAATCCCCAAATTAATCCCACTGCCCCGCTCTCTCCCCATAGCCCTGTATCAATCCCCAAACTAATCCCACTGCTCCGCTCTCTCCTCATAGTCCTGTATCAATCCCCAAACTAATCCCACTGCCCCGCTCTCTCCCCATAGTCCTGTATCAATCCCCAAACTAATCCCACTGCCCCGCTCTCTCCCCATAGTCCTGTATCAATCCCCAAACTAATCCCACTGCCTCGCTCTCTCCCCATAGCCCTGTAACAATCCCCAAACTAATCCCACTGTCCCGCTCTCTCCCCATAGCCCTGTATCAATCCCCAAACTAATCCCACTGCCCCGCTCTCTCCCCATAGTCCTGTAACAAACCCCAAACTAATCCCACTGCACCGCTCTCTCCCCATAGTCCTGTATCAAACCCCAAACTAATCCCACTGCTCCACTGTCTCCCCATAGTCCTCTATCAATCTTCAAACTAATCCCACTGCCCTGCTCTCTCCCCATAGTCCTGTATCAATCTCCAAACTAATCCCACTACCCCGATCTCTCCCCATAGTCCTGTATCAAACCCCAAACTAATTCCACTGCCCCGCTCTCTCCCCATAGCCCTGTATCAATCTCGAAACTAATCCCACTGCCCCGCTCTCTCCCCATAAACCTGTATCAATCGCAAACTAATCCCACTGCCCCGCTCTCTCCCCATAGCCCTGTATCAATCCCCAAACTAATCCCACTGTCCCGCTCTCTCCCCATAGCCCTGTATCAATCCCCAAACTAATCCCACTGCACCGCTCTCTCCCCATAGTCCTGTATCAATCCACAAACTAATCCCACTGCCCCGCTCTCTCCCCATCGCCCTGTATCAATCCCCAAACTAATCCCACTGCCCCGCTCTCTACCCATAGTCCTGTATCAATCCCCAAACTAATCCCACTGCCCCGCTCTCTCCCCATAGTCCTGTATCAATCCCCAAACTAATCCCACTGCCTCGCTCTCTCCCCATTGCCCTGTAACAATCCCCAAACTAATCCCACTTCCGCGGTCTCTCCCCATAGTCCTGTATCAATCCCCAAACTAATCCCACTGCCCCACTCTCTCCCCATAGTCCTGTATCAATCTCCAAACTAATCCCACTGCCCTGCTCTCTCCCCATAGTCCTGTATCAATCTCCAAACTAATCCCACTGCCCCGCTCTCTCCCCATAGCCCTGTATCAATCCCCAAACTAATCCCACTGTCCCGCTCTCTCCCCATAGCCCTGTATCAATCCCCAAACTTACCCCACTGCACCGCTCTCTCCCCATAGTCCTGTATCAATCCACAAACTAATCCCACTGCCCCGCTCTCTCCCCATAGCCCTGTATCAATCTCGAAACTAATCCCACTGCCCTGCTCTCTCCCCATAAACCTGTATCAATCGCAAACTAATCCCACTGCCCCGCTCTCTCCCCATAGCCCTGTAGCAATCCCCAAACTAATCCCACTGTCCCGCTCTCTCCCCATAGTCCTGTATCAATCCCCAAACTAATCCCACTGCCCCACTCTCTCCCCATAGTCCTGTATCAATCCCCAAACTAATCCCACTGCCCCGCTCTCTCCCCATAGCCCTGTATCAATCCCCAAACTAATCCCACTGCCCCGCTCTCTCCCCATAGCCCTGTATCAATCCCCAAACTAATCCCACTGCCCGCTCTATCCCCATAGTCCTCTATCCATCCCCAAACTAATCCCACTGCACCGCTCTCTCCCCATAGTCCTGTTTCAATCCACAAACTAATCCCACTGCCCCGCTCTCTCCCCATAGCCCTGTATCAATCTCGAAACTAATCCCACTGCCCCGCTCTCTCCCCATAAACCTGTATCAATCGCAAACTAATCCCACTGCCCCGTTCTCTCCCCATAGCCCTTTATCAATCCCCAAACTAATCCCGCTGTCCCGCTCTCTCCCCATAGCCCTGTATCAATCCCCAAACTAATCCCACTGCCCCGCTCTCTCCCCATAGTCCTGTATCAATTCCCAAACTAATCCCACTGCCCCGCTCTCTCCCCATAGCCCTGTATCAATCCCCAAACTAATCCCACTGCCCCGCTCTCTCCCCATAGTCCTGTATCAATCCCCAAACTAATCCCACTGCCCCGCTCTCTCCCCATAGCCCTGTATCAATCCCCAAACTAATCCCACTGCCCCGCTCTCTCCCCATAGCCCTGTATCAATGCCCAAACTAATCCCACTGCCCCGCTCTCTCCCCATAGTCCTGTATCAATCCCCAAACTAATCCCACTGCCTCGCTCTCTCCCCATAGCCCTGTAACAATCCCCAAACTAATCCCACTGTCCCGCTCTCTCCCCATAGCCCTGTATCAATCCCCAAACTAATCCCACTGCCCCGCTCTCTCCCCATAGTCCTGTAACAAACCCCAAACTAATCCCACTGCACCGCTCTCTCCCCATAGCCCTGTATCAATGCCCAAACTAATCCCACTGCCCCGCTCTCTCCCCATAGTCCTGTATCAATCCCCAAACTAATCCCACTGCCTCGCTCTCTCCCCATAGCCCTGTAACAATCCCCAAACTAATCCCACTGTCCCGCTCTCTCCCCATAGCCCTGTATCAATCCCCAAACTAATCCCACTGCCCCGCTCTCTCCCCATAGTCCTGTAACAAACCCCAAACTAATCCCACTGCACCGCTCTCTCCCCATAGTCCTGTATCAAACCCCAAACTAATCCCACTGCCCCACTCTCTCCCCATAGTCCTCTATCAATCTCCAAACTAATCCCACTGCCCTGCTCTCTCCCCATAGTCCTGTATCAATCTCCAAACTAATCCCACTACCCCGATCTCTCCCCATAGTCCTGTATCAAACCCCAAACTAATTCCACTGCCCCGCTCTCTCCCCATAGCCCTGTATCAATCTCGAAACTAATCCCACTGCCCCGCTCTCTCCCCATAAACCTGTATCAATCGCAAACTAATCCCACTGCCCCGCTCTCTCCCCATCGCCCTGTATCAATCTCCAAACTAATCCCACTGTCTCGCTCTCTCCCCATAGCCCTGTATCAATCCCCAAACTAATCCCACTGCACCGCTCTCTCCCCATAGTCCTGTATCAATCCACAAACTAATCCCACTGCCCCGCTCTCTCCCCATAGCCCTGTATCAATCCCCAAACTAATCCCACTGCCCCGCTCTCTCCCCATAGTCCTGTATCAATCCCCAAACTAATCCCACTGCCCCGCTCTCTCCCCATAGTCCTGTATCAATCCCCAAATTAATCCCACTGCCTCGCTCTCTCCCCATAGCCCTGTAACAATCCCCAAACTAATCCCACTGCCCCGCTCCCTCCCCATAGTCCTGTATCAATCCCCAAACTAATCCCACTGCCCCATTCTCTCCCCATAGTCCTGTATCAATCTCCAAACTAATCCCACTGCCCTGCTCTCTCCACATAGTCCTGTATCAATCTCCAAACTAATCCCACTACCCCGATCTCTCCCCATAGTCCTGTATCAAACCCCAAACGAATCCCACTGCCCCGCTCTCTCCCCATAGTCCTGTATTAAACCCCAAACTAATCCCACTGCCCCGCTCTCTCCTCATAGTCCTGTATCAATCCCCAAACTAATCCCACTGCACCGCTCTCTCCCCATAGTCCTGTATCAATCCCCAAACTAATCCCACTGCCCCGCTCTCTCCCCATAGCCCTGTATCAATCCCCAAACTAATCCCACTGCCCTGCTCTCTCCTCATAGCCCTGTATCAATCCCCAAATTAATCATACTGCCCCGCTCTCTCCCCATAGCCCTGTATCAATCCCCAAACTAATCCCACTGCTCCGCTCTCTCCTCATAGTCCTGTATCAATCCCCAAACTAATCCCACTGCCCCGCTCTCTCCCCATAGTCCTGTATCAATCCCCAAACTAATCCCACTGCCCCGCTCTCTCCCAATAATCCTGTATCAATCGCAAACTAATCCCACTGCCCCGCTCTCTCCCCATAGCCCTGTATCAATCCCCAAACTAATCCCACTGTCCCGCTCTCTCCCCATAGCCCTGTATCAATCCCCAAACTAACCCCACTGCACCGCTCTCTCCCCATAGTCCTGTATCAATCCACAAACTAATCCCACTGCCCCGCTCTCTCCCCATAGCCCTGTATCAATCTCGAAACTATTCCCACTGCCCTGCTCTCTCCCCATAAACCTGTATCAATCGCAAACTAATCCCACTGTCCCGCTCTCTCCCCATAGCCCTGTATCAATCCCCAAACTAATCCCACTGTCCCGCTCTCTCCCCATAGTCCTGTATCAATCCCCAAACTAATCACACTGCCCCACTCTCTCCCCATAGTCCTGTATCAATCCCCAAACTAATCCCACTGCCCCGCTCTCTCCCCATAGTCCTGTATCAATCCCCAAACTAATCCCACTGCCCCGCTCTCTCCCCATAGCCCTGTATCAATCCCCAAACTAATCCCACTGCCCCGCTCTCTCCCCATAGCCCTGTATAAATTCCCAAACTAATCCCACTGCCCCGCTCTCTCCCCATAGACCTGTATCAATCCCCAAACTAATCCCACTGCACCTCCCTCTCTCCATAGTCATGTATCAATCCCCAAACTAATCGCACTGCCCCGCTCTCTCCCCATAGCCCTGTATCAATCCCCAAACTAATCCACCTGTCCCGCTCTCTCCCCATAGCCCTGTATCAATCACCAAACTAATCCCACTGCCTCGCTCTCTCCCCATAGTCCTGTAACAATCCCCAAACTAATCCCACTGCCCCGCTCTCTCCCTATAGACCTGTATGAATCCCCAAACTAATCCCACTGCCGCACTCTCTCCCCATAGCCCTGGATCAATCTCCAAACTAATCCCACTGCCCCGCTCTCTCCCCATAGTCCTGTATCAATCCCCAAACTGATCTCACTGCCCCGCTCTCTCCCCATAGTCCTGTTTCAATCTCCAAACTAATCCCACTGCCCCGCTCTCTCCCCATAGTCCTGTATCAATCCCCAAACTAATCCCACTGCCCCGCTCTCTCCCCATAGTCCTGGATCAATCCCCAAACTAATCCCACTGCCCCACTCTCTCCCCATAGTCCTCTATCAATCTCCAAACTAATCCCACTGCCCCGATCTCTCCCCATAGTCCTGTATCAAACCCCAAACTAATCCCACTGCCCCGCTCTCTCCCCATAGCCCTGTATCAATCCCCAAATTAATCCCACTGCCCCGCTCTCTCCCCATAGCCCTGTATCAATCCCCAAACTAATCCCACTGCCCCGCTCTCTCCTCATAGTCCTGTATCAATCCCCAAACTAATCCCACTGCCCTGCTCTCTCCCCATAGTCCCGTATCAATCCCCAAACTAATCCCACTGCCCCGCTCTCTCCCCATAATCCTGTATCAATCGCAAACTAATCCCACTGCCCTGCTCTCTCCCCATAGTCCTGTATCAATCTCCAAACTAATCCCACTACCCCGATCTCTCCCCATAGTCCTGTATCAAACCCCAAACTAATTCCACTGCCCCGCTCTCTCCCCATAGCCCTGTATCAATCTCGAAACTAATCCCACTGCCCCGCTCTCTCCCCATAAACCTGTATCAATCGCAAACTAATCCCACTGCCCCGCTCTCTCCCCATCGCCCTGTATCAATCTCCAAACTAATCCCACTGTCTCGCTCTCTCCCCATAGCCCTGTATCAATCCCCAAACTAATCCCACTGCACCGCTCTCTCCCCATAGTCCTGTATCAATCCACAAACTAATCCCACTGCCCCGCTCTCTCCCCATAGCCCTGTATCAATCCCCAAACTAATCCCACTGCCCCGCTCTCTCCCCATAGTCCTGTATCAATCCCCAAACTAATCCCACTGCCCCGCTCTCTCCCCATAGTCCTGTATCAATCCCCAAATTAATCCCACTGCCTCGCTCTCTCCCCATAGCCCTGTAACAATCCCCAAACTAATCCCACTGCCCCGCTCCCTCCCCATAGTCCTGTATCAATCCCCAAACTAATCCCACTGCCCCATTCTCTCCCCATAGTCCTGTATCAATCTCCAAACTAATCCCACTGCCCTGCTCTCTCCACATAGTCCTGTATCAATCTCCAAACTAATCCCACTACCCCGATCTCTCCCCATAGTCCTGTATCAAACCCCAAACGAATCCCACTGCCCCGCTCTCTCCCCATAGTCCTGTATTAAACCCCAAACTAATCCCACTGCCCCGCTCTCTCCTCATAGTCCTGTATCAATCCCCAAACTAATCCCACTGCACCGCTCTCTCCCCATAGTCCTGTATCAATCCCCAAACTAATCCCACTGCCCCGCTCTCTCCCCATAGCCCTGTATCAATCCCCAAACTAATCCCACTGCCCTGCTCTCTCCTCATAGCCCTGTATCAATCCCCAAATTAATCCCACTGCCCCGCTCTCTCCCCATAGCCCTGTATCAATCCCCAAACTAATCCCACTGCTCCGCTCTCTCCTCATAGTCCTGTATCAATCCCCAAACTAATCCCACTGCCCCGCTCTCTCCCCATAGTCCTGTATCAATCCCCAAACTAATCCCACTGCCCCGCTCTCTCCCAATAATCCTGTATCAATCGCAAACTAATCCCACTGCCCCGCTCTCTCCCCATAGCCCTGTATCAATCCCCAAACTAATCCCACTGTCCCGCTCTCTCCCCATAGCCCTGTATCAATCCCCAAACTAACCCCACTGCACCGCTCTCTCCCCATAGTCCTGTATCAATCCACAAACTAATCCCACTGCCCCGCTCTCTCCCCATAGCCCTGTATCAATCTCGAAACTATTCCCACTGCCCTGCTCTCTCCCCATAAACCTGTATCAATCGCAAACTAATCCCACTGTCCCGCTCTCTCCCCATAGCCCTGTATCAATCCCCAAACTAATCCCACTGTCCCGCTCTCTCCCCATAGTCCTGTATCAATCCCCAAACTAATCACACTGCCCCACTCTCTCCCCATAGTCCTGTATCAATCCCCAAACTAATCCCACTGCCCCGCTCTCTCCCCATAGTCCTGTATCAATCCCCAAACTAATCCCACTGCCCCGCTCTCTCCCCATAGCCCTGTATCAATCCCCAAACTAATCCCACTGCCCCGCTCTCTCCCCATAGCCCTGTATAAATTCCCAAACTAATCCCACTGCCCCGCTCTCTCCCCATAGACCTGTATCAATCCCCAAACTAATCCCACTGCACCTCCCTCTCTCCATAGTCATGTATCAATCCCCAAACTAATCGCACTGCCCCGCTCTCTCCCCATAGCCCTGTATCAATCCCCAAACTAATCCACCTGCCCCGCTCTCTCCCCATAGCCCTGTATCAATCACCAAACTAATCCCACTGCCTCGCTCTCTCCCCATAGTCCTGTAACAATCCCCAAACTAATCCCACTGCCCCGCTCTCTCCCTATAGACCTGTATGAATCCCCAAACTAATCCCACTGCCGCACTCTCTCCCCATAGCCCTGGATCAATCTCCAAACTAATCCCACTGCCCCGCTCTCTCCCCATAGTCCTGTATCAATCCCCAAACTGATCTCACTGCCCCGCTCTCTCCCCATAGTCCTGTTTCAATCTCCAAACTAATCCCACTGCCCCGCTCTCTCCCCATAGTCCTGTATCAATCCCCAAACTAATCCCACTGCCCCGCTCTCTCCCCATAGTCCTGGATCAATCCCCAAACTAATCCCACTGCCCCACTCTCTCCCCATAGTCCTCTATCAATCTCCAAACTAATCCCACTGCCCCGATCTCTCCCCATAGTCCTGTATCAAACCCCAAACTAATCCCACTGCCCCGCTCTCTCCCCATAGCCCTGTATCAATCTCGAAACTAATCCCACTGCCCCGCTCTCTCCCCATAAACCTGTATCAATCGCAAACTAATCCCACTGCCCCGCTCTCTCCCCATAGTCCTGTATCAATCTCCAAACTAATCCCACTGCCGTGCTCTCTCCCCATAGTCCTGTATCAATCTCCAAACTAATCCCACGACCCCGATCTCTCCCCATAGTCCTGTATCAAACCCCAAACGAATCCCACTTCCCCGCTCTCTCCCCATAGTCCTGTATCATACCTCAAACTAATCCCACTGCCCCGCTCTCTCCTCATAGTCCTGTATCAATCCCCAAACTTATCCCACTGCACCGCTCTCTCCCCATAGTCCTGTATCAATCCCCAAACTAATCCCACTGCCCCGGTCTCTCCCCATAGCCATGTATCAATCCCCAAACTAATCCCACTGCCCTGCTCTCTCTTCATAGCCCTGTATCAATCCCCAAATTAATCCCACTGCCCCGCTCTCTCCCCATAGCCCTGTATCAATCCCCAAACTAATCCCACTGCCCCGCTCTCTCCTCATAGTCCTGTATCAATCCCCAAACTAATCCCACTGCCCTGCTCTCTCCCCATAGTCCCGTATCAATCCCCAAACTAATCCCACTGCCCCGCTCTCTCCCCATAATCCTGTATCAATCGCAAACTAATCCCACTGCCCCGCTCTCTCCCCATAGCCCTGTATCAATCCCCAAACTAATCCCACTGTCCCGCTCTCTCCCCATAGCCCTGTATCAATCCCCAAACTAATCCCACTGCACCGCTCTCTCCCCATAGCCCTGTATCAATCCACAAACTAATCCCACTGCCCCGCTCTCTCCCCATAGCCCTGTATCAATCCCCAAACTAATCCCACTGCCCTGCTCTCTCCTCATAGCCCTGTATCAATCCCCAAATTAATCCCACTGCCCCGCTCTCTCCCCATAGCCCTGTATCAATCCCCAAACTAATCCCACTGCCCCGCTCTCTCCTCATAGTCCTGTATCAATCCCCAAACTAATCCCACTGCCCCGCTCTCTCCCCATAGTCCTGTATCAATCCCCAAACTAATCCCACTGCCCCGCTCTCTCCCCATAATCCTGTATCAATCGCAAACTAATCCCACTGCCCCGCTCTCTCCCCATAGCCCTGTATCAATCCCCAAACTAATCCCACTGTCCCGCTCTCTCCCCATAGCCCTGTATCAATCCCCAAACTAATCCCACTGCCCCGCTCTCTCCCCATAGCCCTGTATCAATCTCGAAACTAATCCCACTGCCCTGCTCTCTCCCCATAAACCTGTATCAATCGCAAACTAATCCCACTGCCCCGCTCTCTCCCCATAGCCCTGTATCAATCCCCAAACTAATCCCACTGTCCCGCTCTCTCCCCATAGTCCTGTATCAATTCCCAAACTAATCCCACTGCCACACTCTCTCCCCATAGTCCTGTATCAATCCCCAAACTAATCCCACTGCCCCGCTCTCTCCCCATAGTCCTGTATCAATCCCCAAACTAATCCCACTGCCCCGCTCTCTCCCCATAGCCCTGTATCAATCCCCAAACTAATCCCACTGCCCCGCTCTCTCCCCATAGTCCTGTATCAATCCCCAAACTAATCCCACTGCCCCGCTCTCTCCCCATAGCCCTGTATAAATCCCCAAACTAATCCCACTGCCCCGCTCTCTCCCCATAGCCCTGTATCAATCCCCAAACTAATCCCACTGCCCCTCTCTCTCCCCATAGTCATGTATCAATCCCCAAACTAATCCCACTGCTCCGCTCTCTCCCCATAGCCCTGTGTCAATCCCCAAACTAATCCACCTGCCCCGCTCTCTCCCCATAGCCCTGTATCAATCACCAAACTAATCCCACTGCCTCGCTCTCTCCCCATAGTCCTGTAACAATCCCCAAACTAATCCCACTGCCCCGCTCTCTCCCTATAGACCTGTATCAATCCCCAAACTAATCCCACTGCCGCACTCTCTCCCCATAGCCCTGTATCAATCTCCAAACTAATCCCACTGCCCCGCTCTCTCCCCATAGTCCTGTTCCAATCTCCAAACTAATCCCACTGCCCCGCTCTCTCCCCATAGTCCTGTATCAATCCCCAAACTAATCCCACTGCCCCGCTCTCTCCCCATAGTCCTGTATCAATCCCCAAACTAATCCCACTGCCGCACTCTCTCCCCATAGCTCTGTATCAATCTCCAAACTAATCCCACTGCCCCGCTCCCTCCCCATAGTCCTGGATCAATCCCCAAACTAATCGCACTGCCCCGCTCTCTCCCCATAGTCCTGTATCAATCCCCAAACTAATCCCACTGCCCCGCTCTCTCCCCATAGTCGTGTATTAATCCCCAAACTAATCCCACTGCCCCGCTCTCTCACCATAGTCCTGTATCAATCCCCAAACTAATCCCCCAGCCCCGCTCTCTCCCCATAGTCCTGTATCAACCTGCAAACTAATCCCACTGCCCCGCTCTCTCCCCATAGTCCTGTATCAATCTCCAAACTAATCCCACTGCCCCGATCTCTCCCCATAGTCCTCTATCAAAACCCAAACTAATCCCACTGCCCCGCTCTCTCACCCTCGTCCTGTATCAATCCCCAAAGTAATCCCCCTGCCCCGCTCTCTCCCCATAGTCCTGCAACAATCTCCAAACTAAACCCACTGCCCCGCTCTCTCCCCATAGTCCTGTATCAATCTCCAAACTAATCCCACTGCCCCGATCTCTCCCCATAATCCTGTATCAAACCCCAAACTAATCCCACTGCCCCGCTCTCTCCCCATAGTCCTGTATTAAACCCCAAACTAATCCCACTGCCCCGCTCTCTCCCCATAGTCCTGTATCAATCCCAAACTAATCCCACTGCCCCGCTCTCTCCCCGTCGTCCTGTATCAATCCCCAAACTAATCTCACTGCCCCGCTCTCTCCCCATAGCCCTGTATCAATCCTCAAACTAATCCCACTGCCCCGCTCTCTCCCAATAGCCCTGTATCAATCCCCAAACTAATCCCACTGCCCGCTCTCTCCCCATAGCCCTGTATCAATCCCCAAACTAATCCCACAGCCCCGCTCTCTGCTCATAGTCCTGTATCAATCCCCAAACTAATTCCACTGCCCCGCTCTCTCCCCATAGTCTTCTATCAATCCCCAAACTAATCCCACTGCACCGCTCTCTCCCCATAGTCCTGTATCAATCCACAAACTAATCCCACTGCCCCGCTCTCTCCCCATAGCCCTGTATCAATCTCGAAACTAATCCCACTGCCCCGCTCTCTCCCCATAAACCTGTATCAATCGCAAACTAATCCCACTGCCCCGCTCTCTCCCCATAGCCCTGTCTCAATCCCCAAACTAATCCCGCTGTCCCGCTCTCTCCCGATAGCCCTGTATCAATCCCCAAACTAATCCCACTGTCCCGCTCTCTCACCATGGTCCTGTATCAATCCCCAAACTAATCCCACTGCCCCACTCTCTCCCCATAGTCCTGTATCAATCCCCAAACTAATCCCACTGCCCCGCTCTCTCCCCATAGTCCTGCTTCAATCCCCAAACTAATCCCACTGCCCCGCTCTCTCCCCATAGCCCTGTATAAATCCCCAAACTGATCTCACTGCCCCGCTCTCTCCCCATAGTCGTGTATCAATCCCCAAACTAATCCCACTGCCCCGCTCTCTCCCCATAGTCCTGTATCAATCCCCAAACTAATCCCCCAGCCCCGCTCTCTCCCCATAGTCCTGTATCAATCTCCAAACTAATCCCACTGCCCCGCTCTCTCCCCATAGTCCTGTATCAATCTCAAAACTAATCCCACTGCCCCGATCTCTCCCCATAGTCCTCTATCAAAACCCAAACTAATCCCACTGCCCCGCTCTCTCACACTCGTCCTGTATCAATCCCCAAACTAATCCCCCTGCCCCGCTCTCTCCCCATAGTCCTGTAACAATCTCCAAACTAAACCCACTGCCCCGCTCTCTCCCCATAGTCCTGTATCAATCTCCAAACTAATCCCACTGCCCCGATCTCTCCCCATAGTCCTGTATCAAACCCCAAACTAATCCCACTGCCCCGCTCTCTCCCCATAGTCCTGTATCAAACCCCAAACTAATCCCACTGCCCCGCTCTCTCCCCATAGTCCTGTATCAATTCCCAAACTGATCCCACTGCCCCGCTCTCTCCTCATAGTCCTGTTCCAATCTCCAAACTAATCCCACTGCCCCGCTCTCTCCCCATAGTCCTGTATCAATCCCCAAACTAATCCCACTGCCCCGCTCTCTCCCCATAGTCCTGTATCAATCCCCAAACTAATCCCACTGCCGCACTCTCTCCCCATAGCTCTGTATCAATCTCCAAACTAATCCCACTGCCCCGCTCCCTCCCGATAGTCCTGGATCAATCCCCAAACTAATCGCACTGCCCCGCTCTCTCCCCATAGTGCTGTATCAATCCCCAAACTAATCCCACTGCCCCGCTCTCTCCCCATAGTCGAGTATCAATCCCCAAACTAATCCCACTGCCCCGCTCTCTCACCATAGTCCTGTATCAATCCCCAAACTAATCCCCCAGCCCCGCTCTCTCCCCATAGTCCTGTATCAATCTCCAAACTAATCCCACTGCCCCGCTCTCTCCCCATAGTCCTGTATCAATCTCCAAACTAATCCCACTGCCCCGATCTCTCCCCATAGTCCTCTATCAAAACCCAAACTAATCCCACTGCCCCGCTCTCTCACCCTCGTCCTGTATCAATCCCCAAACTAATCCCCCTGCCCCGCTCTCTCCCCATAGTCCTGTAACAATCTCCAAACTAAACCCACTGCCCCGCTCTCTCCCCATAGTCCTGTATCAATCTCCAAACTAATCCCACTGCCCCGATCTCTCCCCATAATCCTGTATCAAACCCCAAACTAATCCCACTGCCCCGCTCTCTCCCCATAGTCCTGTATCAAACCCCAAACTAATCCCACTGCCCCGCTCTCTCCCCATAGTCCTGTATCAATCCCAAACTAATCCCACTGCCCCGCTCTCTCCGCGTCGTCCTGTATCAATCCCCAAACTAATCTCACTGCCCCGCTCTCTCCCCATAGCCCTGTATCAATCCTCAAACTAATCCCACTGCCCCGCTCTCTCCCAATAGCCCTGTATCAATCCCCAAACTAATCCCACTGCCCGCTCTCTCCCCATAGCCCTGTATCAATCCCCAAACTAATCCCACAGCCCCGCTCTCTCCTCATAGTCCTGTATCAATCCCCAAACTAATCCCACTGCCCCGCTCTCTCCCCATAGTCCTCTATCAATCCCCAAACTAATCCCACTGCACCGCTCTCTCCCCATAGTCCTGTATCAATCCCCAAACTAATCCCACTGCCCCGCTCTCTCCCCATAGCCCTGTATCAATCTCGAAACTAATCCAACTGCCCCGCTCTCTCCCCATAAACCTGTATCAATCGCAAACTAATCCCACTGCCCCGCTCTCTCCCCATAGCCCTGTATCAATCCCCAAACTAATCCCGCTGTCGCGCTCTCTCCTGATAGCCCTGTATCAATCCCCAAACTAATCCCACTGTCCCGCTCTCTCCCCATAGTCCTGTATCAATCCCCAAACTAATCACACTGCCCCACTCTCTCCCCATAGTCCTGTATCAATCCCCAAACTAATCCCACTGCCCCGCTCTCTCCCCATAGTCCTGCATCAATCCCCAAACTAATCCCACTGCCCAGCTCTCTCCCCATAACTGTATCAATCCCCAAACTGATCTCACTGCCCCGCTCTCTCCCCATAGTCGTGTATCAATCCCCAAACTAATCCCACTGCCCCACTCTCTCCCCATAGTCCTGTATCAATCCCCAAACTAATCCCCCAGCCCCGCTCTCTCCCCATAGTCCTGTATCAATCTCCAAACTAATCCCACTGCCCCGCTCTCTCCCCATAGTCCTGTATCAATCTCAAAACTAATCCCACTGCCCCGATCTCTCCCCATAGTCCTCTATCAAAACCCAAACTAATCCCACTGCCCCGCTCTCTCACCCTCGTCCTGTATCAATCCCCAAACTAATCCCCCTGCCCCGCTCTCTCCCCATAGTCCTGTAACAATCTCCAAACTAAACCCACTGCCCCGCTCTCTCCCCATAGTCCTGTATCAAACTCCAAACTAATCCCACTGCCCCGATCTCTCCCCATAGTCCTGTATCAAACCCCAAACTAATCCCACTGCCCCGCTCTCTCCCCATAGTCCTGTATCAAACCCCAAACTAATCCCACTGCCCCGCTCTCTCCCCATAGTCCTGTATCAATCCCAAACTAATCCCACTGCCCCGCGCTCTCCCCGTCGTCCTGTATCAATCCCCAAACTAATCTCACTGCCCCGCTCTCTCCCCATAGCCCTGTATCAATCCTCAAACTAATCCCACTGCCCCGCTCTCTCCCAATAGCCCTGTATCAATCCCCAAACTAATCCCACTGCCCGCTCTCTCCCCATACCCCTGTATCAATCCCCAAACTAATCCCACAGCCACGCTCTCTCCTCATAGTCCTGTATCAATCCCCAAACTAATCCCACTGCCCCGCTCTCTCCGCATAGTCCTCTATCAATCCCCAAACTAATCCCACTGCACCGCTCTCTCCCCATAGTACTGTATCAATCCACAAACTAATCCCACTGCCCCACTCTCTCCCCATAGCCCTGTATCAATCTCGAAACTAATCCCACTGCCCCGCTCTCTCCCCATAGCCCTGTATCAATCCCCAAACTAATCCCGCTGTCCCGCTCTCTCCCGATAGCCTGTATCAATCCCCAAACTAATCCCCCAGCCCCGCTCTCTCCCCATAGTCCTGTATCAATCTCCAAACTAATCCCACTGCCCCGCTCTCTCCCCATAGTCCTGTATCAATCTCAAAACTAATCCCACTGCCCCGATCTCTCCCCATAGTCCTCTATCAAAACCCAAACTAATCCCACTGCCCCGCTCTCTCACACTCGTCCTGTATCAATCCCCAAACTAATCCCCCTGCCCCGCTCTCTCCCCATAGTCCTGTAACAATCTCCAAACTAAACCCACTGCCCCGCTCTCTCCCCATAGTCCTGTATCAATCTCCAAACTAATCCCACTGCCCCGATCTCTCCCCATAGTCCTGTATCAAACCCCAAACTAATCCCACTGCCCCGCTCTCTCCCCATAGTCCTGTATCAAACCCCAAACTAATCCCACTGCCCCGCTCTCTCCCCATAGTCCTGTATCAATCCCCAAACTGATCCCACTGCCCCGCTCTCTCCTCATAGTCCTGTTCCAATCTCCAAACTAATCCCACTGCCCCGCTCTCTCCCCATAGTCCTGTATCAATCCCCAAACTAATCCCACTGCCCCGCTCTCTCCCCATAGTCCTGTATCAATCCCCAAACTAATCCCACTGCCGCACTCTCTCCCCATAGCTCTGTATCAATCTCCAAACTAATCCCACTGCCCCGCTCCCTCCCGATAGTCCTGGATCAATCCCCAAACTAATCGCACTGCCCCGCTCTCTCCCCATAGTCCTGTATCAATCCCCAAACTAATCCCACTGCCCCGCTCTCTCCCCATAGTCGTGTATCAATCCCCAAACTAATCCCACTGCCCCGCTCTCTCCCCATAGTCCTGTATCAATCTCCAAACTAATCCCACTGCCCCGATCTCTCCCCATAATCCTGTATCAAACCCCAAACTAATCCCACTGCCCCGCTCTCTCCCCATAGTCCTGTATCAAACCCCAAACTAATCCCACTGCCCCGCTCTCTCCCCATAGTCCTGTATCAATCCCAAACTAATCCCACTGCCCCGCTCTCTCCCCGTCGTCCTGTATCAATCCCCAAACTAATCTCACTGCCCCGCTCTGTCCCCATAGCCCTGTATCAATCCTCAAACTAATCCCACTGCCCCGCTCTCTCCCAATAGCCCTGTATCAATCCCCAAACTAATCCCACTGCCCGCTCTCTCCCCATAGCCCTGTATCAATCCCCAAACTAATCCCACAGCTCCGCTCTCTCCTCATAGTCCTGTATCAATCCCCAAACTAATCCCACTGCCCCGCTCTCTCCCCATAGTCCTCTATCAATCCCCAAACTAATCCCACTGCACCGCTCTCTCCCCATAGTCCTGTATCAATCCCCAAACTAATCCCACTGCCCCGCTCTCTCGCCATAGCCCTGTATCAATCTCGAAACTAATCCCACTGCCCCGCTCTCTCCCCATAAACCTGTATCAATCGCAAACTAATCCCACTGCCCCGATCTCTCCCCATAGTCCTCTATCAAAACCCAAACTAATCCCACTGCCCCGCTCTCTCACCCTCGTCCTGTATCAATCCCCAAACTAATCCCCCTGCCCTGCTCTCTCCCCATAGTCCTGTAACAATCTCCAAACTAAACCCACTGCCCCGCTCTCTCCCCATAGTCCTGTATCAATCTCCAAACTAATCCCACTGCCCCGATCTCTCCCCATAGTCCTGTATCAAACCCCAAACTAATCCCACTGCCCCGCTCTCTCCCCATAGTCCTGTATCAAACCCCAAACTAATCCCACTGCCCCGCTCTCTCCCCATAGTCCTGTATCAATCCCAAACTAATCCCACTGCCCCGCTCTCTCCCCGTCGTCCTGTATCAATCCCCAAACTAATCTCACTGCCCCGCTCTCTCCCCATAGCCCTGTATCAATCCTCAAACTAATCCCACTGCCCCGCTCTCTCCCAATAGCCCTGTATCAATCCCCAAACTAATCCCACTGCCCCGCTCTCTCCCCATAGTCCTGTATCAATCCCAAACTAATCCCACTGCCCCGCTCTCTCCCCGTCGTCCTGTATCAATCCCCAAACTAATCCCACAGCCACGCTCTCTCCTCATAGTCCTGTATCAATCCCCAAACTAATCCCACTGCCCCGCTCTCTCCCCATAGTCCTCTATCAATCCCCAAACTAATCCCACTGCACCGCTCTCTCCCCATAGTACTGTATCAATCCACAAACTAATCCCACTGCCCCACTCTCTCCCCATAGCCCTGTATCAATCTCGAAACTAATCCCACTGCCCCGCTCTCTCCCCATAGCCCTGTATCAATCCCCAAACTAATCCCGCTGTCCCGCTCTCTCCCGATAGCCTGTATCAATCCCCAAACTAATCCCCCAGCCCCGCTCTCTCCCCATAGTCCTGTATCAATCTCCAAACTAATCCCACTGCCCCGCTCTCTCCCCATAGTCCTGTATCAATCTCAAAACTAATCCCACTGCCCCGATCTCTCACCATAGTCCTCTATCAAAACCCAAACTAATCCCACTGCCCCGCTCTCTCACACTCGTCCTGTATCAATCCCCAAACTAATCCCCCTGCCCCGCTCTCTCCCCATAGTCCTGTAACAATCTCCAAACTAAACCCACTGCCCCGCTCTCTCCCCATAGTCCTGTATCAATCTCCAAACTAATCCCACTGCCCCGATCTCTCCCCATAGTCCTGTATCAAACCCCAAACTAATCCCACTGCCCCGCTCTCTCCCCATAGTCCTGTATCAAACCCCAAACTAATCCCACTGCCCCGCTCTCTCCCCATAGTCCTGTATCAATCCCCAAACTGATCCCACTGCCCCGCTCTCTCCTCATAGTCCTGTTCCAATCTCCAAACTAATCCCACTGCCCCGCTCTCTCCCCATAGTCCTGTATCAATCCCCAAACTAATCCCACTGCCCCGCTCTCTCCCCATAGTCCTGTATCAATCCCCAAACTAATCCCACTGCCGCACTCTCTCCCCATAGCTCTGTATCAATCTCCAAACTAATCCCACTGCCCCGCTCACTCCCGATAGTCCTGGATCAATCCCCAAACTAATCGCACTGCCCCGCTCTCTCCCCATAGTCCTGTATCAATCCCCAAACTAATCCCACTGCCCCGCTCTCTCCCCATAGTCGTGTATCAATCCCCAAACTAGTCCCACTGCCCCGCTCTCTCACCATAGTCCTGTATCAATCCCCAAACTAATCTCCCAGCCCCGCTCTCTCCCCATAGTCCTGTATCAATCTCCAAACTAATCCCACTGCCCCGCTCTCTCCCCATAGTCCTGTATCAATCTCCAAACTAATCCCACTGCCCCGATCTCTCCCCATAGTCCTCTATCAAAACCCAAACTAATCCCACTGCCCCGCTCTCTCACCCTCGTCCTATATCAATCCCCAAACTAATCCCCCTGCCCCGCTCTCTCCCCATGGTCCTGTAACAATCTCCAAACTAAACCCACTGCCCCGCTCTCTCCCCATAGTCCTGTATCAATCTCCAAACTAATCCCACTGCCCCGATCTCTCCCCATAATCCTGTATCAAACCCCAAACTAATCCCACTGCCCCGCTCTCTCCCCATAGTCCTGTATCAAACCCCAAACTAATCCCACTGCCCCGCTCTCTCCCCATAGTCCTGTATCAATCCCAAACTAATCCCACTGCCCCGCTCGCTCCCCGTCGTCCTGTATCAATCCCCAAACTAATCTCACTGCCCCGCTCTCTCCCCATAGCCCTGTATCAATCCTCAAACTAATCCCACTGCCCCGCTCTCTCCCAATAGCCCTGTATCAATCCCCAAACTAATCCCACTGCCCGCTCTCTCCCCATAGCCCTGTATCAATCCCCAAACTAATCCCACAGCCCCGCTCTCTCCTCATAGTCCTGTATCAATCCCCAAACTAATCCCACTGCCCCGCTCTCTCCCCATCGTCCTCTATCAATCCCCAAACTAATCCCACTGCACCGCTCTCTCCCCATAGTCCTGTATCAATCCCCAAACTAATCCCACTGCCCCGCTCTCTCCCCATAGCCCTGTATCAATCTCGAAACTAATCCCACTGCCCCGCTCTCTCCCCATAAACCTGTATCAATCGCAAACTAATCCCACTGCCCCGCTCTCTCCCCATAGCCCTGTATCAATCCCCAAACTAATCCCGCTGTCCCGCTCTCTCCTGATAGCCCTGTATCAATCCCCAAACTAATCCCACTGTCCCGCTCTCTCCCCATAGTCCTGTATCAATCCCCAAACTAATCCCACTGCCCCACTCTCTCCCCATAGTCCTGTATCAATCCCCAAACTAATCCCACTGCCCCGCTCTCTCCCCATAGTCCTGCATCAATCCCCAAACTAATCCCACTGCCCCGCTCTCTCCCCATAACTGTATCAATCCCCAAACTGATCTCACTGCCCCGCTCTCTCCCCATAGTCGTGTATCAATCCCCAAACTAATCCCACTGCCCCACTCTCTCCCCATAGTCCTGTATCAATCCCCAAACTAATCCCCCAGCCCCGCTCTCTCCCCATAGTCCTGTATCAATCTCCAAACTAATCCCACTGCCCCGCTCTCTCCCCATAGTCCTGTATCAATCTCAAAACTAATCCCACTGCCCCGATCTCTCCCCATAGTCCTCTATCAAAACCCAAACTAATCCCACTGCCCCGCTCTCTCACCCTCGTCCTGTATCAATCCCCAAACTAATCCCCCTGCCCCGCTCTCTCCCCATAGACCTGTAACAATCTCCAAACTAAACCCACTGCCCCGCTCTCTCCCCATAGTCCTGTATCAATCTCCAAACTAATCCCACTGCCCCGATCTCTCCCCATAGTCCTGTATCAAACCCCAAACTAATCCCACTGCCCCGCTCTCTCCCCATAGTCCTGTATCAAACCCCAAACTAATCCCACTGCCCCGCTCTCTCCCCATAGTCCTGTATCAATCCCAAACTAATCCCACTGCCCCGCTCTCTCCCCGTCGTCCTGTATCAATCCCCAAACTAATCTCACTGCCCCGCTCTCTCCCCATAGCCCTGTATCAATCCTCAAACTAATCCCACTGCCCCGCTCTCTCCCAATAGCCCTGTATCAATCCCCAAACTAATCCCGCTGCCCGCTCTCTCCCCATACCCCTGTATCAATCCCCAAACTAATCCCACAGCCACGCTCTCTCCTCATAGTCCTGTATCAATCTCCAAACTAATCCCACTGCCCCGCTCTCTCCCCATAGTCCTCTATCAATCCCCAAACTAATCCCACTGCACCGCTCTCTCCCCATAGTACTGTATCAATCCACAAACTAATCCCACTGCCCCACTCTCTCCCCATAGCCCTGTATCAATCTCGAAACTAATCCCACTGCCCCGCTCTCTCCCCATAGCCCTGTATCAATCCCCAAACTAATCCCGCTGTCCCGCTCTCTCCCGATAGCCTGTATCAATCCCCAAACTAATCCCACTGCCCCGCTCTCTCCCCATAGTCCTGTATCAATTCCCAAACTAATCCCACTGCCCCGCTCTCTCCCCATAGCCCTGTATCAATCCCCAAACTAATCCCACTGCCCCGCTCTCTCCCCATAGTCCTGTATCAATCCCCAAACTAATCCCACTGCCCCGCACTCTCCCCATAGCCCTGTATCAATCCCCAAACTAATACCACTGCCCCGCTCTCTCCCCATAGCCCTGTATCAATGCCTAAACTAATCCCACTGCCCCGCTCTCTCCCCATACTCCTGTATTAATCCCCAAACTAATCCCACTGCCTCGCTCTCTCCCCATAGCCCTGTAACAATCCCCAAACTAATCCCACTGCCCCGCTCTCTCTCCATAGCCCTGTATCAATCCCCAAACTAATCCCACTGCCCGGCTCTCTACCCATAGTCCTGTATCAAACCCCAAACTAATCCCACTGCCCCGCTCTCTCCCCATAGTCCTGTATCAAACCCCAAACTAATCCCACTGCCCCACTCTCTCCCCATAGTCCTGTATCAATCTCCAAACTAATCCCACTGCCCCGCTCTCTCCCCGTCGTCCTGTATCAATCCCCAAACTAATCTCACTGCCCCGCTCTCTCCCCATAGCCCTGTATCAATCCCCAAACTAATCCCACTGCCCCGCTCTCTCCCCATAGCCCTGTATCAATCCCCATACTAATACCACTGCCCGCTCTCTCCCCATAGCCCTGTATCAATCCACAAACTAATCCAACTGCCCCGCTCTCTACCCATAGCCCTGTATCAATCTCGAAACTAATCCCACTGCCCCGCTCTCTCCCCATAAACCTGTATCAATCGCAAACTAATCCCACTGCCCCGCTCTCTCCCCATAGCCCTGTATCAATCCCCAAACTAATCCCGCTATCCCGCTCTCTCCCCATAGCCCTGTATCAATCCCCAAACTAATCCCACTGCCCCGCACTCTCCCCATAGTCCTGTATCAATTCCCAAACTAATCCCACTGCCCCGCTCTCTCCCCATAGCCCTGTATCAATCCCCAAACTAATCCCACTGCCCCGCTCTCTCCCCATAGTCCTGTATCAATCCCCAAACTAATCCCACTGCCACGCTCTCTCCCCATAGCCCTGTATCAATCCCCAAACTAATCCCACTGACCCGCTCTCTCCCCATAGCCCTGTATCAATGCCCAAACTAATCGCACTGCCCCGCTCTCTCCCCATAATCCTGTGTCAATCCCCAAACTAATCCCACTGCCTCGCTCTCTCCCCATAGCCCTGTAACAATCCCCAAACTAATCCCACTGCCCCGCTCTCTCCCCGTAGCCCTGTATCAATCCCCAAACCAATCCCACTGCCCCGCTCTCTCCCCATAGTCCTATATCAAACCCCAAACTAATCCCACTGCCCCGCTCTCTCCCCATAGTCCTGTATCAAACCCCAAAGCAATCCCACTGCCCCACTCTCTCCCCATAGTCCTGTATCAATCTCCAAACTAATCCCACTGCCCTGCTCTCTCCCCATAGTCCTGTATCAATCTCCAAACTAATCCCACTACCCCGATCTCTCCCCATAGTCCTGTATCAAACCCCAAACGAATCCCACTGCCCCGCTCTCTCCCCATAGTCCTCTATCAAACCCCAAACTAATCCCACTGCCCCGCTCTCTCCTCATAGTCCTGTCAATCCCCAATCTAATCCCACTGCACCGTTCTCTCCCCATAGTCCTGTATCAATCCCCAAACTAATCCCACTGCCCCGCTCTCTCCCCATAGCCCTGTATCAATCTCCAAACTAATCCCATTGCACCGCTCTCTGCCCATAGTCCTGTATCAATCCCCAAACTAATCCCACTGCCCCGCTCTCTCCCCATAGTCCTGTATCAATCCCCAAACTAATCCCACTGCCGCACTCTCTCCCCATTGCTCTGTATCAATCTCCAAACTAATCCCACTGCCCCACTCTCTCCCCATAGTCCTGTATCAATCTCCAAACTAATCCCACTTCCACGCTCTCTCCCCATAGTCCTGTATCAATCCCCAAACTAATCCCACTGCCCCGCTCTCTCCCCATAGTCCTGTATCAAACCCCAAACTAATCCCACTGCCCCGCTCTCTCCCCATAGTCCTGTATCAATCCCCCAAACTAATCCCACTGCCCCGCTCTCTCCCCATAGTCCTGTATCAAACCCCAAACTAATCCCACTGCCCCACTCTCTCCCCATAGTCCTGTTTGAATCTCCAAACTAATCCCACTGCCCTGCACTCTCCCCATAGTCCTGTATCAATCTGAAACTAATCCCACTACCCCGATCTCTCCCCGTAGTCCTGTATCAAACCCCAAACTAATCCCAGTGCCCCGCTCTCTCCCCATAGCGCTGTATCAATCTCGAAACTAATCCCACTGCCCCACACTCTCCCCATAATCCTGTATCAATCGCAAACTAATCCCACTGCCCCGCTCTCTCCACATAGCCCTGTATCAATCCCAAAACTAATCCCACTGCCCCGCTCTCTCCCCATAGCCCTGTATCAATCCCCAAACTAATCCCACTGCCCCGCTCTCTCCCCATTGTCCTGTAACAATCCCCAAACTAATCCCACTGCCCCGCTCTCTCCCCATAGCCCTGTATCAATCCCCAAACTAATCCCACTGCCCCGCTCTCTCCCCATAGTCCTGTATCAAACCCCAAACTAATCCCACTGCCCCGCTCTCTCCCCATAGTCCTGTATCAAACCCCAAACTAATCCCACTGCCCCACTCTCTCCCCATAATCCTGTATCAATCCCCAAACTAATCCCACTGCACCGCTCTCTCCCCATAGTCCTGTATCAATCCACAAACTAATCCCACTGCCCCGCTCTCTCCCCATAGCCCTGTATCAATCCCCAAACTAATCCCACTGCCCCGCTCTCTCCCCATAGTCCTGTATCAATCCCCAAACTAATCCCACTGCCCCGCTCTCTCCCCATAGTCCTGTATCAATGTCCAAACTAATCCCACTGCCCTGCTCTCTCCCCATAGTCCTGTATCAATCTCCAAACTAATCCCACTACCCCGATCTCTCCCCATAGTCCTGTATCAAACCCCAAACGAATCCCACTGCCCCGCTCTCTCCCCATAGTCCTGTATCAAACCCCAAACTAATCCCACTGCCCCGCTCACTCCTCATAGTCCTGTATCAATCCCCAAACTAATCCCACTGCACCGCTCTCTCCCCATAGTCCTGTATCAATCACCAAACTAATCCCACTGCCCCGCTCTCTCCCCATAGCCCTGTATCAATCCCCAAACTAATCCCACTGCCCTGCTCTCTCCTCATAGCCCTGTATCAATCCCCAAATTAATCCCACTGCCCCGCTCTCTCCCCATAGCCCTGTATCAATCCCCAAACTAATCCCACTGCTCCGCTCTCTCCTCATAGTCCCGGAGCAATCCCCAAACTAATCCCACTGCCCCGCTCTCTTCCCATAGTCCTGTATCAATCCCCAAACTAATCCCACGGCCCCGCTCTCTCCCAATAATCCTATATCAATCGCAAACTAATCCCACTGCCCCGCTCTCTCCCCATAGCCCTGTATCAATCCCCAAACTAATCCCACTGTCCCGCTCTCTCCCCATAGCCCTGTATCAATCCCCAAACTAACCCCACTGCACCGCTCTCTCCCCATAGTCCTGTATCAATCCACAAACTAATCCCACTGCCCCGCTCTCTCCCCATAGCCCTGTATCAATCTCGAAACTAATCCCACTGCCCTGCTCTCTCCCCATAAACCTGTATCAATCGCAAACTAATCCCACTGCCCCGCTCTCTCCCCATAGCCCTGTATCAATCCCCAAACTAATCCCACTGTCCCGCTCTCTCCACATAGTCCTGTATCAATCCCCAAACTAATCCCACTGCCCCGCTCTCTCCCCATAGCCCTGTATCAATCCCCAAACTAATCCCACTGCCCCGCTCTCTCCCCATAGCCCTGTATCAATCCCCAAACTAATCCCACTGCCCGCTCTATCCCCATAGTCCTCTATCCATCCCCAAACTAATCCCACTGCACCGCTCTCTCCCCATAGTCCTGTTTCAATCCACAAACTAATCCCACTGACCCGCTCTCTCCCCATAGCCCTGTATCAATCTCGAAACTAATCCTACTGCCCCGCTCTCTCCCCATAAACCTGTATCAATCGCAAACTAATCCCACTGCCCCGCTCTCTCCCCATAGCCCTTTATCAATCCCCAAACTAATCCCGCTGTCCCGCTCTCTCCCCATAGCCCTGTATCAATCCCCAAACTAATCCCACTGCCCCGCTCTCTCCCCATAGTCCTGTATCAATTCCCAAACTTCCCACTGCCCCGCTCTCTCCCCATAGCCCTGTATCAATCCCCAAACTAATCCCACTGCCCCGCTCTCTCCCCATAGTCCTGTATCAATCCCCAAACTAATCCCACTGCCCCGCTCTCTCCCCATAGCCCTGTATCAATCCCCAAACTAATCCCACTGTCCCGCTCTCTCCACATAGTCCTGTATCAATCCCCAAACTAATCCCACTGCCCCGCTCTCTCCCCATAGCCCTGTATCAATCCCCAAACTAATCCCACTGCCCCGCTCTCTCCCCATAGCCCTGTATCAATCCCCAAACTAATCCCACTGCCCGCTCTATCCCCATAGTCCTCTATCCATCCCCAAACTAATCCCACTGCACCGCTCTCTCCCCATAGTCCTGTTTCAATCCACAAACTAATCCCACTGACCCGCTCTCTCCCCATAGCCCTGTATCAATCTCGAAACTAATCCTACTGCCCCGCTCTCTCCCCATAAACCTGTATCAATCGCAAACTAATCCCACTGCCCCGCTCTCTCCCCATAGCCCTTTATCAATCCCCAAACTAATCCCGCTGTCCCGCTCTCTCCCCATAGCCCTGTATCAATCCCCAAACTAATCCCACTGCCCCGCTCTCTCCCCATAGTCCTGTATCAATTCCCAAACTTCCCACTGCCCCGCTCTCTCCCCATAGCCCTGTATCAATCCCCAAACTAATCCCACTGCCCCGCTCTCTCCCCATAGTCCTGTATCAATCCCCAAACTAATCCCACTGCCCCGCTCTCTCCCCATAGCCCTGTATCAATCCCCAAACTAATCCCACTGCCCCGCTCTCTCCCCATAGCCCTGTATCAATGCCCAAACTAATCCCACTGCCCCGCTCTCTCCCCATAGTCCTGTATCAATCCCCAAACTAATCCCACTGCCTCGCTCTCTCCCCATAGCCCTGTAACAATCCCCAAACTAATCCCACTGTCCCGCTCTCTCCCCATAGCCCTGTATCAATCCCCAAACTAATCCCACCGCCCCGCTCTCTCCCCATAGTCCTGTAACAAACCCCAAACTAATCCCACTGCACCGCTCTCTCCCCATAGTCCTGTATCAAACCCCAAACTAATCCCACTGCCCCACTCTCTCCCCATTGTCCTCTATCAATCTCCAAACTAATCCCACTGCCCTGCTCTCTCCCCATAGTCCTGTATCAATCTCCAAACTAATCCCACTACCCCGATCTCTCCCCATAGTCCTGTATCAAACCCCAAACTAATTCCACTGCCCCGCTCTCTCCCCATAGCCCTGTATCAATCTCGAAACTAATCCCACTGCCCCGCTCTCTCCCCATAAACCTGTATCAATCGCAAACTAATCCCACTGCCCCGCTCTCTCCCCATAGCCCTGTATCAATCCCCAAACTAATCCCACTGTCCCGCTCTCTCCCTGTAGCCCTGTATCAATCCCCAAACTAATCCCACTGCACCGCTCTCTCCCCATAGTCCTGTATCAATCCACAAACTAATCCCACTGCCCCGCTCTCTCCCCATAGCCCTGTATCAATCCCCAAACTAATCCCACTGCCCCGCTCTCTCCCCATAGTCCTGTATCAATCCCCAAACTAATCCCACTGCCCCGCTCTCTCCCCATAGTCCTGTATCAATCCCCAAACTAATCCCACTGCCTCGCTCTCTCCCCATAGCCCTGTAACAATCCCCAAACTAATCCCACTGCCCTGCTCTCTCCCCATAGTCCTGTATCAATCTCCAAACTAATCCCACTGCCCCACTCTCTCCCCATAGTCCTGTATCAATCTCCAAACTAATCCCACTGCCCTGCTCTCTCCCCATAGTCCTGTATCAATCTCCAAACTAATCCCACTACCCCGATCTCTCCCCATAGTCCTGTATCAAACCCCAAACGAATCCCACTGCCCCGCTCTCTCCCCATAGTCCTGTATCAAACCCCAAACTAATCCCACTGCCCCGCTCTCTCCTCATAGTCCCGGAGCAATCCCCAAACTAATCCCACTGCCCCGCTCTCTTCCCATAGTCCTGTATCAATCCCCAAACTAATCCCACGGCCCCGCTCTCTCCCAATAATCCTGTATCAATCGCCAACTAATCCCACTGCCCCGCTCTCTCCCCATAGCCCTGTATCAATCCCCAAACTAATCCCACTGTCCCGCTCTCTCCCCATAGCCCTGTATCAATCCCCAAACTAACCCCACTGCACCGCTCTCTCCCCATAGTCCTGTATCAATCCACAAACTAATCCCACTGCCCCGCTCTCTCCCCATAGCCCTGTATCAATCTCGAAACTAATCCCACTGCCCTGCTCTCTCCCCATAAACCTGTATCAATCGCAAACTAATCCCACTGCCCCGCTCTCTCCCCATAGCCCTGTATCAATCCCCAAACTAATCCCACTGTCCCGCTCTCTCCACATAGTCCTGTATCAATCCCCAAACTAATCCCACTGCCCCGCTCTCTCCCCATAGCCCTGTATCAATCCCCAAACTAATCCCACTGCCCCGCTCTCTCCCCATAGCCCTGTATCAATCCCCAAACTAATCCCACTGCCCGCTCTATCCCCATAGTCCTCTATCCATCCCCAAACTAATCCCACTGCACCGCTCTCTCCCCATAGTCCTGTTTCAATCCACAAACTAATCCCACTGACCCGCTCTCTCCCCATAGCCCTGTATCAATCTCGAAACTAATCCTACTGCCCCGCTCTCTCCCCATAAACCTGTATCAATCGCAAACTAATCCCACTGCCCCGCTCTCTCCCCATAGCCCTTTATCAATCCCCAAACTAATCCCGCTGTCCCGCTCTCTCCCCATAGCCCTGTATCAATCCCCAAACTAATCCCACTGCCCCGCTCTCTCCCCATAGTCCTGTATCAATTCCCAAACTTCCCACTGCCCCGCTCTCTCCCCATAGCCCTGTATCAATCCCCAAACTAATCCCACTGCCCCGCTCTCTCCCCATAGTCCTGTATCAATCCCCAAACTAATCCCACTGCCCCGCTCTCTCCCCATAGCCCTGTATCAATCCCCAAACTAATCCCACTGTCCCGCTCTCTCCACATAGTCCTGTATCAATCCCCAAACTAATCCCACTGCCCCGCTCTCTCCCCATAGCCCTGTATCAATCCCCAAACTAATCCCACTGCCCCGCTCTCTCCCCATAGCCCTGTATCAATCCCCAAACTAATCCCACTGCCCGCTCTATCCCCATAGTCCTCTATCCATCCCCAAACTAATCCCACTGCACCGCTCTCTCCCCATAGTCCTGTTTCAATCCACAAACTAATCCCACTGACCCGCTCTCTCCCCATAGCCCTGTATCAATCTCGAAACTAATCCTACTGCCCCGCTCTCTCCCCATAAACCTGTATCAATCGCAAACTAATCCCACTGCCCCGCTCTCTCCCCATAGCCCTTTATCAATCCCCAAACTAATCCCGCTGTCCCGCTCTCTCCCCATAGCCCTGTATCAATCCCCAAACTAATCCCACTGCCCCGCTCTCTCCCCATAGTCCTGTATCAATTCCCAAACTTCCCACTGCCCCGCTCTCTCCCCATAGCCCTGTATCAATCCCCAAACTAATCCCACTGCCCCGCTCTCTCCCCATAGTCCTGTATCAATCCCCAAACTAATCCCACTGCCCCGCTCTCTCCCCATAGCCCTGTATCAATCCCCAAACTAATCCCACTGCCCCGCTCTCTCCCCATAGCCCTGTATCAATGCCCAAACTAATCCCACTGCCCCGCTCTCTCCCCATAGTCCTGTATCAATCCCCAAACTAATCCCACTGCCTCGCTCTCTCCCCATAGCCCTGTAACAATCCCCAAACTAATCCCACTGTCCCGCTCTCTCCCCATAGCCCTGTATCAATCCCCAAACTAATCCCACCGCCCCGCTCTCTCCCCATAGTCCTGTAACAAACCCCAAACTAATCCCACTGCACCGCTCTCTCCCCATAGTCCTGTATCAAACCCCAAACTAATCCCACTGCCCCACTCTCTCCCCATTGTCCTCTATCAATCTCCAAACTAATCCCACTGCCCTGCTCTCTCCCCATAGTCCTGTATCAATCTCCAAACTAATCCCACTACCCCGATCTCTCCCCATAGTCCTGTATCAAACCCCAAACTAATTCCACTGCCCCGCTCTCTCCCCATAGCCCTGTATCAATCTCGAAACTAATCCCACTGCCCCGCTCTCTCCCCATAAACCTGTATCAATCGCAAACTAATCCCACTGCCCCGCTCTCTCCCCATAGCCCTGTATCAATCCCCAAACTAATCCCACTGTCCCGCTCTCTCCCTGTAGCCCTGTATCAATCCCCAAACTAATCCCACTGCACCGCTCTCTCCCCATAGTCCTGTATCAATCCACAAACTAATCCCACTGCCCCGCTCTCTCCCCATAGCCCTGTATCAATCCCCAAACTAATCCCACTGCCCCGCTCTCTCCCCATAGTCCTGTATCAATCCCCAAACTAATCCCACTGCCCCGCTCTCTCCCCATAGTCCTGTATCAATCCCCAAACTAATCCCACTGCCTCGCTCTCTCCCCATAGCCCTGTAACAATCCCCAAACTAATCCCACTGCCCTGCTCTCTCCCCATAGTCCTGTATCAATCTCCAAACTAATCCCACTGCCCCACTCTCTCCCCATAGTCCTGTATCAATCTCCAAACTAATCCCACTGCCCTGCTCTCTCCCCATAGTCCTGTATCAATCTCCAAACTAATCCCACTACCCCGATCTCTCCCCATAGTCCTGTATCAAACCCCAAACGAATCCCACTGCCCCGCTCTCTCCCCATAGTCCTGTATCAAACCCCAAACTAATCCCACTGCCCCGCTCTCTCCTCATAGTCCTGTATCAATCCCCAAACTAATCCCACTGCACCGCACTCTCCCCATAGTCCTGTATCAATCCCCAAACTAATCCCACTGCCCCGCTCTCTCCCCATAGCCCTGTATCAATCCCCAAACTAATCCCACTGCCCTGCTCTCTCCTCATAGCCCTGTATCAATCCCCAAATTAATCCCACTGCCCCGCTCTCTCCCCATAGCCCTGTATCAATCTCCAAACTAATCCCACTGCTCCGCTCTCTCCTCACAGTCCTGTATCAATCCCCAAACAAATCCCACTGCCCCGCTCTCTCCCCATAGTCCTGTATCAATCTCCAAACTAATCCCACTGCCCTGCTCTCTCCCCATAGTCCTGTATCAATCTCCAAACTAATCCCACTACCCCGATCTCTCCCCATAGTCCTGTATCAATCCCCAAACTAATCCCACTGCCCCACTCTCTCCCCATAGTCCTGTATCAATCCCCAAACTAATCCCACTGCCCCGCTCTCTCCCCATAGCCCTGTATCAATCCCCAAACTAATCCCACTGCCCCGCTCTCTCCCCATAGCCCTGTATCAATCCCCAAACTAATCCCACTGCCCACTCTATCCCCATAGTCCTCTATCCATCCCCAAACTAATCCCACTGCACCGCTCTCTCCCCATAGTCCTGTTTCAATCCACAAACTAATCCCACTGCCCCGCTCTCTCCCCATAGCCCTGTATCAATCTCGAAACTAATCCCACTGCCCCGCTCTCTCCCCATAAACCTGTATCAATCGCAAACTAATCCCACTGCCCCGCTCTCTCCCCATAGCCCTTTATCAATCCCCAAACTAATCCCGCTGTCCCGCTCTCTCCCCATAGCCCTGTATCAATCCCCAAACTAATCCCACTGCCCCGCTCTCTCCAAATAGTCCTGTATCAATTCCCAAACTTCCCACTGCCCCGCTCTCTCCCCATAGCCCTGTATCAATCCCCAAACTAATCCCACTGCCCCGCTCTCTCCCCATAGCCCTGTATCAATCCCCAAACTAATCCCACTGCCCCGCTCTCTCCCCATAGTCCTGTAACAAACCCCAAACTAATCCCACTGCACCGCTCTCTCCCCATAGTCCTGTATCAAACCCCAAACTAATCCCACTGCCCCACTCTCTCCCCATTGTCCTCTATCAATCTCCAAACTAATCCCACTGCCCTGCTCTCTCCCCACAGTCCTGTATCAATCTCCAAACTAATCCCACTATCCCGATCTCTCCCCATAGTCCTGTATCAAACCCCAAACTAATTCCACTGCCCCGCTCTCTCCCCATAGCCCTGTATCAATCTCGAAACTAATCCCACTGCCCCGCTCTCTCCCCATAAACCTGTATCAATCGCAAACTAATCCCACTGCCCCGCTCTCTCCCCATAGCCCTGTATCAATCCCCAAACTAATCCCACTGTCCCGTTCTCTCCCCATAGCCCTGTATCAATCCCCAAACTAATCCCACTGCACCGCTCTCTCCCCATAGTCCTGTATCAATCCGCAAACTAATCCCACTGCCCCGCTCTCTCCCCATAGCCCTGTATCAATCCCCAAACTAATCCCACTGCCCCGCTCTCTCCCCATAGTCATGTATCAATCCCCAAACTAATCCCACTGCCCCGCTCTCTCCCCATAGTCCTGTATCAATCCCCAAACTAATCCCACTGCCTCGCTCTCTCCCCATAGCCCTGTAACAATCCCCAAACTAATCCCACTGCCCCGCTCTCTCCCCATAGTCCTGTATCAATCCCCAAACTAATCCCACTGCCCCACTCTCTCCCCATAGTCCTGTATCAATCTCCAAACTAATCCCACTGCCCTGCTCTCTCCCCATAGTCCTGTATCAATCTCCAAACTAATCCCACTACCCCGATCTCTCCCCATAGTCCTGTATCAAACCCCAAACGAATCCCACTGCCCCGCTCTCTCCCCATAGTCCTGTATCAAACCCCAAACTAATCCCACTGCCCCGCTCTCTCCTCATAGTCCTGTATCAATCCCCAAACTAATCCCACTGCACCGCTCTCTCCCCATAGTCCTGTATCAATCCCCAAACTAATCCCACTGCCCCGCTCTCTCCCCATAGCCCTGTATCAATCCCCAAACTAATCCCACTGCCCTGCTCTCTCCTCATAGCCCTGTATCAATCCCCAAATTAATCCCACTGCCCCGCTCTCTCCCCATAGCCCTGTATCAATCCCCAAACTAATCCCACTGCTCCGCTCTCTCCTCATAGTCCTGTATCAATCCCCAAACTAATCCCACTGCCCCGCTCTCTCCCCATAGTCCTGTATCAATCTCCAAACTAATCCCACTGCCCTGCTCTCTCCCCATAGTCCTGTATCAATCTCCAAACTAATCCCACTGCCCCGATCTATCCCCATAGTCCTGTATCAAACCCCAAACGAATCCCACTGCCCCGCTCTCTCCCCATAGTCCTGTATCAAACCCCAAACTAATCCCACTGCCCCGCTCTCTCCTCATAGTCCTGTATCAATCCCCAAATTAATCCCACTGCACCGCTCTCTCCCCATAGTCCTGTATCAATCCCCAAACTAATCCCACTGCCCCGCTCTCTCCCCATAGCCCTGTATCAATCCCCAAACTAATCCCACTGTCCTGCTCTCTCCTCATAGCCCTGTATCAATCCCCAAATTAATCCCACTGCCCCGCTCTCTCCCCATAGCCCTGTATCAATCCCCAAACTAATCCCACTGCTCCGCTCTCTCCTCATAGTCCTGTATCAATCCCCAAACTAATCCCACTGCCCCGCTCTCTCCCCATAGTCCTGTATCAATCCCCAAACTAATCCCACTGCCCCGCTCTCTCCCAATAATCCTGTATCAATCGCAAATTAATCCCACTGCCCCGCTCTCTCCCCATAGCCCTGTATCAATCCCCAAACTAATCCCACTGTCCCGCTCTCTCCCCATAGCCCTGTATCAATCCCCAAACTAACCCCACTGCACCGCTCTCTCCCCATAGTCCTGTATCAATCCCCAAACTAATCCCACTGCCCCACTCTCTCCCCATAGTCCTGTATCAATCTCCAAACTAATCCCACTGCCCTGCTCTCTCCCCATAGTCCTGTATCAATCTCCAAACTAATCCCACTACCCCGATCTCTCCCCATAGTCCTGGATCAAACCCCAAACGAATCCCACTGCCCCGCTCTCTCCCCATAGTCCTGTATCAAACCCCAAACTAATCCCACTGCCCCGCTCTCTCCTCATAGTCCTGTATCAATCCCCAAACTAATCCCACTGCACCGCTCTCTCCCCATAGTCCTGTATCAATCCCCAAACTAATCCCACTGCCCCGCTCTCTCCCCATAGCCCTCTATCAATCCCCAAACTAATCCCACTGCCCTGCTCTCTCCTCATAGCCCTGTATCAATCCGCAAATTAATCCCACTGCCCCGCTCTCTCCCCATAGCCCTGTATCAATCCCCAAACTAATCCCACTGCTCCGCTCTCTCCTCATAGTCCTGTATCAATCCCCAAACTAATCCCACTGCCCCGCTCTCTCCCCATAGTCCTGTATCAATCCCCAAACTAATCCCACTGCCCCGCTCTCTCCCAATAATCCTGTATCAATCGCAAACTAATCCCACTGCCCCGCTCTCTCCCCATAGCCCTGTATCAATCCCCAAACTAATCCCACTGTCCCGCTCTCTCCCCATAGCCCTGTATCAATCCCCAAACTAACCCCACTGCACCGCTCTCTCCCCATAGTCCTGTATCAATCCACAAACTAATCCCACTGCCCCGCTCTCTCCCCATAGCCCTGTATCAATCTCGAAACTAATCCCACTGCCCTGCTCTCTCCCCATAAACCTGTATCAATCGCAAACTAATCCCACTGCCCCGCTCTCTCCCCATAGCCCTGTATCAATCCCCAAACTAATCCCACTGCCCCACTCTCTCCCCATAGTCCTGTATCAATCCCCAAACTAATCCCACTGCCTCGCTCTCTCCCCATAGTCCTGTATCAATCCCCAAACTAATCCCACTGCCCCGCTCTCTCCCCATAGCCCTGTATCAATCACCAAACTAATCCCACTGCCCCGCTCTCTCCCCATAGACCTGTATAAATCCCCAAACTAATCCCACTGCCCCGCTCTCTCCCCATAGACCTGTATCAATCCCCCAACTAATCCCACTGCACCTCTCTCTCCCCATAGTCATGTATCAATCCCCAAACTAATTCCACTGCCCCGCTCTCTCCCCATAGCCCTGTATCAATCCCCAAACTAATCCACCTGCCCCGCTCTCTCCCCATAGCCCTGTATCAATCACCAAACTAATCCCACTGCCTCGCTCTCTCCCCATAGTCCTGTAACAATCCCCAAACTAATCCCACTGCCCCGCTCTCTCCCTATAGACCTGTATGAATCCCCAAACTAATCCCACTGCCGCACTCTGTCCCCATAGCCCTGTATCAATCTCCAAACTAATCCCACTGCCCCGCTCTCTCCCCATAGCCCTTTATCAATCACCAAACTAATCCCACTGCCGCACTCTCTCCCCATAGCCCTGTATCAATCTCCAAACTAATCCCACTGCCCCGCTCTCTCCCCATAGTCCTGTATCAATCCCCAAACTGATCTCATTGCCCCGCTCTCTCCCCATAGTCCTGTATCAATCCCCAAACTAATCCCACTGCCCCGCTCTCTCCCAATAATCCTGTATCAATCGCAAACTAATCCCACTGCCCCGCTCTCTCCCCATAGCCCTGTATCAATCCCCAAACTAATCCCACTGTCCCGCTCTCTCCCCATAGCCCTGTATCAATCCCCAAACTAACCCCACTGCACCGCTCTCTCCCCATAGTCCTGTATCAATCCACAAACTAATCCCACTGCCCCGCTCTCTCCCCATAGCCCTGTATCAATCTCGAAACTAATCCCACTGCCCTGCTCTCTCCCCATAAACCTGTATCAATCGCAAACTAATCCCACTGCCCCGCTCTCTCCCCATAGCCCTGTATCAATCCCCAAACTAATCCCACTGCCTCGCTCTCTCCCCATAGTCCTGTATCAATCCCCAAACTAATCCCACTGCCCCGCTCTCTCCCCATAGCCCTGTATCAATCCCCAAACTAATCCCACTGCCCCGCTCTCTCCCCATAGACCTGTATAAATCCCCAAACTAATCCCACTGCCCCGCTCTCTCCCCATAGACCTGTATCAATCCCCCAACTAATCCCACTGCACCTCTCTCTCCCCATAGTCATGTATCAATCCCCAAACTAATCCCACTGCCCCGCTCTCTCCCCATAGCCCTGTATCAATCCCCAAACTAATCCACCTGCCCCGCTCTCTCCCCATAGCCCTGTATCAATCACCAAACTAATCCCACTGCCTCGCTCTCTCCCCATAGTCCTGTAACAATCCCCAAACTAATCCCACTGCCCCGCTCTCTCCCTATAGACCTGTATGAATCCCCAAACTAATCCCACTGCCGCACTCTGTCCCCATAGCCCTGTATCAATCTCCAAACTAATCCCACTGCCCCGCTCTCTCCCCATAGCCCTTTATCAATCACCAAACTAATCCCACTGCCGCACTCTCTCCCCATAGCCCTGTATCAATCTCCAAACTAATCCCACTGCCCCGCTCTCTCCCCATAGTCCTGTATCAATCCCCAAACTGATCTCATTGCCCCGCTCTCTCCCCATAGTCCTGTATCAATCCCCAAACTAATCCCACTGCCCCGCTCTCTCCCAATAATCCTGTATCAATCGCAAACTAATCCCACTGCCCCGCTCTCTCCCCATAGCCCTGTATCAATCCCCAAACTAATCCCACTGTCCCGCTCTCTCCCCATAGCCCTGTATCAATCCACAAACTAATCCCACTGCCCCGCTCTCTCCCCATAGCCCTGTATCAATCTCGAAACTAATCCCACTGCCCTGCTCTCTCCCCATAAACCTGTATCAATCGCAAACTAATCCCACTGCCCCGCTCTCTCCCCATAGCCCTGTATCAATCCCCAAACTAATCCCACTGTCCCGCTCTCTCCCCATAGTCCTGTATCAATCCCCAAACTAATCCCACTGCCCCACTCTCTCCCCATAGTCCTGTATCAATCCCCAAACTAATCCCACTGCCCCGCTCTCTCCCCATAGTCCTGTATCAATCCCCAAACTAATCCCACTGCCCCGCTCTCTCCCCATAGCCCTGTATCAATCCCCAAACTAATCCCACTGCCCCGCTCTCTCCCAATAGCCCTGTATAAATCCCCAAACTAATCCCACTGCCCCGCTCTCTCCCCATAGACCTGTATCAATCCCCCAACTAATCCCACTGCACCTCTCTCTCCCCATAGTCATGTTTCAATCCCCAAACTAATCCCACTGCCCCGCTCTCTCCCCATAGCCCTGTATCAATCCCCAAACTAATCCACCTGCCCCGCTCTCTCCCCATAGCCCTGTATCAATCACCAAACTAATCCCACTGCCTCGCTCTCTCCCCATAGTCCTGTAACAATCCCCAAACTAATCCCACTGCCCCGCTCTCTCCCTATAGACCTGTATGAATACCCAAACTAATCCCACTGCCGCACTCTCTCCCCATAGCCCTGTATCAATCTCCAAACTAATCCCACTGCCCCGCTCTCTCCCCATAGCCCTGTATCAATCACCAAACTAATCCCACTGCCTCGCTCTCTCCCCATAGTCCTGTAACAATCCCCAAAATAATCCCACTGCCCCGCTCTCTCCCTATAGACCTGTATGAATCCCCAAACTAATCCCACTGCCGCACTCTCTCCCCATAGCCCTGTATCAATCTCCAAACTAATCCCACTGCCCCGCTCTCTCCCCATAGTCCTGTATCAATCCCCAAACTGATCTCACTGCCCCGCTCTCTCCCCATAGTCCTGTTTCAATCTCCAAACTAATCCCACTGCCCCGCTCTCTCCCCATAGTCCTGTATCAATCCCCAAACTAATCCCACTGCCCCGCTCTCTCCCCATAGTCCTGTATCAATCCCCAAACTAATCCCACTGCCGCACTCTCTCCTCATAGTCCTGTAACAAACCCCAAACTAATCCCACTGCCCCGCTCTCTCCCCATAGTCCTGTATCAAACCCCAAACTAATCCCACTGCCCCACTCACTCCCCATAGTCCTCTATCAATCTCCAAACTAATCCCACTGCCCCGATCTCTTCCCATAGTCCTGTATCAAACCCCAAACTAATCCCACTGCCCCGCTCTCTCCCCATAGCCCTGTATCAATCTCGAAACTAATCCCACTGCCCCGCTCTCTCCCCATAAACCTGTATCAATCGCAAACTAATCCCACTGCCCCGCTCTCTACCCATAGCCCTGTATCAATCCCCAAACTAATCCCACTGCCCCGCTCTCTCCCCATAGTCCTGTATCAATCCCCAAACTGATCCCACTGCCCCGCTCTCTCCCCATAGTTCTGTATCAATCCCCAAACTAATCCCACTGCCTCGCTCTCTCCCCATAGCCCTGTAACAATCCCCAAACTAATCCCACTGCCCCGCTCTCTCCCCATAGCCCTGTATCAATCCCCAAACTAATCCCACTGCCCCGCTCTCTCCCCATAGTCCTGTATCAAACCCCAAACAAATCCCACTGCCCCGCTCTCTCCCCATAGTCCTGCATCAAACCCCAAACTAATCCCACTGCCCCACTCTCTCCCCATAGTCCTGTATCAATCTCCAAACTAATCCCACTGCCCTGCTCTCTCCCCATAGTCCTGTATCAATCTCCAAACTAATCCCAAAACCCCGATCTCTCCCCATAGTCCTGTATCAAACCCCAAACGAATCCCACTTCCCCGCTCTCTCCCCATAGTCCTGTATCAAACCTCAAACTAATCCCACTGCCCCGCTCTCTCCTCATAGTCCTGTATCAATCCCCAAACTAATCCCACTGCCCTGCTCTCTCCTCATAGCCCTGTATCAATCCCCAAATTAATCCCACTGCCCCGCTCTCTCCCCATAGCCCTGTATCAATCCCCAAACTAATCCCACTGCCCCGCTCTCTCCTCATAGTCCTGTATCAATCCCCAACCTAATCCCACTGCCCTGCTCTCTCCCCATAGTCCTGTATCAATCCCCAAACTAATCCCACTGCCCCGCTCTCTCCCCATAATCCTGTATCAATCGCAAACTAATCCCACTGCCCCGCTCTCTCCCCATAGCCCTGTATCAATCCCCAAACTAATCCCACTGTCCCGCTCTCTCCCCATAGCCCTGTATCAATCCCCAAACTAATCCCACTGCACCGCTCTCTCCCCATAGCCCTGTATCAATCCACAAACTAATCCCACTGCCCAGCTCTATCCCCATAGCCCTGTATCAATCCCCAAACTAATCCCACTGCCCTGCTCTCTCCTCATAGCCCTGTATCAATCCCCAAATTAATCCCACTGCCCCGCTCTCTCCCCATAGCCCTGTATCAATCCCCAAACTAATCCCACTGCCCCGCTCTCTCCTCATAGTCCTGTATCAATCCCCAAACTAATCCCACTGCCCCGCTCTCTCCCCATAGTCCTGTATCAATCCCCAAACTAATCCCACTGCCCCGCTCTCTCCCCATAATCCTGTATCAATCGCAAACTAATCCCACTGCCCCGCTCTCTCCCCATAGCCCTGTATCAATCCCCAAACTAATCCCACTGTCCCGCTCTCTCCCCATAGCCCTGTATCAATCCCCAAACTAATCCCACTGCCCCGCTCTCTCCCCATAGCCCTGTATCAATCTCGAAACTAATCCCACTGCCCTGCTCTCTCCCCATAAACCTGTATCAATCGCAAACTAATCCCACTGCCCCGCTCTCTCCCCATAGCCCTGTATCAATCCCCAAACTAATCCCACTGTCCCGCTCTCTCCCCATAGTCCTGTATCAATCCCCAAACTAATCCCACTGCCCCACTCTCTCCCCATAGTCCTGTATCAATCCCCAAACTAATCCCACTGCCCCGCTCTCTCCCCATAGTCCTGTATCAATCCCCAAACTAATCCCACTGCCCCGCTCTCTCCCCATAGCCCTGTATCAATCCCCAAACTAATCCCACTGCCCCGCTCTCTCCCCATAGCCCTGTATAAATCCCCAAACTAATCCCACTGCCCCGCTCTCTCCCCATAGCCCTGTATCAATCCCCAAACTAATCCCACTGCCCCTCTCTCTCCCCATAGTCATGTATCAATCGCCAAACTAATCCCACTGCTCCGCTCTCTCCCCATAGCCCTGTGTCAATCCCCAAACTAATCCACCTGCCCCGCTCTCTCCCCATAGCACTGTATCAATCACCAAACTAATCCCACTGCCTCGCTCTCTCCCCATAGTCCTGTAACAATCCCCAAACTAATCCCACTGCCCCGCTCTCTCCCTATAGACCTGTATCAATCCCCAAACTAATCCCACTGCCGCACTCTCTCCCCATAGCCCTGTATCAATCTCCAAACTAATCCCACTGCCCCGCTCTCTCCCCATAGTCCTGTATCAATCCCCAAACTGATCCCACTGCCCCGCTCTCTCCCCATATACCTGTTCCAATCTCCAAACTAATCCCACTGCCCCGCTCTCTCCCCATAGTCCTGTATCAATCCCCAAACTAATCCCACTGCCCCGCTCTCTCCCCACAGTCCTGTATCAATCCCCAAACTAATCCCACTGCCGCACTCTCTCCCCATAGCTCTGTATCAATCTCCAAACTAATCCCACTGCCCCGCTCCCTCCCCATAGTCCTGGATCAATCCCCAAACTAATCGCACTGCCCCGCTCTCTCCCCATAGTCCTGTATCAATCCCCAAACTAATCCCACTGCCCCGCTCTCTCCCCATAGTCGTGTATCAATCCCCAAACTAATCCCACTGCCCCGCTCTCTCACCATAGTCCTGTATCAATCCCCAAACTAATCCCCCAGCCCCGCTCTCTCCCCATAGTCCTGTATCAATCTCCAAACTAATCCCACTGCCCCGCTCTCTCCCCATAGTCCTGTATCAATCTCCAAACTAATCCCACTGCCCCGATCTCTCCCCATAGTCCTCTATCAAAACCCAAACTAATCCCACTGCCCCGCTCTCTCACCCTCGTCCTGTATCAATCCCCAAACTAATCCCCCTGCCCCGCTCTCTCCCCATAGTCCTGTAACAATCTCCAAACTAAACCCACTGCCCCGCTCTCTCCCCATAGTCCTGTATCAATCTCCAAACTAATCCCACTGCCCCGATCTCTCCCCACAATCCTGTATCAAACCCCAAACTAATCCCACTGCCCCGCTCTCTCCCCATAGTCCTGTATCAAACCCCAAACTAATCCCACTGCCCCCCTCTCTCCCCATAGTCCTGTATCAATCCCAAACGAATCCCACTGCCCCGCTCTCTCCCCGTCGTCCTGTATCAATCCCCAAACTAATCTCACTGCCCCGCTCTCTCCCCATAGCACTGTATCAATCCTCAAACTAATCCCACTGCCCCGCTCTCTCCCAATAGCCCTGTATCAATCCCCAAACAAATCCCACTGCCCGCTCTCTCCCCATAGCCCTGTATCAATCCCCAAACTAATCCCACAGCCCCGCTCTCTCCTCATAGTCCTGTATCAATCCCCAAACTAATCCCATTGCCCCGCTCTCTCCCCATAGTCCTCTATCAATCCCCAAACTAATCCCACTGCCCCGCTCTCTCCCCATAGCCCTGTATCAATCCCCAAACTAATCCCGCTGTCCCGCTCTCTCCCGATAGCCCTGTATCAATCCCCAAACTAATCCCACTGTCCCGCTCTCTCCCCATAGTCCTGTATCAATCCCCAAACTAATCCCACTGCCCCACTCTCTCCCCATAGTCCTGTATCAATCCCCAAACTAATCCCACTGCCCCGCTCTCTCCCCATAGTCCTGCATCAATCCCCAAACTAATCCCACTGCCCCGCTCTCTCCCCATAGCCCTGTATCAATCCCCAAACTGATCTCACTGCCCCGCTCTCTCCCCATAGTCGTGTATCAATCCCCAAACTAATCCCACTGCCCCGCTCTCTCCCCATAGTCCTGTATCAATCCCCAAACTAATCCCCCAGCCCCGCTCTCTCCCCATAGTCCTGTATCAATCTCCAAACTAATCCCACTGCCCCGCTCTCTCCCCATAGTCCTATATCAATCTCGAAACTAATCCCACTGCCCCGCTCTCTCCCCATAGCCCTGTATCAATCCCCAAACTAATCCCGCTGTCCCGCTCTCTCCCGATAGCCCTGTATCAATCCCCAAACTAATCCCACTGCCCCGCTCTCTCCCCATAGTCCTGTATCAATTCCCAAACTAATCCCACTGCCCCGCTCTCTCCCCATAGCCCTGTATCAATCCCCAAACTAATCCCACTGCCCCGCTCTCTCCCCATAGTCCTGTATCAATCCCCAAACTAATCCCACTGCCCCGCACTCTCCCCATAGCCCTGTATCAATCCCCAAACTAATCCCACTGCCCCGCTCTCTCCCCATAGCCCTGTATCAATGCCTAAACTAATCCCACTGCCCCGCTCTCTCCCCATAGTCCTGTATTAATCCCCAAACTAATCCCACTGCCTCGCTCTCTCCCCATAGCCCTGTAACAATCCCCAAACTAATCCCACTGCCCCGCTCTCTCCCCATAGCCCTGTATCAATCCCCAAACTAATCCCACTGCCCGGCTCTCTACCCATAGTCCTGTATCAAACCCCAAACTAATCCCACTGCCCCGCTCTCTCCCCATAGTCCTGTATCAAACCCCAATCTAATCCCACTGCCCCACTCTCTCCCCATAGTCCTGTATCAATCTCCAAACTAATCCCACTGCCCCGCTCTCTCCCCGTCGTCCTGTATCAATCCCCAAACTATTCTCACTGCCCCGCTCTCTCCTCATAGTCCTGTATCAATCCCCAAACTAATCCCACTGCCCCGCTCTCTCCCCATAGTCCTCTATCAATCCCCAAACTAATCCCAATGCCCCGCTCTCTCCCCATAGTCCTGTATCAATCCACAAACTAATCCCACTGCCCCGTTCTCTACCCATAGCCCTGTATCAATCTCGAAACTAATCCCACTGCCCCGCTCTCTCCCCATAAACCTGTATCAATCGCAAACTAATCCCACTGCCCCGCTCTTTCCCCATAGCCCTGTATCAATCCCCAAACTAATCCCGCTATCCCGCTCTCTCCCCATAGCCCTGTATCAATCCCCAAACTAATCCCACTGCCCCGCTCTCTCCCCATAGTCCTGTATCAATTGCCAAACTAATCCCACTGCCCCGCTCTCTCCCCATAGCCCTGTATCAATCCCCAAACTAATCCCACTGCCCCGCTCTCTCCCCATAGTCCTGTATCAATCCCCAAACTAATCCCACTGCCACGCTCTCTCCCCATAGCCCTGTATCAATCCCCAAACTAATCCCACTGCCCCGCTCTGTCCCCATAGCCCTGTATCATTGCCCAAACTAATCCCACTGCCCCGCTCTCTCCCCATAATCCTGTATCAATCCCCAAACTAATCCCACTGCCTCGCTCTCTCCCCATAGCCCTGTAACAATCCCCAAACTAATCCCACTGCCCCGCTCTCTCCCCATAGCCCTGTATCAATCCCCAAACCAATCCCACTGCCCCGCTCTCTCCCCATAGTCCTATATCAAACCCCAAACTAATCCCACTGCCCCGCTCTCTCCCCATAGTCCTGTATCAAACCCCAAACCAATCCCACTGCCCCCACTCTCTCCCCATAGTCCTGTATCAATCTCCAAACTAATCCCACTGCCCTGCTCTCTCCCCATAGTCCTGTATCAATCTCCAAACTAATCCCACTACCCCGATCTCTCCCCATAGTCCTGTATCAAACCCCAAACGAATCCCACTGCCCCGCTCTCTCCCCATAGTCCTCTATCAAACCCCAAACTAATCCCACTGCCCCGCTCTCTCCTCATAGTCCTGTCAATCCCCAAACTAATCCCACTGCACCACTCTCTCCCCATAGTCCTGTATCAATCCCCAAACTAATCCCCCTGCCCCGCTCTCTCCCCATAGTCCTGTATCAATCCCCAAACTAATCCCACTGCCCTGCTCTCTCCTCATAGTCCTGTATCAATCCCCAAACTAATCCGACTGCCCCGCTCTCTCCCCATAGCCCTGTATCAATCTCCAAACTAATCCCATTGCACCGCACTCTCCCCATAGTCCTGTATCAATCCCCAAACTGATCTCAGTGCCCCGCTCTCTCCCCATAGTCCTGTATCAATCTCCAAACTAATCCCACTGCCCCGCTCTCTCCCCATAGTCCTGTATCAATCCCCAAACTAATCCCACTGCCCCGCTCTCTCCCCATAGTCCTGTATCAATCCCCAAACTAATCCCACTGCCGCACTCTCTCCCCATAGCTCTGTATCAATCTCCAAACTAATCCCACTGCCCCGCTCTCTCCCCATAGTCCTGTATCAATGCCCAAACTAATCCCACTGCCCCGCTCTCTTCCCATAGTCCTGTATCAATCCCCAAACTAATCCCACTGCCGCACTCTCTCCCCATAGCCCTGTATCAATCTCCAAACTAATCCCACTTCCACGCTCTCTCCCCATAGTCCTGTATCAATCCCCAAACTAATCCCACTGCCCCGCTCTCTCCCCATAGTCCTGTATCAATCCCCCAAACTAATCCCACTGCCCCGCTCTCTCCCCATAGTCCTGTATCAAACCCCAAAATAATCCCACTGCCCCGCTCTCTCCCCATAGTCCTGTATCAATCCCCCAAACTAATCCCACTGCCCCGCTCTCTCCCCATAGTCCTGTATCAATACCGAAACTAATCCCACATCCCCGCTCTCTCCCCATAGTCCTGTATCAAACCCCAAACTAATCCCACTGCCCCACTCTCTCCCCATAGTCCTTGTGGTTTCAATCTCCAAACTAATCCCACTGCCCTGCACTCTCCCCATAGTCCTGTATCAATCTCCAAACTAATCCCACGACCCCGATCTCTCCCCGTAGTCCTGTGTCAAACCCCAAACTAATCCCAGTGCCACGATCTCTCCCCATAGCGCTGTATCAATCTCGAAACTAATCCCACTGCCCCGCACTCTCCCCATAATCCTGTATCAATCGCAAACTAATCGCACTGCCCCGCTCTCTCCCCATAGCCCTGTATCAATCCCCAAACTAATCCCACTGCCCCGCTCTCTCCCCATAGCCCTGTATCAATCCCCAAACTAATCCCACTGCCCCGCTCTCTCCCCATAGTCCTGTAACAATCCCCAAACTAATCCCACTGCCCCGCTCTCTCCCCATAGCCCTGTATCAATCCCCAAACTAATCCCACTGCCCCGCTCTCTCCCCATAGTCCTGTATCAAACCCCAAACTAATCCCACTGCCCCGCTCTCTCCCCATAGTCCTGTATCAAACCCCAAACTAATCCCACTGCCCCACTCTCTCCCCATAGTCCTGTATCAATCTCCAAACTAATCCCACTGCCCTGCTCTCTCCCCATCGTCCTGTATCAATCTCCAAACTAATCCCACTACCCCGATCTCTCCCCATAGTCCTGTATCAAACCCCAAACGAATCGCACTGCCCCGCTCTCTCCCCATAGTCCTGTATCAAACCCCAAACTAAACCCACTGCCCCGCTCTCTCCTCATAGTCCTGTATCAATCCCCAAACAAATTTCACTTCACCGCTCTCTCCCCATAGACCTGTATCAATCCCCAAACTAATCCCACTGCCCCGCTCTCTCCCCATAGCCCTGTATCAATCCCCAAACTAATCCCACTGCCCTGCTCTCTCCTCATAGCCCTGTATCAATCCCCAAATTAATCCCACTGCCCCGCTCTCTCCCCATAGCCCTGTATCAATCCCCAAACTAATCCCACTGCCCCGCTCTCTCCTCATAGTCCTGTATCAATCCCCAAACTAATCCCACTGCCCCGCTCTCTCCCCATAGTACTGTATCAATCCCCAAACTAATCCCACAGCCCCGCTCTCTCCCCATAATCCTGTATCAATCCCCAAACTAATCCCACTGCCCCGCTCTCTCCCCATAGCCCTGTATCAATCTCGAAACTAATCCCGCTGCCCCGCTCTCTCCCCATAATCCTGTATCAATCGCAAACTAATCCCACTGCCCCGCTCTCTCCCCTTAGCCCTGTATCAATCCCCAAACTAATCCCACTGCCCCGCTCTCTCCCCATAGCCCTGAATCAATCCCCAAACTAATCCCACTGCCCCGCTCTCTCCCCATAGCCCTGTATCAATGCCCAAACTAATCCCACTGCCCCGCTCTCTCCCCATAATCTTGTATCAATCCCCAAACTAATCCCACTGCCTCGCTGTCTCCCCATAGCCCTGTAACAATCCCCAAACTAATCCCACTGCCCCGCTCTCTCCCCATAGCCCTGTATCAATCCCCAAACCAATCCCACTGCCCCGCTCTCTCCCCATAGTCCTGTATCAAACCCCAAACTAATCCCACTGCCCCGCTCTCTCCCCATAGTCCTGTATCAAACCCCAAACCAATGCCACTGCCCCACTCTCTCCCCATAGTCCTGTATCAATCTCCAAACTAATCCCACTGCCCTGCTCTCTCCCCATAGTCCTGTATCAAACTCCAAACTAATCCCACTACCCCGATCTCTCCCCATAGTCCTGTATCAAACCCCAAACGAATCCCACTGCCCCGCTCTCTCCCCATAGTCCTGTATCAAACCCCAAACTAATCCCACTGCCCCGCTCTCTCCTCATAGTCCTGTCAATCCCCAAACTAATCCCACTGCACCGCTCTCTCCCCATAGTCCTGTATCAATCCCCAAACTAATCCCACTGCCCCGCTCTCTCCCCATAGCCCTGTATCAATCCCCAAACTAATCCCACTGCCCTGCTCTCTCCTCATAGTCCTGTATCAATCCCCAAACTAATCCCACTGCCCCGCTCTCTCCCCAAAGCCCTGTATCAATCTCCAAACTAATCCCATTGCACCGCTCTCTCCCCAAAGCCCTGTATCAATCTCCAAATTAATCCCATTGCACCGCTCTCTCCCCATTGTCCTGTATCAATCCCCAAACTGATCTCAGTGCCCCGCTCTCTCCCCATAGTCCTGTATCAATCTCCAAACTAATCCCACTGCCCCGCTCTCTCCCGATAGTCCTGTATCAATCCCCAAACTAATCCCACTGCCCCGCTCTCTCCCCATAGTCCTGTATCAATCCCCAAACTAATCCCACTGCCGCACTCTCTCCCCATAGCTCTGTATCAATCTCCAAACTAATCCCACTGCCCCGCTCTCTCCCCATAGTCCTGTATCAATCCCCAAACTAATCCCACTGCCCCGCTCTCTTCCCATAGTCGTGTGTCAATCCCCAAACTAATCCCACTGCCGCACTCTCTCCCCATAGCCCTGTATCAATCTCCAAACTAATCCCACTTCCACGCTCTCTCCCCATAGTCCTGTATCAATCCCCAAACTAATCACACTGCCCCGCTCTCTCCCCATAGTCCTGTATCAAACCCCAAACTAATCCCACTGCCCCGCTCTCTCCCCATAGTCCTGTATCAATCCCCCAAACTAATCCCACTGCCCCGCACTCTCCCCATAATCCTGTATCAATCGCAAACTAATCCCACTGACCCGCTCTCTCCCCATAGCCCTGTATCAATCCCCAAACTAATCCCACTGCCCCGCTCTCTCCCCATAGCCCTGTATCAATCCCCAAACTAATCCCACTGCCCCGCTCTCTCCCCATAGTCCTGTAACAATCCCCAAACTAATCCCAATGCCCCGCTCTCTCCCCATAGCCCTGTATCAATCCCCAAACTAATCCCACTGCCACGCTCTCTCCCCATAGTCCTGTATCAAACCCCAAACTAATCCTACTGCCCCGCTCTCTCCCCATAGTCCTGTATCAAACCCCAAACTAATCCCACTGCCCCACTCTCTCCCCATAGTCCTTGTGGTTTCAATCTCCAAACTAATCCCACTGCCCTGCACTCTCCCCATAGTCCTGTATCAATCTCCAAACTAATCCCACTACCCCGATCTCTCCCCGTAGTCCTGTGTCAAACCCCAAACTAATCCCAGTGCCACGCTCTCTCCCCATAGCGCTGTATCAATCTCGAAACTAATCCCACTGCCCCGCACTCTCCCCATAATCCTGTATCAATCGCAAACTAATCGCACTGCCCCGCTCTCTCCCCATAGCCCTGTATCAATCCCCAAACTAATCCCACTGCCCCGCTCTCTCCCCATAGCCCTGTATCAATCCCCAAACTAATCCCACTGCCCCGCTCTCTCCCCATAGTCCTGTAACAATCCCCAAACTAATCCCACTGCCCCGCTCTCTCCCCATAGCCCTGTATCAATCCCCAAACTAATCCCACTGCCCCGCTCTCTCCCCATAGTCCTGTACCAAACCCCAAACTAATCCCACTGCCCCGCTCTCTCCCCATAGTCCTGTATCAAACCCCAAACTAATCCCACTGCCCCACTCTCTCCCCATAGTCCTGTATCAATCTCCAAACTAATCCCACTGCCCTGCTCTCTCCCCATAGTCCTGTATCAATCTCCAAACTAATCCCACTACCCCGATCTCTCCCCATAGTCCTGTATCAAACCCCAAACGAATCGCACTGCCCCGCTCTCTCCCCATAGTCCTGTATCAAACCCCAAACTAAACCCACTGCCCCGCTCTCTCCTCATAGTCCTGTATCAATCACCAAACAAATTTCACTTCACCGCTCTCTCCCCATAGACCTGTATCAATCCCCAAACTAATCCCACTGCCCTGCTCTCTCCTCATAGCCCTGTATCAATCCCCAAATTAATCCCACTGCCCCGCTCTCTCCCCATAGCCCTGTATCAATCCCCAAACTAATCCCACTGCCCCGCTCTCTCCTCATAGTCCTGTATCAATCCCCAAACTAATCCCACTGCCCCGCTCTCTCCCCATAGTACTGTATCAATCCCCAAACTAATCCCACAGCCCCGCTCTCTCCCCATAATCCTGTATCAATCCCCAAACTAATCCCACTGCCCCGCTCTCTCCCCATAGCCCTGTATCAATCTCGAAACTAATCCCACTGCCCCGCTCTCTCCCCATAATCCTGTATCAATCGCAAACTAATCCCACTGCCCCGCTCTCTCCCCTTAGCCCTGTATCAATCCCCAAACTAATCCCACTGCCCCGCTCTCTCCCCATAGCCCTGAATCAATCCCCAAACTAATCCCACTGCCCCGCTCTCTCCCCATAGCCCTGTATCAATGCCCAAACTAATCCCACTGCCCCGCTCTCTCCCCATAATCTTGTATCAATCCCCAAACTAATCCCACTGCCTCGCTGTCTCCCCATAGCCCTGTAACAATCCCCAAACTAATCCCACTGCCCCGCTCTCTCCCCATAGCCCTGTATCAATCCCCAAACCAATCCCACTGCCCCGCTCTCTCCCCATAGTCTTGTATCAAACCCCAAACTAATCCCACTGCCCCGCTCTCTCCCCATAGTCCTGTATCAAACCCCAAACCAATGCCACTGCCCCACTCTCTCCCCATAGTCCTGTATCAATCTCCAAACTAATCCCACTGCCCTGCTCTCTCCCCATAGTCCTGTATCAAACTCCAAACTAATCCCACTACCCCGATCTCTCCCCATAGTCCTGTATCAAACCCCAAACGAATCCCACTGCCCCGCTCTCTCCCCATAGTCCTGTATCAAACCCCAAACTAATCCCACTGCCCCGCTCTCTCCTCATAGTCCTGTCAATCCCCAAACTAATCCCACTGCACCGCTCTCTCCCCATAGTCCTGTATCAATCCCCAAACTAATCCCACTGCCCCGCTCTCTCCCCGTAGCCCTGTATCAATCCCCAAACTAATCCCACTGCCCTGCTCTCTCCTCATAGTCCTGTATCAATCCCCAAACTAATCCCACTGCCCCGCTCTCTCCCCAAAGCCCTGTATCAATCTCCAAACTAATCCCATTGCACCGCTCTCTCCCCAAAGCCCTGTATCAATCTCCAAACTAATCCCATTGCACCGCTCTCTCCCCATAGTCCTGTATCAATCCCCAAACTGATCTCAGTGCCCCGCTCTCTCCCCATAGTCCTGTATCAATCTCCAAACTAATCCCACTGCCCCGCTCTCTCCCGATAGTCCTGTATCAATCCCCAAACTAATCCCACTGCCCCGCTCTCTCCCCATAGTCCTGTATCAATCCCCAAACTAATCCCACTGCCGCACTCTCTCCCCATAGCTCTGTATCAATCTCCAAACTAATCCCACTGCCCCGCTCTCTCCCCATAGTCCTGTATCAATCCCCAAACTAATCCCACTGCCCCGCTCTCTTCCCATAGTCCTGTGTCAATCCCCAAACTAATCCCACTGCCGCACTCTCTCCCCATAGCCCTGTATCAATCTCCAAACTAATCCCACTTCCACGCTCTCTCCCCATAGTCCTGTATCAATCCCCAAACTAATCACACTGCCCCGCTCTCTCCCCATAGTCCTGTATCAAACCCCAAACTAATCCCACTGCCCCGCTCTCTCCCCATAGTCCTGTATCAATCCCCCAAACTAATCCCACTGCCCCGCACTCTCCCCATAATCCTGTATCAATCGCAAACTAATCCCACTGACCCGCTCTCTCCCCATAGCCCTGTATCAATCCCCAAACTAATCCCACTGCCCCGCTCTCTCCCCATAGCCCTGTATCAATCCCCAAACTAATCCCACTGCCCCGCTCTCTCCCCATAGTCCTGTAACAATCCCCAAACTAATCCCACTGCCCCGCTCTCTCCCCATAGCCCTGTATCAATCCCCAAACTAATCCCACTGCCACGCTCTCTCCCCATAGTCCTGTATCAAACCCCAAACTAATCCCACTGCCCCGCTCTCTCCCCATAGTCCTGTATCAAACCCCAAACTAATCCCACTGCCCCACTCTCTCCCCATAGTCCTGTATCAATCTCCAAACTAATCCCACTGCCCTGCTCTCTCCCCATAGTCCTGTATCAATCTCCAAACTAATCCCACTACCCCGATGTCTCCCCATAGTCCTGTATCAAACCCCAAACGATTCGCACTGCCCCGCTCTCTCCCCATAGTCCTGTATCAAACCCCAAACTAATCCCACTGCCCCGCTCTCTCCTCATAGTCCTGTATCAATCCCCAAACAAATCCCACTGCACCGCTCTCTCCCCATAGTCCTGTATCAATCCCCAAACTAATCCCACTGCCCCGCTCTCTCCCCATAGCCCTGTATCTATCCCCAAACTAATCCCACTGCCCTGCTCTCTCCTCATAGCCCTGTATCAATCCCCAAATTAATCCCACTGCCCCGCTCTCTCCCCATAGCCCTGTATCAATCCCCAAACTAATCCCACTGCCCCGCTCTCTCCTCATAGTCCTGTATCAATCCCCAAACTAATCCCACTGCCCCGCTCTCTCCCCATAGTACTGTATCAATATCCAAACTAATCCCACAGCCCCGCTCTCTCCCCATAATCCTCTATCAATCCCCAAACTAATCTCACTGCCCCGCTCTCTCCCCATAGCCCTGTATCAATCTCGAAACTAATCCCACTGCCCCGCTCTCTCCCCATAATCCTGTATCAATCGCAAACTAATCCCACTGCCCCGCTCTCTCCCCATAGCCCTGTATCAATCCCCAAACTAATCCCACTGCCCCGCTCTCTCCCCATAGCCCTGAATCAATCCCCAAACTAATCCCACAGCCCCGCTCTCTCCCCATAGTCCTGTATCAATCCCCAAACTAATCCCACTGCCCCGCTCTCTCCCCATAGCCCTGTATCAATCCCCAAACTAATCCCATTGCCCCGCTCTCTCCCCATAGTCCTGTATCAATCCCCAAACTAATCCCACTGCCCCGCTCTCTCCCCATAGCCCTTTATCAATCCCCAAACTAATCCCACTGCCCCGCTCTCTCCCCATTGCCCTGTATCAATCCCCAAACTAATCCCACTGCCGCACTCTCTCCCCATAGCCCTGTATCAATCTCCAAACTAATCCCACTGCCCCGCTCTCTCCCCATAGTCCTGTACCAAACCTCAAACTGATCTCAGTGCCCCGCACTCTCCCCATAGTCCTGTATCAATCTCCAAACTAATCCCACTACCCCGCTCTCTCCCCATAGCCCTGTATCAATCCCCAAACTAATCCCACAGCCCCGCTCTCTCCTCATAGTCATGTATCAATCCCCAAACTAATCCCACTGCCCCGCTCTCTCCCCATAGACCTCTATCAATCCCCAAACTAATCCCACTGCACCGCTCTCTCCCCATAGTCCTGTATCAATCCACAAACTAATCCCACTGCCCCGCTCTCTCCCCATAGCCCTGTATCAATCTCGAAACTAATCCCACTGCCCCGCTCTCTCCCCATAAACCTGTATCAATCGCAAACTAATCCCACTGCCCCGCTCTCTCCCCATAGCCCTGTATCAATCCCCAAACTAATCCCGCTGTCCCGCTCTCTCCCCATAGCCCTGTATCAATCCCCAAACTAATCCCATTGCCCCGCTCTCTCCCCATAGTCCTGTATCAATTCCCAAACTAATCCCACTGCCCCGCTCTCTCCCCATAGCCCTGTATCAATCCCCAAACTAATCCCACTGCCCCGCTCTCTCCCCATAGGCCTGTATCAATCCCCAAACTAATCCCACTGCCCCGCTCTCTCCCCATAGCCCTGTATCAATCCCCAAACTAATCCCACTGCCCCGCTCTCTCCCCAAAGCCCTGTATCAATGCCCAAACTAATCCCACTGCCCCGCTCTCTCCCCATAGTCCTGTATCAATCCCCAAACTAATCCCACTATCTCGCTCTCTCCCCACAGCCCTGTAACAATCCCCAAACTAATCCCACTGCCCCGCTCGCATAGCCCTGTATCAATCCCCAAACTAATCCCACTGCCCCGCTCTCTCCCCATATTCCTGTATCAAACCCCAAACTAATCCCACTGCCCCGCTCTCTCCCCATAGTCCTGTATCAAACCCCAAACTAATCCCACTGCCCCACTCTCTCCCCATAGTCCTGTATCAATCTCCAAACTAATCCCACTGCCCTGCTCTCTCCCCATAGTCCTGTATCAATCTCCAAACTAATCCCACTGCCCCGCTCTCTCCCCATAGTCCTGTATCAAACCCCAAACTAATCCCACTGCCCCACTCTCTCCCCATAGTCCTGTATCAAACCCCAAACGAATCGCACTGCCCCGCTCTCTCCCCATAGTCCTGTATCAAACCCCGAACTAATCCCACAGCCCCGCTCTCTCCTCATAGTCCTGTATCAATCCCCAAACTAATCCCACTGCACCGTTCTCTCCCCATAGTCCTGTATCAATCCCCAAACAAATCCCACTGCCCCGCTCTCTCCCCATAGCCCTGTATCAATCCCCAAACTAATCCCACTGCCCTACTCTCTCCTCATAGCCCTGTATCAATCCCCAAATTAATCCCACTGCCCCGCTCTCTCCCTATAGCCCTGTATCAATCCCCAAATTAATCCCACTGCCCCGCTCTCTCCTCATAGTCCTGTATCAATCCCCAAACTAATCCCACTGCCCCGCTCTCTCCCCATAGTCCTGTATCAATCCCCAAACTAATCCCACTGCCCCGCTCTCTACCCATAGTCCTGTATCAATCCCCAAACTAATCCCACTGCCCCGCTCTCTCCCCATAGCCCTGCATCAATCTCGAAACTAATCCCACTGCCCCGCTCTCTCCCCATAATCCTGTATCAATCGCAAACTAATCCCACTGCCCCGCTCTCTCCCCATAGCCCTGTATCAATCCCCAAACTAATCCCACTGACCCGCTCTCTCCCCATAGCCCTGTATCAATTCCCAAACTAATCCCACTGCACCGCTCTCTCCCCATAGTCCTGTATCAATCCACAAACTAATCCCACTGCCGCGCTCCCTCCCCATAGCCCTGTATCAATCCCGAAACTAATCCCACTGCCCCGCTCTCTCCCCATAAACCTGTATCAATCGCAAACTAATCCCACTGCCCCGCTCTCTCCGCATAGCCCTGTATCAATCCCCAAACTAATCCCACTGTCCCGCTCTCTCCCCATAGTCCTGTATCAATCCCCAAACTAATCCCACTGCCCCACTCTCTCCCCATAGTCCTGTATCAATCCCCAAACTAATCCCACTGCCCCGCTCTCTCCCCATAGTCCTGTATCAATCCCCAAACTAATCCCACTGCCCCGCTCTCTCCCCATAGCCCTGTATCAATCCCCAAACTAAACCCACTGCCCCGCTCTCTCCCCATAGCCCTGTATCAATCCCCAAACTAATCCCACTGCCCCGCTCTCTCCCCATAGGCCTGTATCAATCCCCAAACTAATCCCACTGCCCCTCTCTCTCCCCATAGTCATGTATCAATCCTCAAACTAATCCCACTGCCCCGCTCTCTCCCCATAGCCCTGTATCAATCCCCAAACTAATCCACCTGCCCCGCTCTCTCCCCATAGCCCTGTATCAATCACCAAACTAATCCCACTGCCTCGCTCTCTCCCCATAGTCCTGTTACAATCCCCAAACTAATCCCACTGCCCCGCTCTCTACCTATAGACCTGTATCAATCCCCAAACTAATCCCACTGCCGCACTCTCTCCCCATAGCCCTGTATCAATCTCCAAACTAATCCCACTGCCCCGCTCTCTCCCCATAGTCCTGTATCAATCCCCAAACTGATCTCACTGCCCCGCTCTCTCCCCATAGTCCTGTTTCAATCTCCAAACTAATCCCACTTCCCCGCTCTCTCCCCATAGTCCTGTATCAATCCCCAAACTAATCCCACTGCCCCGCTCTCTCCCCATAGTCCTGTATCAATCCCCCAAATAATCCCACTGCCGCACTCTCTCCCCATAGCTCTCTATCAATCTCCAAACTAATCCCACTGCCCCGCTCCCTCCCCATAGTCCTGTATCAATCCCCAAACTAATCGCACTGCCCCGCTCTCTCCCCATAGTCCTGTATCAATCCCCAAACTAATCTCACTGCCCCGCTCTCTCTCCATAGTCGTGTATCAATCCCCAAACTAATCCCATTGCCCCGCTCTCTCACCATTGTCCTGTATCAATCCCCAAACTAATCCCACTGCCCCGATCTCTCCCCATAGTCCTCTATCAAACCCCAAACTAATCCCACTGCCCCGCTCTCTCACCATAGTCCTGTATCAATCCCCAAACTAATCCCCCTGCCCCGCTCTCTCCCCATAGTCCTGTATCAATCCCAAACTAATCCCACTGCCCCGCTCTCTCCCCGTCGTCCTGTAGCAATCCCCAAACTAATCTCACTGCCCCGCTCTCTCCCCATAGCCCTGTATCAATCCCCAAACTAATCCCACTGCCCCGCTCTCTCCCCATAGCCCTGTATCAATCTCCAAACTAATCCCACTGCCCGCTCTCTCCCTATAGCCCTGTATCAATCCCCAAAATAATCCCACAGCCCCGCTCTCTCCTCATAGTCCTGTATCAATCCCCAAACTAATCGCACTGCCCCGCTCTCTCCCCATAGTCCTGTATCAATCCCCAAACTAATCTCACTGCCCCGCTCTCTCTCCATAGTCGTGTATCAATCCCCAAACTAATCCCACTGCCCCGCTCTCTCACCATTGTCCTGTATCAATCCCCAAACTAATCCCACTGCCCCGATCTCTCCCCATAGTCCTCTATCAAACCCCAAACTAATCCCACTGCCCCGCTCTCTCACCATAGTCCTGTATCAATCCCCAAACTAATCCCCCTGCCCCGCTCTCTCCCCATAGTCCTGTATCAATCCCAAACTAATCCCACTGCCCCGCTCTCTCCCCGTCGTCCTGTATCAATCCCCAAACTAATCTCACTGCCCCGCTCTCTCCCCATAGCCCTGTATCAATCCCCAAACTAATCCCACTGCCCCGCTCTCTCCCCATAGCCCTGTATCAATCTCCAAACTAATCCCACTGCCCGCTGTCTCCCTATAGCCCTGTATCAATCCCCAAAATAATCCCACAGCCCCGCTCTCTCCTCATAGTCCTGTATCAATCCCCAAACTAATCCCACTGCCCAGCTCTCTCCCCATAGTCCTCTATCAATCCCCAAACTAATCCCACTGCACCGCTCTCTCCCCATAGTCCTGTATCAATCCACAAACTAATCCCACTGCCCCGCTCTCTCCCCATAGCTCTGTATCAATCCCCAAACTAATCCCACTGCCCCGCTCTCTCCCCATAGTCCTGTCTCAATCCCCAAACTAATCCCACTGCCCAGCTCTCTCCCCATAGCCCTGTATCAATCCCCAAACTAATCCCACTGCCCGCTCTCTCCCTATAGCCCTGTATCAATCCCCAAAATAATCCCACAGCCCCGCTCTCTCCTCATAGTCCTGTATCAATCCCCAAACTAATCCCACTGCCCAGCTCTCTCCCCATAGTCCTCTATCAATCCCCAAACTAATCCCACTGCACCGCTCTCTCCCCATAGTCCTGTATCAATCCACAAACTAATCCCACTGCCCCGCTCTCTCCCCATAGCTCTGTTTCAATCCCCAAACTAATCCCACTGCCCCGCTCTCTCCCCATAGTCCTGTCTCAATCCCCAAACTAATCCCACTGCCCAGCTCTCTCCCCATAGCCCTGTATCAATCCCCAAACTGATCCCACTGCCCCGCTCTCTCCCCATAGCCCTGTATCAATCCCCAAACTAATCCCACTGCCCCGCTCTCTCCCCATAGTCCTGTATCAATCTCCAAACTAATCCCACTGCCCCGATCTCTCCCCATAGTCCTGTTTCAAACCCCAAACTAATCCCACTGCCCCGCTCTCTCCCCATAGTCCTGTATCAATCTCCAAACGAATCCCACTGCCCCGCTCTCTCCCCATAGTCCTGTATCAATCTCCAAACTAATCCCACTGCCCCGATCTCTCCCCATAGTCCTGTTTCAAACCCCAAACTAATCCCACTGCCCCGCTCTCTCCCCATAGTCCTGTATCAAACCCCAAACTAATCCCACTGCCCCGCTCTCTCCCCATAGTCCTGTATCAATCCCAAACTAATCCCACTGCCCCGCTCTCTCCCCGTCGTCCTGTATCAATCCCCAAACTAATCTCACTGCCCCGCTCTCTCCCCATAGCCCTGTATCAATCCCCAAACTAATCCCACTGCCCCGCTCTCTCCCCATAGCCCTGTATCAATCCCCAAACTAATCCCACTGCCCCGCTCTCTCCCCATAGTCCTGTATCAAACCCCAAACTAATCCCACTGCCCCGCTCTCTCCCCATAGTCCTGTATCAAACCCCAAACTAATCCCACTGCCCCACTCTCTCCCCATAGTCCTGTATCAATCTCCAAACTAATCCCACTGCCCTGCTCTCTCCCCATAGTCCTGTATCAATCTCCAAACTAATCCCACTACCCCGATCTCTCCCCATAGTCCTGTATCAAACCCCAAACTAATCCCACTGCCCCGCTCTCTCCCCATAGTCCTGTATCAATCTCCAAACGAATCCCACTGCCCCGCTCTCTCCCGATAGTCCTGTATCAATCTCCAAACTAATCCCACTGCCCCGATCTCTCCCCATAGTCCTGTTTCAAACCCCAAACTAATCCCACTGCCCCGCTCTCTCCCCATAGTCCTGTATCAAACCCCAAACTAGTCCCACTGCCCCGCTCTCTCCCCATATTCCTGTATCAATCCCAAACTAATCCCACTGCCCCGCTCTCTCCCCGTCGTCCTGTATCAATCCCCAAACTAATCTCACTGCCCCGCTCTCTCCCCATAGCCCTGTATCAATCCCCAAACTAATCCCACTGCCCCGCTCTCTCCCCATAGCCCTGTATCAATCCACAAACTAATCCCACTGCCCCGCTCTCTCCCCATAGCCCTGTATCAATCTCGAAACTAATCCCACTGCCCCGCTCTCTCCCCATAAACCTGTATCAATCGCAAACTAATCCCACTGCCCCGCTCTCTCCCGATAGCCCTGTATCAATCTCCACACTAATCCCGCTGTCCCGCTCTCTCCCGGTAGCCCTGTATCAATCCCCAAACTAATCCCACTGCCCCGCTCTCTCCCCATAGCCCTGTATCAATCCCCAAACTAATCCCACTGCCCCGCTCTCTCCCCATAGTCCTGTCTCAATCCCCAAACTAATCCCACTGCCCCGCTCTCTCCCCATAACCCTGTATCAATCCCCAAACTAATCCCACTGCCCCGCTCTCTCCCCGTAGCCCTGTATCAATGCCCAAACTAATCCCACTGCCCCGCTCTCTCCCCATAGTCCTGTATCAATCCCCAAACTAATCCCACTGCCACGCTCTCTCCCCATAGCCCTGTAACAATCCCCAAACTAATCCCACTGCCCCGCTCTCTCCCCATAGCCCTGTATCAATCCCCAAACTAATCCCAATGCCCCGCTCTCTCCCCATAGTACTGTAGCAAACCCCACACTAATCCCACTGCCCCGCTCTCTCCACATAGTCCTGTATCAAACCCCAAACTAATCCCACTGCCCCACTCTCTCCCCATAGTCCTGTTTCAATCTCCAAACTAATCCCACTGCCCTGCTCTCTCCCCATAGTCCTGTATCAATCTCCAAACTAATCCCACTACCCCGATCTCTCCCCATAGTCCTGTATCAAACCCCAAACTAATCCCACTGCCCCGCTCTCTCCCCATAGTCCTGTATCCATCTCCAAACGAATCCCACTGCCCCGCTCTCTCCCCATAGTCCTGTATCAATCTCCAAACTAATCCCACTGCCCCGATCTCTCCCCATAGTCCTGTTTCAAACCCCAAACTAATCCCACCGCCCCGCTCTCTCCCCATAGTCCTGTATCAAACCCCAAACTAATCCCACTGCCCTGCTCTCTCCCCATAGTCCTGTATCAAACCCCAAACTAATCCCACTGCCCCACTCTCTCCCCATAGTCCTGTATCAATCTCCAAACTAATCCCACTGCCCTGCTCTCTCCCCATAGTCCTGTATCAATCTCCAAACTAATCCCACTACCCCGATCTCTCCCCATAGTCCTGTATCAAACCCCAAACTAATCCCACTGCCCCGCTCTCTCCCCATAGTCCTGTTTCAATCTCCAAACGAATCCCACTGCCCCGCTCTCTCCCCATAGTCCTGTATCAATCTCCAAACTAATCCCACTGCCCCGATCTCTCCCCATAGTCCTGTTTCAAACCCCAAACTAATCCCACTGCCCCGCACTCTCCCCATAGTCCTGTATCAAACCCCAAACTAATCCCACTGCCCCGCTCTCTCCCCATAGTCCTGTATCAATCCCAAACTAATCCCACTGCCCCGCTCTCTCCCCGTCGTCCTGTATCAATCCCCAAACTAATCTCACTGCCCCGCTCTCTCCCCATAGCCCTGTATCAATCCCCAAACTAATCCAACTGCCCCGCTCTCTCCCCATAGCCCTGTATCAATCCCCAAACTAATCCCACTGCCCCGCTCTCTCCCCATAGTCCTGTATCAAACCCCAAACTAATCCCACTGCCCCGCTCTCTCCCCATAGTCCTGTATCAAACCCCAAACTAATCCCACTGCCCCACTCTCTCCCCATAGTCCTGTATCAATCTCCAAACTAATCCCACTGCCCTGCTCTCTCCCCATAGTCCTGTATCAATCTCCAAACTAATCCCACTACCCCGATCTCTCCCCATAGTCCTGTATCAAACCCCAAACTAATCCCACTGCCCCGCTCTCTCCCCATAGTCCTGTATCAATCTCCAAACGAATCCCACTGCCCCGCTCTCTCCCGATAGTCCTGTATCAATCTCCAAACTAATCCCACTGCCCCGCTCTCTCCCCATAGTCCTGTATCAAACCCCAAACTAGTCCCACTGCCCCGCTCTCTCCCCATATTCCTGTATCAATCCCAAACTAATCCCACTGCCCCGCTCTCTCCCCGTCGTCCTGTATCAATCCCCAAACTAATCTCACTGCCCCGCTCTCTCCCCATAGCCCTGTATCAATCCCCAAACTAATCCCACTGCCCCGCTCTCTCCCCATAGCCCTGTATCAATCCCCAAACTAATCCCACTGCCCCGCTCTCTCCCCATAGTCCTGTCTCAATCCCCAAACTAATCCCACTGCCCCGCTCTCTCCCCATAGCCCTGTATCAATCCCCAAACTAATCCCACTGCCCCGCTCTCTCCCCGTAGCCCTGTATCAATGCCCAAACTAATCCCACTGCCCCGCTCTCTCCCCATAGTCCTGTATCAATCCCCAAACTAATCCCACTGCCACGCTCTCTCCCCATAGCCCTGTAACAATCCCCAAACTAATCCCACTGACCCGCTCTCTCCCCATAGCCCTGTATCAATCCCCAAACTAATCCCACTGCCCCGCTCTCTCCCCATAGTCCTGTAACAAACCCACACTAATCCCACTGCCCCGCTCTCTCCACATAGTCCTGTATCAAACCCCAAACTAATCCCACTGCCCCACTCTCTCCCCATAGTCCTGTATCAATCTCCAAACTAATCCCACTGCCCTGCTCTCTCCCCATAGTCCTGTATCAATCTCCAAACTAATCCCACTACCCCGATCTCTCCCCATAGTCCTGTATCAAACCCCAAACTAATCCCACTGCCCCGCTCTCTCCCCATAGTCCTGTATCAATCTCCAAACGAATCCCACTGCCCCGCTCTCTCCCCATAGTCCTGTATCAATCTCCAAACTAATCCCACTGCCCCGATCTCTCCCCATAGTCCTGTTTCAAACCCCAAACTAATCCCACCGCCCCGCTCTCTCCCCATAGTCCTGTATCAAACCCCAAACTAATCCCACTGCCCCGCTCTCTCCCCATAGTCCTGCATCAATCCCAAACTAATCCCACTGCCCCGCTCTCTCCCCGTCGTCCTGTATCAATCCCCAAACTAATCTCACTGCCCCGCTCTCTCCCCATAGCCCTGTATCAATCCCCAAACTAATCCCACTGCCCGTTCTCTCCCCATAGCCCTGTATCAATCCCCAAGCTAATCCCACAGCCCCGCTCTATCCTCATAGTCCTGTATCAATCCCCAATATAATCCCACTGCCCCGCTCTCTCCCCATAGTCCTCTATCGATCCCCAAACTAATCCCACTGCACCGCTCTCTCCCCATAGTCCTGTATCAATCCACAAACTAATCCCACTGCCCCGCTCTCTCCCCATAGCCCTGTATCAATCTCGAAACTAATCCCAATGCCCCGCTCTCTCCCCATAAACCTGTATCAATCGCAAACGAATCCCACTGCCCCGCTCTCTCCCATAGCCCTGTATCAATCCCCAAACTAATCCCGCTGTCCCGCTCTCTCCCCATAGTCCTGTATCAATCCCCAAACTCATCCACTGCCCCGCTCTCTCCCCATAGCCCTGTATCAATCCCCAAACTAATCCCACTGCCCCGCTCTCTCCCCCGAGCGCTGTATCAATGCCCAAACTAATCCCACTGCCCTGCTCTCTCCCCATCGTCCTCTATCAATCCCCAAACTAATCCCACTGCCTCGCTCTCTCCCCATAGCCCTGTAACAATACCCAAACTAATCCCACTGCCCCACTCTCTCTCCCCATAGCCCTGTATCAATCCCCAAACCAATTCCACTGCCCCGCTCTCTCCCCACAGTCCTGTATCAAACCCCAAACTAATCCCACTGCCCCGCTCTCTCCCCATAGTCCTGTATCAAACCCCAAACTAATCCCACTGCCCCACTCTCTCCCCATAGTCCTGTATCAATCTCCAAACTAATCCCACTGCCCCACTCTCTCCCCATAGTCCTGTATCAATCTCCAAACTAATCCCACTGCCCTGCTCTCTCCCCATAGTCCTGTATCAAACTCCAAACAAATCCCACTACCCCGATCTCTCCCCATAGTCCTGTATCAAACCCCAAACGAATCCCACTGCCCCGCTCTCTCCCCATAGTCCTGTATCAAACCGCAAACTAATCCCACTGCCCTGCTCTCTCCTCATAGCCCTGTATCAATCCCCAAATTAATCCCACTGCCCCGCTCTCTCCCCATAGCCCTTTATCAATCCCCAAACTAATCCCACTGCCCCGCTCTCTCCTCATAGTCCTGTATCAATCCCCAAACTAATCCCACTGCCCAGCTCTCTCCCCATAGTCCTGTATCAATCCCCAAACTAACCCCACTGCCCCGCTCTCTCCCCATAGTCCTGTATCAATCCCCAAACTAATCCCACTGCCCCGCTCTCTGCCCATAGCCCTGTATCAATCTCGAAACTAATCCCACTGCCCCGCTCTCTCCCCATAATCCTGTATCAATCGCAAACTAATCCCACTGCCCCGCTCTCTCCCCATAGCCCTGTATCAATCCCCAAACTAATCCTACTGTCCCGCTCTCTCCCCATAGCCCTGTATCAATCCCCAAACTAATCCCACTGCACCGCTCTCTCCCCATAGTCCTGTATCAATCCCCAAACTAATCCCACTGCCACGCTCTCTCCCCACAGCCCTGTAACAATACCCAAACTAATCCCACTGCCCCACTCTCTCTCCCCATAGCCCTGTATCAATCCCCAAACCAATCCCACTGTCCCGCTCTCTCCCCATAGTCCTGTATCAAACCCCAAACTAATCCCACTGCCCCGCTCTCTCCCCATAGTCCTGTATCAAACCCCAAACTAATCCCACTGCCCCACTCTCTCCCCATAGTCCTGTATCAATCTCCAAACTAATCCCACTGCCCTGCTCTCTCCCCATAGTCCTGTATCAATCTCCAAACAAATCCCACTACCCCGATCTCTCCCCATAGACCTGTATCAAACCCCAAACGAATCCCACTGCCCCGCTCTCTCCCCGTAGTCCTGTATCAAACCCCAAACTAATCCCACTGCCCCGCTCTCTCCTCATAGTCCTGTATCAATCCCCAAACTAATCCCACTGCACCGCTCTCTCCCCATAGTCCTGTATCAATCCCCAAACTAATCCCACTGCCCCGCTCTCTCCCCACAGCCCTGTATCAATCCCCAAACGAATCCCACTGCCCTGCTCTCTCCTCATAGCTCTGAATCAATCCCCAAATTAATCCCACTGCCCCACTCTCTCCCCATAGCCCTGTATCAATCCCCAAACTAATCCCACTGCCCCGCTCTCTCCTCATAGTCCTGTATCAATCCCCAAACTAATCCCAATGCCCCGCTCTCTCCCCATAGTCCTGTATCAATCCCCAAACTAATTCCACTGCCCCGCTCTCTCCCCATAGTCCTGTATCAATCCCCAAACTAATCCCACTGCCCCGCTCTCTCCCCATAGCCCTGTATCAATCTCGAAACTAATCCCACTGCCCCGCTCTCTCCCCATAATCCTGTATCAATCGCAAACTAATCCCACTGCCCCGCTCTCTCCCCATAGCCCTGTATCAATCCCCAAACTAATCCTACTGTCCCGCTCTCTCCCCATAGCCCTGTATCAATCCCCAAACTAATCCCACTGCACCGCTCTCTCCCCATAGTGCTGTATCAATCCGCAAACTAATCCCACTGCCCCGCTCTCTCCCCATAGCCCTGTATCAATCCCCAAACTAATCCCACTGCCCCGCTCTCTCCCCATAGTCCGGTATCAATCACCGAACAAATCCCACTGCCCCGTTCTCTCCCCATAGCCCTGTATCAATCCCCAAACTAATCCCACTGCCCCGCTCTCTCCCCATAGCCCGGTATCAATCCCCAAACTAATCCCACTGCCCCGCTCTCTCCCCATAGCCTTGTATCGATCCCCAAACTAATCCCACTGCCCCGCTCTCTCCCGATAGTCCTGTATCAATCCCCAAACTAATCCCACTGCCCCGCTCTCTCCCCATAGTCCTGTATCAATCCCCAAAGTAATCCCACATCCCCGCTCTCTCCCCATAGTCCTGTATCAAACCCCAAACTAATCCCACTGCCCCACTCTCTCCCCATAGTCCTGTTTCAATCTCCAAACTAATCCCACTGCCCTGCTCTCTCCCCATAGTCCTGTATCAATCTCCAAACTAATCCCACTACCCCGATCTCTCCCCATAGTCCTGTATCAAACCCCAAACTAATCCCACTGCCCCGCTCTCTCCCCATAGCGCTGTATCAATCTCGAAACTAATCCCACTACCCCGATCTCTCCCCATAGTCCTGTATCAAACCCCAAACGAATCCCACTGCCCCGCTCTCTCCCCATAGTCCTGTATCAAACCCCAAACTAATCCCACTGCCCCGCTCTCTCCTCATAGTCCTGTATCAATTCCCAAACTAATCCCACTGCACGGCTCTCTCCCCATAGTCCTGTAACAATCCACAAACTAATCCCACTGCCCCGCTCTCTCCCCATAGCCCTGTATCAATCCCCAAACTAATCCCACTGCCCCACTCTCTCCCCATAGTCCTGTATCAATCTCCAAACTAATCCCACTGCCCTGCTCTCTCCCCATAGTCCTGTATCAATCTCCAAACTAATCCCACTACCCCGATCTCTCCCCATAGTCCTGTATCAAACCCCAAACTAATCCCACTGCCCCGCTCTCTCCCCATAGTCCTGTATTAAACTCCAAACGAATCCCACTGCCCCGCTCTCTCCCCATAGTCCTGTATCAATCTCCAAACTAATCCCACTGCCCCGATCTCTCCCCATAGTCCTGTTTCAAACCCCAAACTAATCCCACTGCCCCGCTCTCTCCCCATAGTCCTGTATCAAACCCCAAACTAATCCCACTGCCCCGCTCTCTCCCCATAGTCCTGTATCAATCCCAAACTAATCCCACTGCCCCGCTCTCTCCCCGTCGTCCTGTATCAATCCCCAAACTAATCTCACTGCCCCGCTCTCTCCCCATAGCCCTGTATCAATCCCCAAACGAATCCCACTGCCCCGCTCTCTCCCCATAGTCCTGTATCAATCCCCAAACTAATCCCACTGCCCCGCTCTCTCCCCATAAACCTGTATCAATCGCAAACTAATCCCACTGCCCCGCTCTCTCCCCATAGCCCTGTATCAATCCCCAAACTAATCCCGCTGTCCCGCTCTCACCCCATAGCCCTGTATCAATCCCCAAACTAATCCCACTGCCCCGCTCTCTCCCCATAGTCCTGTATCAATTCCCAAACTAATCCCACTGCCCCGCTCTCTCCCCATAGCCCTGTATCAATCCCCAAACTAATCCCACTGCCCCGCTCTCTCCCCATAGTCCTGTATCAATCCCCAAACTCATCCACTGCCCCGCTCTCTCCCCATAGCCCTGTATCAATCCCCAAACTAATCCCACTGCCCCGCTCTCTCCCCCTAGCCCTGTTTCAATGCCCAAACTAATCCCACTGCCCCGCTCTCTCCCCATAGTCCTCTGTCAATCCCCAAACTAATCCCACTGCCTCGCTCTCTCCCCATAGCCCTGTAACAATACCCAAACTAATCCCACTGCCCAACTCTCTCTCCCCATAGCCCTGTATCAATCCCCAAACCAATCCCACTGCCCCGCTCTCTCCCCATAGTCCTGTATCAAACCCCAAACTAATCCCACTGCCCCGCTCTCTCCCCATAGTCCTGTATCAAACCCCAAACTAATCCCACTGCCCCACTCTCTCCCCATAGTCCTGTATCAATCTCCAAACTAATCCCACTGCCCTGCTCTCTCCCCATAGCCCTGTATCAATCTCGAAACTAATCCCACTGCCCCGCTCTCTCCCCATAAACCTGTATCAATCGCAAACTAATCCCACTGCCCCGCTCTCTCCCCATAGTCCTGTAACAATTCACAAACTAATCTCACTGCCCCGCTCTCTCCCCATAGCCCTGTATCAATCCCCAAACTAATCCCACTCCCCCGCTCTCTCCACATAGCCCTGTATCAATCCGCAAACTAATCCCACTGCCCCGCTCTCTCCCCATAGTCCTGTAACAATTCACAAACTAATCTCACTGCCCCGCTCTCTCCCCATAGCCCTGTATCAATCCCCAAACTAATCCCACTGCCCCGCTCTCTCCCCATAGTCCTGTATCAAACCCCAAACTAATCCCATTGCCCCGCTCTCTCCCCATAGACCTGTATCAAACCCCAAACTAATCCCACTGCCCCACTCTCTCCCCATAGTCCTGTATCAATCTCCAAACTAATCCCACTGCCCTGCTCTCTCCCCATAGTCCTGTATCAATCTCCAAACTAATCCCACTACCCCGATCTCTCCCCATAGTCCTGTATCAAACCCCAAACGAATCCCACTGCCCCGCTCTCTCCCCATAGTCCTGTATCAAACCCCAAACTAATCCCACTGCCCCGCTCTCTCCTCATAGTCCTGTATCAATTCCCAAACTAATCCCACTGCACGGCTCTCTCCCCATAGTCCTGTAACAATCCACAAACTAATCCCACTGCCCCGCTCTCTCCCCATAGCCCTGTATCAATCCCCAAACTAATCCCACTGCCCCACTCTCTCCCCATAGTCCTGTATCAATCTCCAAACTAATCCCACTGCCCTGCTCTCTCCCCATAGTCCTGTATCAATCTCCAAACTAATCCCACTACCCCGATCTCTCCCCATAGTCCTGTATCAAACCCCAAACTAATCCCACTGCCCCGCTCTCTCCCCATAGTCCTGTATTAAACTCCAAACGAATCCCACTGCCCCGCTCTCTCCCCATAGTCCTGTATCAATCTCCAAACTAATCCCACTGCCCCGATCTCTCCCCATAGTCCTGTTTCAAACCCCAAACTAATCCCACTGCCCCGCTCTCTCCCCATAGTCCTGTATCAAACCCCAAACTAATCCCACTGCCCCGCTCTCTCCCCATAGTCCTGTATCAATCCCAAACTAATCCCACTGCCCCGCTCTCTCCCCGTCGTCCTGTATCAATCCCCAAACTAATCTCACTGCCCCGCTCTCTCCCCATAGCCCTGTATCAATCCCCAAACGAATCCCACTGCCCCGCTCTCTCCCCATAGTCCTGTATCAATCCCCAAACTAATCCCACTGCCCCGCTCTCTCCCCATAAACCTGTATCAATCGCAAACTAATCCCACTGCCCCGCTCTCTCCCCATAGCCCTGTATCAATCCCCAAACTAATCCCGCTGTCCCGCTCTCACCCCATAGCCCTGTATCAATCCCCAAACTAATCCCACTGCCCCGCTCTCTCCCCATAGTCCTGTATCAATTCCCAAACTAATCCCACTGCCCCGCTCTCTCCCCATAGCCCTGTATCAATCCCCAAACTAATCCCACTGCCCCGCTCTCTCCCCATAGTCCTGTATCAATCCCCAAACTCATCCACTGCCCCGCTCTCTCCCCATAGCCCTGTATCAATCCCCAAACTAATCCCACTGCCCCGCTCTCTCCCCCTAGCCCTGTTTCAATGCCCAAACTAATCCCACTGCCCTGCTCTCTCCCCATAGTCCTGTATCAATCTCCAAACTAATCCCACTACCCCGATCTCTCCCCATAGTCCTGTATCAAACCCCAAACGAATCCCACTGCCCCGCTCTCTCCCCATAGTCCTGTATCAAACCCCAAACTAATCCCACTGCCCCGCTCTCTCCTCATAGTCCTGTATCAATTCCCAAACTAATCCCACTGCACGGCTCTCTCCCCATAGTCCTGTAACAATCCACAAACTAATCCCACTGCCCCGCTCTCTCCCCATAGCCCTGTATCAATCCCCAAACTAATCCCACTGCCCCACTCTCTCCCCATAGTCCTGTATCAATCTCCAAACTAATCCCACTGCCCTGCTCTCTCCCCATAGTCCTGTATCAATCTCCAAACTAATCCCACTACCCCGATCTCTCCCCATAGTCCTGTATCAAACCCCAAACTAATCCCACTGCCCCGCTCTCTCCCCATAGTCCTGTATTAAACTCCAAACGAATCCCACTGCCCCGCTCTCTCCCCATAGTCCTGTATCAATCTCCAAACTAATCCCACTGCCCCGATCTCTCCCCATAGTCCTGTTTCAAACCCCAAACTAATCCCACTGCCCCGCTCTCTCCCCATAGTCCTGTATCAAACCCCAAACTAATCCCACTGCCCCGCTCTCTCCCCATAGTCCTGTATCAATCCCAAACTAATCCCACTGCCCCGCTCTCTCCCCGTCGTCCTGTATCAATCCCCAAACTAATCTCACTGCCCCGCTCTCTCCCCATAGCCCTGTATCAATCCCCAAACGAATCCCACTGCCCCGCTCTCTCCCCATAGTCCTGTATCAATCCCCAAACTAATCCCACTGCCCCGCTCTCTCCCCATAAACCTGTATCAATCGCAAACTAATCCCACTGCCCCGCTCTCTCCCCATAGCCCTGTATCAATCCCCAAACTAATCCCGCTGTCCCGCTCTCACCCCATAGCCCTGTATCAATCCCCAAACTAATCCCACTGCCCCGCTCTCTCCCCATAGTCCTGTATCAATTCCCAAACTAATCCCACTGCCCCGCTCTCTCCCCATAGCCCTGTATCAATCCCCAAACTAATCCCACTGCCCCGCTCTCTCCCCATAGTCCTGTATCAATCCCCAAACTCATCCACTGCCCCGCTCTCTCCCCATAGCCCTGTATCAATCCCCAAACTAATCCCACTGCCCCGCTCTCTCCCCCTAGCCCTGTTTCAATGCCCAAACTAATCCCACTGCCCCGCTCTCTCCCCATAGTCCTCTGTCAATCCCCAAACTAATCCCACTGCCTCGCTCTCTCCCCATAGCCCTGTAACAATACCCAAACTAATCCCACTGCCCAACTCTCTCTCCCCATAGCCCTGTATCAATCCCCAAACCAATCCCACTGCCCCGCTCTCTCCCCATAGTCCTGTATCAAACCCCAAACTAATCCCACTGCCCCGCTCTCTCCCCATAGTCCTGTATCAAACCCCAAACTAATCCCACTGCCCCACTCTCTCCCCATAGTCCTGTATCAATCTCCAAACTAATCCCACTGCCCTGCTCTCTCCCCATAGCCCTGTATCAATCTCGAAACTAATCCCACTGCCCCGCTCTCTCCCCATAAACCTGTATCAATCGCAAACTAATCCCACTGCCCCGCTCTCTCCCCATAGTCCTGTAACAATTCACAAACTAATCTCACTGCCCCGCTCTCTCCCCATAGCCCTGTATCAATCCCCAAACTAATCCCACTCCCCCGCTCTCTCCACATAGCCCTGTATCAATCCGCAAACTAATCCCACTGCCCCGCTCTCTCCCCATAGTCCTGTAACAATTCACAAACTAATCTCACTGCCCCGCTCTCTCCCCATAGCCCTGTATCAATCCCCAAACTAATCCCACTGCCCCGCTCTCTCCCCATAGTCCTGTATCAAACCCCAAACTAATCCCATTGCCCCGCTCTCTCCCCATAGACCTGTATCAAACCCCAAACTAATCCCACTGCCCCACTCTCTCCCCATAGTCCTGTATCAATCTCCAAACTAATCCCACTGCCCTGCTCTCTCCCCATAGTCCTGTATCAATCTCCAAACTAATCCCACTACCCCGATCTCTCCCCATAGTCCTGTATCAAACCCCAAACGAATCCCACTGCCCCGCTCTCTCCCCATAGTCCTGTATCAAACCCCAAACTAATCCCACTGCCCCGCTCTCTCCTCATAGTCCTGTATCAATTCCCAAACTAATCCCACTGCACGGCTCTCTCCCCATAGTCCTGTAACAATCCACAAACTAATCCCACTGCCCCGCTCTCTCCCCATAGCCCTGTATCAATCCCCAAACTAATCCCACTGCCCCACTCTCTCCCCATAGTCCTGTATCAATCTCCAAACTAATCCCACTGCCCTGCTCTCTCCCCATAGTCCTGTATCAATCTCCAAACTAATCCCACTACCCCGATCTCTCCCCATAGTCCTGTATCAAACCCCAAACTAATCCCACTGCCCCGCTCTCTCCCCATAGTCCTGTATTAAACTCCAAACGAATCCCACTGCCCCGCTCTCTCCCCATAGTCCTGTATCAATCTCCAAACTAATCCCACTGCCCCGATCTCTCCCCATAGTCCTGTTTCAAACCCCAAACTAATCCCACTGCCCCGCTCTCTCCCCATAGTCCTGTATCAAACCCCAAACTAATCCCACTGCCCCGCTCTCTCCCCATAGTCCTGTATCAATCCCAAACTAATCCCACTGCCCCGCTCTCTCCCCGTCGTCCTGTATCAATCCCCAAACTAATCTCACTGCCCCGCTCTCTCCCCATAGCCCTGTATCAATCCCCAAACGAATCCCACTGCCCCGCTCTCTCCCCATAGTCCTGTATCAATCCCCAAACTAATCCCACTGCCCCGCTCTCTCCCCATAAACCTGTATCAATCGCAAACTAATCCCACTGCCCCGCTCTCTCCCCATAGCCCTGTATCAATCCCCAAACTAATCCCGCTGTCCCGCTCTCACCCCATAGCCCTGTATCAATCCCCAAACTAATCCCACTGCCCCGCTCTCTCCCCATAGTCCTGTATCAATTCCCAAACTAATCCCACTGCCCCGCTCTCTCCCCATAGCCCTGTATCAATCCCCAAACTAATCCCACTGCCCCGCTCTCTCCCCATAGTCCTGTATCAATCCCCAAACTCATCCACTGCCCCGCTCTCTCCCCATAGCCCTGTATCAATCCCCAAACTAATCCCACTGCCCCGCTCTCTCCCCCTAGCCCTGTTTCAATGCCCAAACTAATCCCACTGCCCCGCTCTCTCCCCATAGTCCTCTGTCAATCCCCAAACTAATCCCACTGCCTCGCTCTCTCCCCATAGCCCTGTAACAATACCCAAACTAATCCCACTGCCCAACTCTCTCTCCCCATAGCCCTGTATCAATCCCCAAACCAATCCCACTGCCCCGCTCTCTCCCCATAGTCCTGTATCAAACCCCAAACTAATCCCACTGCCCCGCTCTCTCCCCATAGTCCTGTATCAAACCCCAAACTAATCCCACTGCCCCACTCTCTCCCCATAGTCCTGTATCAATCTCCAAACTAATCCCACTGCCCTGCTCTCTCCCCATAGCCCTGTATCAATCTCGAAACTAATCCCACTGCCCCGCTCTCTCCCCATAAACCTGTATCAATCGCAAACTAATCCCACTGCCCCGCTCTCTCCCCATAGCCCTGTATCAATCCCCAAACTAATCCCGCTGTCCCGCTCTCTCCCCATAGCCCTGTATCAATCCCCAAACTAATCCCATTGCCCCGCTCTCTCCCCATAGTCCTGTATCAATTCCCAAACTAATCCCACTGCCCCGCTCTCTCCCCATAGCCCTGTATCAATCCCCAAACTAATCCCACTGCCCCGCTCTCTCCCCATAGGCCTGTATCAATCCCCAAACTAATCCCACTGCCCCGCTCTCTCCCCATAGCCCTGTATCAATCCCCAAACTAATCCCACTGCCCCGCTCTCTCCCCAAAGCCCTGTATCAATGCCCAAACTAATCCCACTGCCCCGCTCTCTCCCCATAGTCCTGTATCAATCCCCAAACTAATCCCACTATCTCGCTCTCTCCCCACAGCCCTGTAACAATCCCCAAACTAATCCCACTGCCCCGCTCGCATAGCCCTGTATCAATCCCCAAACTAATCCCACTGCCCCGCTCTCTCCCCATATTCCTGTATCAAACCCCAAACTAATCCCACTGCCCCGCTCTCTCCCCATAGTCCTGTATCAAACCCCAAACTAATCCCACTGCCCCACTCTCTCCCCATAGTCCTGTATCAATCTCCAAACTAATCCCACTGCCCTGCTCTCTCCCCATAGTCCTGTATCAATCTCCAAACTAATCCCACTACCGCGATCTCTCCCCATAGTCCTGTATCAAACCCCAAACGAATCGCACTGCCCCGCTCTCTCCCCATAGTCCTGTATCAAACCCCAAACTAATCCCACAGCCCCGCTCTCTCCTCATAGTCCTGTATCAATCCCCAAACTAATCCCACTGCACCGTTCTCTCCCCATAGTCCTGTATCAATCCCCAAACTAATCCCACTGCCCCGCTCTCTCCCCATAGCCCTGTATCAATCCCCAAACTAATCCCACTGCCCTACTCTCTCCTCATAGCCCTGTATCAATCCCCAAATTAATCCCACTGCCCCGCTCTCTCCCTATAGCCCTGTATCAATCCCCAAATTAATCCCACTGCCCCGCTCTCTCCTCATAGTCCTGTATCAATCCCCAAACTAATCCCACTGCCCCGCTCTCTCCCCATAGTCCTGTATCAATCCCCAAACTAATCCCACTGCCCCGCTCTCTACCCATAGTCCTGTATCAATCCCCAAACTAATCCCACTGCCCCGCTCTCTCCCCATAGCCCTGCATCAATCTCGAAACTAATCCCACTGCCCCGCTCTCTCCCCATAATCCTGTATCAATCGCAAACTAATCCCACTGCCCCGCTCTCTCCCCATAGCCCTGTATCAATCCCCAAACTAATCCCACTGACCCGCTCTCTCCCCATAGCCCTGTATCAATTCCCAAACTAATCCCACTGCACCGCTCTCTCCCCATAGTCCTGTATCAATCCACAAACTAATCCCACTGCCGCGCTCCCTCCCCATAGCCCTGTATCAATCCCGAAACTAATCCCACTGCCCCGCTCTCTCCCCATAAACCTGTATCAATCGCAAACTAATCCCACTGCCCCGCTCTCTCCGCATAGCCCTGTATCAATCCCCAAACTAATCCCACTGTCCCGCTCTCTCCCCATAGTCCTGTATCAATCCCCAAACTAATCCCACTGCCCCACTCTCTCCCCATAGTCCTGTATCAATCCCCAAACTAATCCCACTGCCCCGCTCTCTCCCCATAGTCCTGTATCAATCCCCAAACTAATCCCACTGCCCCGCTCTCTCCCCATAGCCCTGTATCAATCCCCAAACTAATCCCACTGCCCCGCTCTCTCCCCATAGCCCTGTATCAATCCCCAAACTAATCCCACTGCCCCGCTCTCTCCCCATAGGCCTGTATCAATCCCCAAACTAATCCCACTGCCCCTCTCTCTCCCCATAGTCATGTATCAATCCTCAAACTAATCCCACTGCCCCGCTCTCTCCCCATAGCCCTGTATCAATCCCCAAACTAATCCACCTGCCCCGCTCTCTCCCCATAGCCCTGTATCAATCACCAAACTAATCCCACTGCCTCGCTCTCTCCCCATAGTCCTGTTACAATCCCCAAACTAATCCCACTGCCCCGCTCTCTCCCTATAGACCTGTATCAATCCCCAAACTAATCCCACTGCCGCACTCTCTCCCCATAGCCCTGTATCAATCTCCAAACTAATCCCACTGCCCCGCTCTCTCCCCATAGTCCTGTATCAATCCCCAAACTGATCTCACTGCCCCGCTCTCTCCCCATAGTCCTGTTTCAATCTCCAAACTAATCCCACTTCCCCGCTCTCTCCCCATAGTCCTGTATCAATCCCCAAACTAATCCCACTGCCCCGCTCTCTCCCCATAGTCCTGTATCAATCCCCCAAATAATCCCACTGCCGCACTCTCTCCCCATAGCTCTCTATCAATCTCCAAACTAATCCCACTGCCCCGCTCCCTCCCCATAGTCCTGTATCAATCCCCAAACTAATCGCACTGCCCCGCTCTCTCCCCATAGTCCTGTATCAATCCCCAAACTAATCTCACTGCCCCGCTCTCTCTCCATAGTCGTGTATCAATCCCCAAACTAATCCCATTGCCCCGCTCTCTCACCATTGTCCTGTATCAATCCCCAAACTAATCCCACTGCCCCGATCTCTCCCCATAGTCCTCTATCAAACCCCAAACTAATCCCACTGCCCCGCTCTCTCACCATAGTCCTGTATCAATCCCCAAACTAATCCCCCTGCCCCGCTCTCTCCCCATAGTCCTGTATCAATCCCAAACTAATCCCACTGCCCCGCTCTCTCCCCGTCGTCCTGTAGCAATCCCCAAACTAATCTCACTGCCCCGCTCTCTCCCCATAGCCCTGTATCAATCCCCAAACTAATCCCACTGCCCCGCTCTCTCCCCATAGCCCTGTATCAATCTCCAAACTAATCCCACTGCCCGCTCTCTCCCTATAGCCCTGTATCAATCCCCAAAATAATCCCACAGCCCCGCTCTCTCCTCATAGTCCTGTATCAATCCCCAAACTAATCGCACTGCCCCGCTCTCTCCCCATAGTCCTGTATCAATCCCCAAACTAATCTCACTGCCCCGCTCTCTCTCCATAGTCGTGTATCAATCCCCAAACTAATCCCACTGCCCCGCTCTCTCACCATTGTCCTGTATCAATCCCCAAACTAATCCCACTGCCCCGATCTCTCCCCATAGTCCTCTATCAAACCCCAAACTAATCCCACTGCCCCGCTCTCTCACCATAGTCCTGTATCAATCCCCAAACTAATCCCCCTGCCCCGCTCTCTCCCCATAGTCCTGTATCAATCCCAAACTAATCCCACTGCCCCGCTCTCTCCCCGTCGTCCTGTATCAATCCCCAAACTAATCTCACTGCCCCGCTCTCTCCCCATAGTCCTGTATCAATCCCCAAACTAATCCCACTGCCCAGCTCTCTCCCCATAGTCCTCTATCAATCCCCAAACTAATCCCACTGCACCGCTCTCTCCCCATAGTCCTGTATCAATCCACAAACTAATCCCACTGCCCCGCTCTCTCCCCATAGCTCTGTATCAATCCCCAAACTAATCCCACTGCCCCGCTCTCTCCCCATAGTCCTGTCTCAATCCCCAAACTAATCCCACTGCCCAGCTCTCTCCCCATAGCCCTGTATCAATCCCCAAACTAATCCCACTGCCCGCTCTCTCCCTATAGCCCTGTATCAATCCCCAATATAATCCCACAGCCCCGCTCTCTCCTCATAGTCCTGTATCAATCCCCAAACTAATCCCACTGCCCAGCTCTCTCCCCATAGTCCTCTATCAATCCCCAAACTAATCCCACTGCACCGCTCTCTCCCCATAGTCCTGTATCAATCCACAAACTAATCCCACTGCCCCGCTCTCTCCCCATAGCTCTGTATCAATCCCCAAACTAATCCCACTGCCCCGCTCTCTCCCCATAGTCCTGTCTCAATCCCCAAACTAATCCCACTGCCCAGCTCTCTCCCCATAGCCCTGTATCAATCCCCAAACTGATCCCACTGCCCCGCTCTCTCCCCATAGCCCTGTATCAATCCCCAAACTAATCCCACTGCCCCGCTCTCTCCCCATAGTCCTGTATCAATCTCCAAACTAATCCCACTGCCCCGATCTCTCCCCATAGTCCTGTTTCAAACCCCAAACTAATCCCACTGCCCCGCTCTCTCCCCATAGTCCTGTATCAATCCACAAACTAATCCCACTGCCCCGCTCTCTCCCCATAGCTCTGTATCAATCCCCAAACTAATCCCACTGCCCCGCTCTCTCCCCATAGTCCTGTCTCAATCCCCAAACTAATCCCACTGCCCAGCTCTCTCCCCATAGCCCTGTATCAATCCCCAAACTGATCCCACTGCCCCGCTCTCTCCCCATAGCCCTGTATCAATCCCCAAACTAATCCCACTGCCCCGCTCTCTCCCCATAGTCCTGTATCAATCTCCAAACTAATCCCACTGCCCCGATCTCTCCCCATAGTCCTGTTTCAAACCCCAAACTAATCCCACTGCCCCGCTCTCTCCCCATAGTCCTGTATCAATCTCCAAACTAATCCCACTGCCCCGATCTCTCCCCATAGTCCTGTTTCAAACCCCAAACTAATCCCACTGCCCCGCTCTCTCCCCATAGTCCTGTATCAAACCCCAAACTAATCCCACTACCCCGATCTCTCCCCATAGTCCTCTATCAAACCCCAAACTAATCCCACTGCCCCGCTCTCTCCCCATAGTCCTGTATCAATCTCCAAACGAATCCCACTGCCCCGCTCTCTCCCGATAGTCCTGTATCAATCTCCAAACTAATCCCACTGCCCCGATCTCTCCCCATAGTCCTGTTTCAAACCCCAAACTAATCCCACTGCCCCGCTCTCTCCCCATAGTCCTGTATCAAACCCCAAACTAGTCCCACTGCCCCGCTCTCTCCCCATATTCCTGTATCAATCCCAAACTAATCCCACTGCCCCGCTCTCTCCCCGTCGTCCTGTATCAATCCCCAAACTAATCTCACTGCCCCGCTCTCTCCCCATAGCCCTGTATCAATCCCCAAACTAATCCCACTGCCCCGCTCTCTCCCCATAGCCCTGTATCAATCCACAAACTAATCCCACTGCCCCGCTCTCTCCCCATAGCCCTGTATCAATCTCCAAACGAATCCCACTGCCCCGCTCTCTCCCGATAGTCCTGTATCAATCTCCAAACTAATCCCACTGCCCCGATCTCTCCCCATAGTCCTGTTTCAAACCCCAAACTAATCCCACTGCCCCGCTCTCTCCCCATAGTCCTGTATCAAACCCCAAACTAGTCCCACTGCCCCGCTCTCTCCCCATAGTCCTGTATCAATCCCCAAACTAATCCCACTGCCCCGCTCTCTCCCCATAAACCTGTATCAATCGCAAACTAATCCCACTGCCCCGCTCTCTCCCCATAGCCCTGTATCAATCCCCAAACTAATCCCGCTGTCCCGCTCTCACCCCATAGCCCTGTATCAATCCCCAAACTAATCCCACTGCCCCGCTCTCTCCCCATAGTCCTGTATCAATTCCCAAACTAATCCCACTGCCCCGCTCTCTCCCCATAGCCCTGTATCAATCCCCAAACTAATCCCACTGCCCCGCTCTCTCCCCATAGTCCTGTATCAATCCCCAAACTCATCCACTGCCCCGCTCTCTCCCCATAGCCCTGTATCAATCCCCAAACTAATCCCACTGCCCCGCTCTCTCCCCCTAGCCCTGTTTCAATGCCCAAACTAATCCCACTGCCCCGCTCTCTCCCCATAGTCCTCTGTCAATCCCCAAACTAATCCCACTGCCTCGCTCTCTCCCCATAGCCCTGTAACAATACCCAAACTAATCCCACTGCCCAACTCTCTCTCCCCATAGCCCTGTATCAATCCCCAAACCAAACCCACTGCCCCGCTCTCTCCCCATAGTCCTGTATCAAACCCCAAACTAATCCCACTGCCCCGCTCTCTCCCCATAGTCCTGTATCAAACCCCAAACTAATCCCACTGCCCCACTCTCTCCCCATAGTCCTGTATCAATCTCCAAACTAATCCCACTGCCCTGCTCTCTCCCCATAGCCCTGTATCAATCTCGAAACTAATCCCACTGCCCCGCTCTCTCCCCATAAACCTGTATCAATCGCAAACTAATCCCACTGCCCCGCTCTCTCCCCATAGCCCTGTATCAATCCCCAAACTAATCCCGCTGTCCCGCTCTCTCCCCATAGCCCTGTATCAATCCCCAAACTAATCCCATTGCCCCGCTCTCTCCCCATAGTCCTGTATCAATTCCCAAACTAATCCCACTGCCCCGCTCTCTCCCCATAGCCCTGTATCAATCCCCAAACTAATCCCACTGCCCCGCTCTCTCCCCATAGGCCTGTATCAATCCCCAAACTAATCCCACTGCCCCGCTCTCTCCCCATAGCCCTGTATCAATCCCCAAACTAATCCCACTGCCCCGCTCTCTCCCCAAAGCCCTGTATCAATGCCCAAACTAATCCCACTGCCCCGCTCTCTCCCCATAGTCCTGTATCAATCCCCAAACTAATCCCACTATCTCGCTCTCTCCCCACAGCCCTGTAACAATCCCCAAACTAATCCCACTGCCCCGCTCGCATAGCCCTGTATCAATCCCCAAACTAATCCCACTGCCCCGCTCTCTCCCCATATTCCTGTATCAAACCCCAAACTAATCCCACTGCCCCGCTCTCTCCCCATAGTCCTGTATCAAACCCCAAACTAATCCCACTGCCCCACTCTCTCCCCATAGTCCTGTATCAATCTCCAAACTAATCCCACTGCCCTGCTCTCTCCCCATAGTCCTGTATCAATCTCCAAACTAATCCCACTACCGCGATCTCTCCCCATAGTCCTGTATCAAACCCCAAACGAATCGCACTGCCCCGCTCTCTCCCCATAGTCCTGTATCAAACCCCAAACTAATCCCACAGCCCCGCTCTCTCCTCATAGTCCTGTATCAATCCCCAAACTAATCCCACTGCACCGTTCTCTCCCCATAGTCCTGTATCAATCCCCAAACTAATCCCACTGCCCCGCTCTCTCCCCATAGCCCTGTATCAATCCCCAAACTAATCCCACTGCCCTACTCTCTCCTCATAGCCCTGTATCAATCCCCAAATTAATCCCACTGCCCCGCCCTCTCCCTATAGCCCTGTATCAATCCCCAAATTAATCCCACTGCCCCGCTCTCTCCTCATAGTCCTGTATCAATCCCCAAACTAATCCCACTGCCCCGCTCTCTCCCCATAGTCCTGTATCAATCCCCAAACTAATCCCACTGCCCCGCTCTCTACCCATAGTCCTGTATCAATCCCCAAACTAATCCCACTGCCCCGCTCTCTCCCCATAGCCCTGCATCAATCTCGAAACTAATCCCACTGCCCCGCTCTCTCCCCATAATCCTGTATCAATCGCAAACTAATCCCACTGCCCCGCTCTCTCCCCATAGCCCTGTATCAATCCCCAAACTAATCCCACTGACCCGCTCTCTCCCCATAGCCCTGTATCAATTCCCAAACTAATCCCACTGCACCGCTCTCTCCCCATAGTCCTGTATCAATCCACAAACTAATCCCACTGCCGCGCTCCCTCCCCATAGCCCTGTATCAATCCCGAAACTAATCCCACTGCCCCGCTCTCTCCCCATAAACCTGTATCAATCGCAAACTAATCCCACTGCCCCGCTCTCTCCGCATAGCCCTGTATCAATCCCCAAACTAATCCCACTGTCCCGCTCTCTCCCCATAGTCCTGTATCAATCCCCAAACTAATCCCACTGCCCCACTCTCTCCCCATAGTCCTGTATCAATCCCCAAACTAATCCCACTGCCCCGCTCTCTCCCCATAGTCCTGTATCAATCCCCAAACTAATCCCACTGCCCCGCTCTCTCCCCATAGCCCTGTATCAATCCCCAAACTAATCCCACTGCCCCGCTCTCTCCCCATAGCCCTGTATCAATCCCCAAACTAATCCCACTGCCCCGCTCTCTCCCCATAGGCCTGTATCAATCCCCAAACTAATCCCACTGCCCCTCTCTCTCCCCATAGTCATGTATCAATCCTCAAACTAATCCCACTGCCCCGCTCTCTCCCCATAGCCCTGTATCAATCCCCAAACTAATCCACCTGCCCCGCTCTCTCCCCATAGCCCTGTATCAATCACCAAACTAATCCCACTGCCTCGCTCTCTCCCCATAGTCCTGTTACAATCCCCAAACTAATCCCACTGCCCCGCTCTCTCCCTATAGACCTGTATCAATCCCCAAACTAATCCCACTGCCGCACTCTCTCCCCATAGCCCTGTATCAATCTCCAAACTAATCCCACTGCCCCGCTCTCTCCCCATAGTCCTGTATCAATCCCCAAACTGATCTCACTGCCCCGCTCTCTCCCCATAGTCCTGTTTCAATCTCCAAACTAATCCCACTTCCCCGCTCTCTCCCCATAGTCCTGTATCAATCCCCAAACTAATCCCACTGCCCCGCTCTCTCCCCATAGTCCTGTATCAATCTCCCAAATAATCCCACTGCCGCACTCTCTCCCCATAGCTCTCTCTCAATCTCCAAACTAATCCCACTGCCCCGCTCCCTCCCCATAGTCCTGTATCAATCCCCAAACTAATCGCACTGCCCCGCTCTCTCCCCATAGTCCTGTATCAATCCCCAAACTAATCTCACTGCCCCGCTCTCTCTCCATAGTCGTGTATCAATCCCCAAACTAATCCCATTGCCCCGCTCTCTCACCATTGTCCTGTATCAATCCCCAAACTAATCCCACTGCCCCGATCTCTCCCCATAGTCCTCTATCAAACCCCAAACTAATCCCACTGCCCCGCTCTCTCACCATAGTCCTGTATCAATCCCCAAACTAATCCCCCTGCCCCGCTCTCTCCCCATAGTCCTGTATCAATCCCAAACTAATCCCACTGCCCCGCTCTCTCCCCGTCGTCCTGTAGCAATCCCCAAACTAATCTCACTGCCCCGCTCTCTCCCCATAGCCCTGTATCAATCCCCAAACTAATCCCACTGCCCCGCTCTCTCCCCATAGCCCTGTATCAATCTCCAAACTAATCCCACTGCCCGCTCTCTCCCTATAGCCCTGTATCAATCCCCAAAATAATCCCACAGCCCCGCTCTCTCCTCATAGTCCTGTATCAATCCCCAAACTAATCGCACTGCCCCGCTCTCTCCCCATAGTCCTGTATCAATCCCCAAACTAATCTCACTGCCCCGCTCTCTCTCCATAGTCGTGTATCAATCCCCAAACTAATCCCACTGCCCCGCTCTCTCACCATTGTCCTGTATCAATCCCCAAACTAATCCCACTGCCCCGATCTCTCCCCATAGTCCTCTATCAAACCCCAAACTAATCCCACTGCCCCGCTCTCTCACCATAGTCCTGTATCAATCCCCAAACTAATCCCCCTGCCCCGCTCTCTCCCCATAGTCCTGTATCAATCCCAAACTAATCCCACTGCCCCGCTCTCTCCCCGTCGTCCTGTATCAATCCCCAAACTAATCTCACTGCCCCGCTCTCTCCCCATAGCCCTGTATCAATCCCCAAACTAATCCCACTGCCCCGCTCTCTCCCCATAGCCCTGTATCAATCTCCAAACTAATCCCACTGCCCGCTCTCTCCCTATAGCCCTGTATCAATCCCCAAAATAATCCCACAGCCCCGCTCTCTCCTCATAGTCCTGTATCAATCCCCAAACTAATCCCACTGCCCAGCTCTCTCCCCATAGTCCTCTATCAATCCCCAAACTAATCCCACTGCACCGCTCTCTCCCCATAGTCCTGTATCAATCCACAAACTAATCCCACTGCCCCGCTCTCTCCCCATAGCTCTGTATCAATCCCCAAACTAATCCCACTGCCCCGCTCTCTCCCCATAGTCCTGTCTCAATCCCCAAACTAATCCCACTGCCCAGCTCTCTCCCCATAGCCCTGTTTCAATCCCCAAACTAATCCCACTGCCCGCTCTCTCCCTATAGCCCTGTATCAATCCCCAAAATAATCCCACAGCCCCGCTCTCTCCTCATAGTCCTGTATCAATCCCCAAACTAATCCCACTGCCCAGCTCTCTCCCCATAGTCCTCTATCAATCCCCAAACTAATCCCACTGCACCGCTCTCTCCCCATAGTCCTGTATCAATCCACAAACTAATCCCACTGCCCCGCTCTCTCCCCATAGCTCTGTATCAATCCCCAAACTAATCCCACTGCCCCGCTCTCTCCCCATAGTCCTGTCTCAATCCCCAAACTAATCCCACTGCCCAGCTCTCTCCCCATAGCCCTGTATCAATCCCCAAACTGATCCCACTGCCCCGCTCTCTCCCCATAGCCCTGTATCAATCCCCAAACTAATCCCACTGCCCCGCTCTCTCCCCATAGTCCTGTATCAATCTCCAAACTAATCCCACTGCCCCGATCTCTCCCCATAGTCCTGTTTCAAACCCCAAACTAATCCCACTGCCCCGCTCTCTCCCCATAGTCCTGTATCAATCTCCAAACGAATCCCACTGCCCCGCTCTCTCCCCATAGTCCTGTATCAATCTCCAAACTAATCCCACTGCCCCGATCTCTCCCCATAGTCCTGTTTCAAACCCCAAACTAATCCCACTGCCCCGCTCTCTCCCCATAGTCCTGTATCAAACCCCAAACTAATCCCACTGCCCCGCTCTCTCCCCATAGTCCTGTATCAATCCCAAACTAATCCCACTGCCCCGCTCTCTCCCCGTCGTCCTGTATCAATCCCCAAACTAATCTCACTGCCCCGCTCTCTCCCCATAGCCCTGTATCAATCCCCAAACTAATCCCACTGCCCCGCTCTCTCCCCATAGCCCTGTATCAATCCCCAAACTAATCCCACTGCCCCGCTCTCTCCCCATAGTCCTGTATCAAACCCCAAACTAATCCCACTGCCCCGCTCTCTCCCCATAGTCCTGTATCAAACCCCAAACTAATCCCACTGCCCCACTCTCTCCCCATAGTCCTGTATCAATCTCCAAACTAATCCCACTGCCCTGCTCTCTCCCCATAGTCCTGTATCAATCTCCAAACTAATCCCACTACCCCGATCTCTCCCCATAGTCCTGTATCAAACCCCAAACTAATCCCACTGCCCCGCTCTCTCCCCATAGTCCTGTATCAATCTCCAAACGAATCCCACTGCCCCGCTCTCTCCCGATAGTCCTGTATCAATCTCCAAACTAATCCCACTGCCCCGATCTCTCCCCATAGTCCTGTTTCAAACCCCAAACTAATCCCACTGCCCCGCTCTCTCCCCATAGTCCTGTATCAAACCCCAAACTAGTCCCACTGCCCCGCTCTCTCCCCATATTCCTGTATCAATCCCAAACTAATCCCACTGCCCCGCTCTCTCCCCGTCGTCCTGTATCAATCCCCAAACTAATCTCACTGCCCCGCTCTCTCCCCATAGCCCTGTATCAATCCCCAAACTAATCCCACTGCCCCGCTCTCTCCCCATAGCCCTGTATCAATCCACAAACTAATCCCACTGCCCCGCTCTCTCCCCATAGCCCTGTATCAATCTCGAAACTAATCCCACTGCCCCGCTCTCTCCCCATAAACCTGTATCAATCGCAAACTAATCCCACTGCCCCGCTCTCTCCCGATAGCCCTGTATCAATCTCCACACTAATCCCGCTGTCCCGCTCTCTCCCGGTAGCCCTGTATCAATCCCCAAACTAATCCCACTGCCCCGCTCTCTCCCCATAGCCCTGTATCAATCCCCAAACTAATCCCACTGCCCCGCTCTCTCCCCATAGTCCTGTCTCAATCCCCAAACTAATCCCACTGCCCCGCTCTCTCCCCATAGCCCTGTATCAATCCCCAAACTAATCCCACTGCCCCGCTCTCTCCCCGTAGCCCTGTATCAATGCCCAAACTAATCCCACTGCCCCGCTCTCTCCCCATAGTCCTGTATCAATCCCCAAACTAATCCCACTGCCACGCTCTCTCCCCATAGCCCTGTAACAATCCCCAAACTAATCCCACTGCCCCGCTCTCTCCCCATAGCCCTGTATCAATCCCCAAACTAATCCCACTGCCCCGCTCTCTCCCCATAGTCCTGTAGCAAACCCCACACTAATCCCACTGCCCCGCTCTCTCCACATAGTCCTGTATCAAACCCCAAACTAATCCCACTGCCCCACTCTCTCCCCATAGTCCTGTATCAATCTCCAAACTAATCCCACTGCCCTGCTCTCTCCCCATAGTCCTGTATCAATCTCCAAACTAATCCCACTACCCCGATCTCTCCCCATAGTCCTGTATCAAACCCCAAACTAATCCCACTGCCCCGCTCTCTCCCCATAGTCCTGTATCAATCTCCAAACGAATCCCACTGCCCCGCTCTCTCCCCATAGTCCTGTATCAATCTCCAAACTAATCCCACTGCCCCGATCTCTCCCCATAGTCCTGTTTCAAACCCCAAACTAATCCCACCGCCCCGCTCTCTCCCCATAGTCCTGTATCAAACCCCAAACTAATCCCACTGCCCTGCTCTCTCCCCATAGTCCTGTATCAAACCCCAAACTAATCCCACTGCCCCACTCTCTCCCCATAGTCCTGTATCAATCTCCAAACTAATCCCACTGCCCTGCTCTCTCCCCATAGTCCTGTATCAATCTCCAAACTAATCCCACTACCCCGATCTCTCCCCATAGTCCTGTATCAAACCCCAAACTAATCCCACTGCCCCGCTCTCTCCCCATAGTCCTGTATCAATCTCCAAACGAATCCCACTGCCCCGCTCTCTCCCCATAGTCCTGTATCAATCTCCAAACTAATCCCACTGCCCCGATCTCTCCCCATAGTCCTGTTTCAAACCCCAAACTAATCCCACTGCCCCGCACTCTCCCCATAGTCCTGTATCAAACCCCAAACTAATCCCACTGCCCCGCTCTCTCCCCATAGTCCTGTATCAATCCCAAACTAATCCCACTGCCCCGCTCTCTCCCCGTCGTCCTGTATCAATCCCCAAACTAATCTCACTGCCCCGCTCTCTCCCCATAGCCCTGTATCAATCCCCAAACTAATCCAACTGCCCCGCTCTCTCCCCATAGCCCTGTATCAATCCCCAAACTAATCCCACTGCCCCGCTCTCTCCCCATAGTCCTGTATCAAACCCCAAACTAATCCCACTGCCCCGCTCTCTCCCCATAGTCCTGTATCAAACCCCAAACTAATCCCACTGCCCCACTCTCTCCCCATAGTCCTGTATCAATCTCCAAACTAATCCCACTGCCCTGCTCTCTCCCCATAGTCCTGTATCAATCTCCAAACTAATCCCACTACCCCGATCTCTCCCCATAGTCCTGTATCAAACCCCAAACTAATCCCACTGCCCCGCTCTCTCCCCATAGTCCTGTATCAATCTCCAAACGAATCCCACTGCCCCGCTCTCTCCCGATAGTCCTGTATCAATCTCCAAACTAATCCCACTGCCCCGCTCTCTCCCCATAGTCCTGTATCAAACCCCAAACTAGTCCCACTGCCCCGCTCTCTCCCCATATTCCTGTATCAATCCCAAACTAATCCCACTGCCCCGCTCTCTCCCCGTCGTCCTGTATCAATCCCCAAACTAATCTCACTGCCCCGCTCTCTCCCCATAGCCCTGTATCAATCCCCAAACTAATCCCACTGCCCCGCTCTCTCCCCATAGCCCTGTATCAATCCCCAAACTAATCCCACTGCCCCGCTCTCTCCCCATAGTCCTGTCTCAATCCCCAAACTAATCCCACTGCCCCGCTCTCTCCCCATAGCCCTGTATCAATCCCCAAACTAATCCCACTGCCCCGCTCTCTCCCCGTAGCCCTGTATCAATGCCCAAACTAATCCCACTGCCCCGCTCTCTCCCCATAGTCCTGTATCAATCCCCAAACTAATCCCACTGCCACGCTCTCTCCCCATAGCCCTGTAACAATCCCCAAACTAATCCCACTGCCCCGCTCTCTCCCCATAGCCCTGTATCAATCCCCAAACTAATCCCACTGCCCCGCTCTCTCCCCATAGTCCTGTAACAAACCCCACACTAATCCCACTGCCCCGCTCTCTCCACATAGTCCTGTATCAAACCCCAAACTAATCCCACTGCCCCACTCTCTCCCCATAGTCCTGTATCAATCTCCAAACTAATCCCACTGCCCTGCTCTCTCCCCATAGTCCTGTATCAATCTCCAAACTAATCCCACTACCCCGATCTCTCCCCATAGTCCTGTATCAAACCCCAAACTAATCCCACTGCCCCGCTCTCTCCCCATAGTCCTGTATCAATCTCCAAACGAATCCCACTGCCCCGCTCTCTCCCCATAGTCCTGTATCAATCTCCAAACTAATCCCACTGCCCCGATCTCTCCCCATAGTCCTGTTTCAAACCCCAAACTAATCCCACCGCCCCGCTCTCTCCCCATAGTCCTGTATCAAACCCCAAACTAATCCCACTGCCCCGCTCTCTCCCCATAGTCCTGCATCAATCCCAAACTAATCCCACTGCCCCGCTCTCTCCCCGTCGTCCTGTATCAATCCCCAAACTAATCTCACTGCCCCGCTCTCTCCCCATAGCCCTGTATCAATCCCCAAACTAATCCCACTGCCCGCTCTCTCCCCATAGCCCTGTATCAATCCCCAAGCTAATCCCACAGCCCCGCTCTATCCTCATAGTCCTGTATCAATCCCCAATATAATCCCACTGCCCCGCTCTCTCCCCATAGTCCTCTATCGATCCCCAAACTAATCCCACTGCACCGCTCTCTCCCCATAGTCCTGTATCAATCCACAAACTAATCCCACTGCCCCGCTCTCTCCCCATAGCCCTGTATCAATCTCGAAACTAATCCCAATGCCCCGCTCTCTCCCCATAAACCTGTATCAATCGCAAACGAATCCCACTGCCCCGCTCTCTCCCATAGCCCTGTATCAATCCCCAAACTAATCCCGCTGTCCCGCTCTCTCCCCATAGTCCTGTATCAATCCCCAAACTCATCCACTGCCCCGCTCTCTCCCCATAGCCCTGTATCAATCCCCAAACTAATCCCACTGCCCCGCTCTCTCCCCCGAGCGCTGTATCAATGCCCAAACTAATCCCACTGCCCTGCTCTCTCCCCATCGTCCTCTATCAATCCCCAAACTAATCCCACTGCCTCGCTCTCTCCCCATAGCCCTGTAACAATACCCAAACTAATCCCACTGCCCCACTCTCTCTCCCCATAGCCCTGTATCAATCCCCAAACCAATTCCACTGCCCCGCTCTCTCCCCACAGTCCTGTATCAAACCCCAAACTAATCCCACTGCCCCGCTCTCTCCCCATAGTCCTGTATCAAACCCCAAACTAATCCCACTGCCCCACTCTCTCCCCATAGTCCTGTATCAATCTCCAAACTAATCCCACTGCCCCACTCTCTCCCCATAGTCCTGTATCAATCTCCAAACTAATCCCACTGCCCTGCTCTCTCCCCATAGTCCTGTATCAAACTCCAAACAAATCCCACTACCCCGATCTCTTCCCATAGTCCTGTATCAAACCCCAAACGAATCCCACTGCCCCGCTCTCTCCCCATAGTCCTGTATCAAACCGCAAACTAATCCCACTGCCCTGCTCTCTCCTCATAGCCCTGTATCAATCCCCAAATTAATCCCACTGCCCCGCTCTCTCCCCATAGCCCTTTATCAATCCCCAAACTAATCCCACTGCCCCGCTCTCTCCTCATAGTCCTGTATCAATCCCCAAACTAATCCCACTGCCCCGCTCTCTCCCCATAGTCCTGTATCAATCCCCAAACTAACCCCACTGCCCCGCTCTCTCCCCATAGTCCTGTATCAATCCCCAAACTAATCCCACTGCCCCGCTCTCTGCCCATAGCCCTGTATCAATCTCGAAACTAATCCCACTGCCCCGCTCTCTCCCCATAATCCTGTATCAATCGCAAACTAATCCCACTGCCCCACTCTCTCCCCATAGCCCTGTATCAATCCCCAAACTAATCCTACTGTCCCGCTCTCTCCCCATAGCCCTGTATCAATCCCCAAACTAATCCCACTGCACCGCTCTCTCCCCATAGTCCTGTATCAATCCCCAAACTAATCCCACTGCCACGCTCTCTCCCCATAGCCCTGTAACAATACCCAAACTAATCCCACTGCCCCACTCTCTCTCCCCATAGCCCTGTATCAATCCCCAAACCAATCCCACTGTCCCGCTCTCTCCCCATAGTCCTGTATCAAACCCCAAACTAATCCCACTGCCCCGCTCTCTCCCCATAGTCCTGTATCAAACCCCAAACTAATCCCACTGCCCCACTCTCTCCCCATAGTCCTGTATCAATCTCCAAACTAATCCCACTGCCCTGCTCTCTCCCCATAGTCCTGTATCAATCTCCAAACAAATCCCACTACCCCGATCTCTCCCCATAGACCTGTATCAAACCCCAAACGAATCCCACTGCCCCGCTCTCTCCCCGTAGTCCTGTATCAAACCCCAAACTAATCCCACTGCCCCGCTCTCTCCTCATAGTCCTGTATCAATCCCCAAACTAATCCCACTGCACCGCTCTCTCCCCATAGTCCTGTATCAATCCCCAAACTAATCCCACTGCCCCGCTCTCTCCCCATAGCCCTGTATCAATCCCCAAACGAATCCCACTGCCCTGCTCTCTCCTCATAGCTCTGAATCAATCCCCAAATTAATCCCACTGCCCCACTCTCTCCCCATAGCCCTGTATCAATCCCCAAACTAATCCCACTGCCCCGCTCTCTCCTCATAGTCCTGTATCAATCCCCAAACTAATCCCAATGCCCCGCTCTCTCCCCATAGTCCTGTATCAATCCCCAAACTAATTCCACTGCCCCGCTCTCTCCCCATAGTCCTGTATCAATCCCCAAACTAATCCCACTGCCCCGCTCTCTCCCCATAGCCCTGTATCAATCTCGAAACTAATCCCACTGCCCCGCTCTCTCCCCATAATCCTGTATCAATCGCAAACTAATCCCACTGCCCCGCTCTCTCCCCATAGCCCTGTATCAATCCCCAAACTAATCCTACAGTCCCGCTCTCTCCCCATAGCCCTGTATCAATCCCCAAACTAATCCCACTGCACCGCTCTCTCCCCATAGTGCTGTATCAATCCGCAAACTAATCCCACTGCCCCGCTCTCTCCCCATAGCCCTGTATCAATCCCCAAACTAATCCCACTGCCCCGCTCTCTCCCCATAGTCCGGTATCAATCACCGAACAAATCCCACTGCCCCGTTCTCTCCCCATAGCCCTGTATCAATCCCCAAACTAATCCCACTGCCCCGCTCTCTCCCCATAGCCCGGTATCAATCCCCAAACTAATCCCACTGCCCCGCTCTCTCCCCATAGCCTTGTATCGATCCCCAAACTAATCCCACTGCCCCGCTCTCTCCCCATAGCCCTGTATCAATCCTCAAACTAATCCCACTGCCACACTCTCTCCCCATAGCCCTGTATCAATCTCCAAACTAATCCCACTGCCCCGCTCTCTCCCCATAGTCCTGTATCAATTCCCAAACTGATCTCAGTGCCCCGCTCTCTCGCCATAGTCCTGTATCAATCTCCAAATTAATCCCACTGCCCCGCTCTCTCCCCATAGTCCTGTATCAATCCCCAAACTAATCCCACTGCCTCGCTCTCTCCCCATAGTCCTGTATCAATCCCCAAACTAATCCCACTGCCGCACTCTCTCCCCATAGCTCTGTATCAATCTCCAAACTAATCCCACTGCCCCGCTCTCTCCCCATAGTCCTGTATCAATCCCCAAACTAATCCCACTGCCGCACTCTCTCCCCATAGCCCTGTATCAATCTCCAAACTAATCCCACTTCCCCGCTCTCTCCGCATAGTCCTGTATCAATCCCCAAACTAATCCCACTGCCCCGCTCTCTCCCCATAGTCCTGTATCAAACCCCAAGCTAATCCCACTGCCCCGCTCTCTCCCGATAGTCCTGTATCAATCCCCAAACTAATCCCACTGCCCCGCTCTCTCCCCATAGTCCTGTATCAATCCCCAAAGTAATCCCACATCCCCGCTCTCTCCCCATAGTCCTGTATCAAACCCCATACTAATCCCACTGCCCCACTCTCTCCCCATAGTCCTGTTTCAATCTCCAAACTAATCCCACTGCCCTGCTCTCTCCCCATAGTCCTGTATCAATCTCCAAACTAATCCCACTACCCCGATCTCTCCCCATAGTCCTGTATCAAACCCCAAACTAATCCCACTGCCCCGCTCTCTCCCCATAGCGCTGTATCAATCTCGAAACTAATCCCACTGCCCCGCTCTCTCCCCATAATCCTGTATCAATCGCAAACTAATTCCACTGCACCGCGCTCTCCCCATAGCCCTGTATCAATCCCCAAACTAATCCCACTCCCCCGCTCTCTCCACATAGCCCTGTATCAATCCGCAAACTAATCCCACTGCCCCGCTCTCTCCCCATAGTCCTGTAACAATTCACAAACTAATCTCACTGCCCCGCTCTCTCCCGATAGCCCTGTATCAATCCCCAAACTAATCCCACTGCCCCGCTCTCTCCCCATAGTCCTGTATCAAACCCCAAACTAATCCCATTGCCCCGCTCTCTCCCCATAGACCTGTATCAAACCCCAAACTAATCCCACTGCCCCACTCTCTCCCCATAGTCCTGTATCAATCTCCAAACTAATCCCACTGCCCTGCTCTCTCCCCATAGTCCTGTATCAATCTCCAAACTAATCCCACTACCCCGATCTCTCCCCATAGTCCTGTATCAAACCCCAAACGAATCCCACTGCCCCGCTCTCTCCCCATAGTCCTGTATCAAACCCCAAACTAATCCCACTGCCCCGCTCTCTCCTCATAGTCCTGTATCAATTCCCAAACTAATCCCACTGCACGGCTCTCTCCCCATAGTCCTGTAACAATCCACAAACTAATCCCACTGCCCCGCTCTCTCCCCATAGCCCTGTATCAATCCCCAAACTAATCCCACTGCCCCACTCTCTCCCCATAGTCCTGTATCAATCTCCAAACTAATCCCACGGCCCTGCTCTCTCCCCATAGTCCTGTATCAATCTCCAAACTAATCCCACTACCCCGATCTCTCCCCATAGTCCTGTATCAAACCCCAAACTAATCCCACTGCCCCGCTCTCTCCCCATAGTCCTGTATTAAACTCCAAACGAATCCCACTGCCCCGCTCTCTCCCCATAGTCCTGTATCAATCTCCAAACTAATCCCACTGCCCCGATCTCTCCCCATAGTCCTGTTTCAAACCCCAAACTAATCCCACTGCCCCGCTCTCTCCCCATAGTCCTGTATCAAACCCCAAACTAATCCCACTGCCCCGCTCTCTCCCCATAGTCCTGTATCAATCCCAAACTAATCCCACTGCCCCGCTCTCTCCCCGTCGTCCTGTATCAATCCCCAAACTAATCTCACTGCCCCGCTCTCTCCCCATAGCCCTGTATCAATCCCCAAACGAATCCCACTGCCCCGCTCTCTCCCCATAGTCCTGTATCAATCCCCAAACTAATCCCACTGCCCCGCTCTCTCCCCATAAACCTGTATCAATCGCAAACTAATCCCACTGCCCCGCTCTCTCCCCATAGCCCTGTATCAATCCCCAAACTAATCCCGCTGTCCCGCTCTCACCCCATAGCCCTGTATCAATCCCCAAACTAATCCCACTGCCCCGCTCTCTCCCCATAGTCCTGTATCAATTCCCAAACTAATCCCACTGCCCCGCTCTCTCCCCATAGCCCTGTATCAATCCCCAAACTAATCCCACTGCCCCGCTCTCTCCCCATAGTCCTGTATCAATCCCCAAACTCATCCACTGCCCCGCTCTCTCCCCATAGCCCTGTATCAATCCCCAAACTAATCCCACTGCCCCGCTCTCTCCCCCTAGCCCTGTTTCAATGCCCAAACTAATCCCACTGCCCCGCTCTCTCCCCATAGTCCTCTGTCAATCCCCAAACTAATCCCACTGCCTCGCTCTCTCCCCATAGCCCTGTAACAATACCCAAACTAATCCCACTGCCCAACTCTCTCTCCCCATAGCCCTGTATCAATCCCCAAACCAATCCCACTGCCCCGCTCTCTCCCCATAGTCCTGTATCAAACCCCAAACTAATCCCACTGCCCCGCTCTCTCCCCATAGTCCTGTATCAAACCCCAAACTAATCCCACTGCCCCACTCTCTCCCCATAGTCCTGTATCAATCTCCAAACTAATCCCACTGCCCTGCTCTCTCCCCATAGTCCTGTATCAAACTCCAAACAAATTCCACTACCCCGATCTCTCCCCATAGTCCTGTATCAAACCCCAAACGAATCCCACTGCCCCGCTCTCTCCCCATAGTCCTGTATCAAACCCCAAACTAATCCCACTGCCCCGCTCTCTCCCCATAGTCCTGTATCAATCCCCAAACTAATCCCACTGCCCCGCTCTCTCCCCATAGTCCTGTATCAATCCCCAAACTAATCCTACTGCCCCGCTCTCTCCCCATAGCCCTGTATCAATCTCGAAACTAATCCCACTGCCCCGCTCTCTCCCCATAATCCTGTATCAATCGCAAACTAATCCCACTGCCCCGCTCTCTCCCCATAGCCCTGTATCAATCCCCAAACTAATCCTACTGTCCCGCTCTCTCCCCATAGCCCTGCATCAATCCCCAAACTAATCCTACTGCACCGATCTTTCCCCATAGTCCTGTAACAATCCGCAAACAAATCCCACTGCCCCGCTCTCTCCCCATAGCCCTGTATCAATCCCCAAACTAATCCCACTGCCCCGCTCTCTCCCCATAGTCCTGTATCATTCCCCAAACTAATCCCACTGCCCCGCTCTCTCCCCATAGCCCTGTATCAATCCCCAAACTAATCCCACTGCCCCGCTCTCTCCCCATAGCCCTGTATCAATCCCCAAACTAATCCCAATGCCCCGCTCTCTCCCCATAGCCCTGTATCAATCCCCAAACTAATCCCACTGCCCCGCTCTCTCCCCATAGCCCTGTATCAATCCCCAAACTAATCCCACTGCCGCACTCTCTCCCCATAGCCCTGTATCAATCTCCAAACTAATCCCACTGCCCCGCTCTCTCCCCATCGTCCTGTATCAATCCCCAAACTGATCTCAGTGCCCCGCTCTCTCCCCATAGTCCTGTATCAATCTCCAAACTAATCCCACTGCCCCGCTCTCTCCCCATAGTCCTGTATCAATCCCCAAACTAATCCCAATGCCCCGCTCTCTCCCCATAGCCCTGTATCAATCCCCAAACTAATCCCACTGCCCCACTCTCTCCCCATAGTCCTGTATCAATCTCCAAACTAATCCCACTGCCCTGCTCTCTCCCCATAGTCCTGTATCAATCTCCAAACTAATCCCACTACTCCGATCTCTCCCCATAGTCCTGTATCAAACCCCAAACTAATCCCACTGCCCCGCTCTCTCCCCATAGTCCTGTATTAAACTCCAAACGAATCCCACTGCCCCGCTCTCTCCCCATAGTCCTGTATCAATCTCCAAACTAATCCCACTGCCCCGATCTCTCCCCATAGTCCTGTTTCAAACCCCAAACTAATCCCACTGCCCCGCTCTCTCCCCATAGTCCTGTATCAAACCCCAAACTAATCCCACTGCCCCGCTCTCTCCCCATAGTCCTGTATCAATCCCAAACTAATCCCACTGCCCCGCTCTCTCCCCGTCGTCCTGTATCAATCCCCAAACTAATCTCACTGCCCCGCTCTCTCCCCATAGCCCTGTATCAATCCCCAAACTAATCCCGCTGTCCCGCTCTCTCCCCATAGCCCTGTATCAATCCCCAAACTAATCCCACTGCCCCGCTCTCTCCCCATAGTCCTGTATCAATTCCCAAACTAATCCCACTGCCCCGCTCTCTCCCCATAGCCCTGTATCAATCCCCAAACTAATCCCACTGCCCCGCTCTCTCCCCATAGTCCTGTATCAATCCCCAAACTCATCCACTGCCCCGCTCTCTCCCCATAGCCCTGTATCAATCCCCAAACTAATCCCACTGCCCCGCTCTCTACCCCTAGCCCTGTTTCAATGCCCAAACTAATCCCACTGCCCCGCTCTCTCCCCATAGTCCTCTGTCAATCCCCAAACTAATCCCACTGCCTCGCTCTCTCCCCATAGCCCTGTAACAATACCCAAACTAATCCCACTGCCCCACTCTCTCTCCCCATAGCCCTGTATCAATCCCCAAACCAATCCCACTGCCCCGCTCTCTTCCCATAGTCCTGTATCAAACCCCAAACTAATCCCACTGCCCCGCTCTCTCCCCATAGTCCTGTATCAAACCCCAAACTAATCCCACTGCCCCACTCTCTCCCCATAGTCCTGTATCAATCTCCAAACTAATCCCACTGCCCTGCTCTCTCCCCATAGTCCTGTATCAAACTCCAAACAAATCCCACTACCCCGATCTCTCCCCATAGTCCTGTATCAAACCCCAAACGAATCCCACTGCCCCGCTCTCTCCCCATAGTCCTGTATCAAACCCCAAACTAATCCCACTGCCCCGCTCTCTCCCCATAGTCCTGTATCAATCCCCAAACTAATCCCACTGCCCCGCTCTCTCCCCATAGTCCTGTATCAATCCCCAAACTAATCCCACTGCCCCGCTCTCTCCCCATAGCCCTGTATCAATCTCGAAACTAATCCCACTGCCCCGCTCTCTCCCCATAATCCTGTATCAATCGCAAACTAATCCCACTGCCCCGCTCTCTCCCCATAGCCCTGTATCAATCCCCAAACTAATCCTACTGTCCCGCTCTCTCCCCATAGTCCTGTAACAATCCGCAAACAAATCCCACTGCCCCGCTCTCTCCCCATAGTCCTGTATCATTCCCCAAACTAATCCCACTGCCCCGCTCTCTCCCCATAGCCCTGTATCAATCCCCAAACTAATCCCACTGCCCCGCTCTCTCCCCATAGCCCTGTATCAATCCCCAAACTAATCCCAATGCCCCGCTCTCTCCCCATAGCCCTGTATCAATCCCCAAACTAATCCCACTGCCCCGCTCTCTCCCCATAGCCCTTTATCAATCCCCAAACTAATCCCACTGCCGCACTCTCTCCCCATAGCCCTGTATCAATCTCCAAACTAATCCCACTGCCCCGCTCTCTCCCCATCGTCCTGTATCAATCCCCAAACTGATCTCAGTGCCCCGCTCTCTCCCCATAGTCCTGTATCAATCTCCAAACTAATCCCACTGCCCCGCTCTCTCCCCATAGTCCTGTATCAATCCCCAAACTAATCCCACTGCCCCGCTCTCTCCCCATAGCCCTGTATCAATCCCCAAGCTAATCCCACAGCCCCGCTCTCTCCTCATAGTCCTCTATCAATCCCCAAACTAATCCAACTGCCCCGCTCTCTCCCCATAGTCCTGTATCAATCCACAAACTAATCCCACTGCCCCGCTCTCTCCCCATAGCCCTGTATCAATCTCGAAACTAATCCCACTGCCCCGCTCACTCCCCATAAACCTGTATCAATCGCAAACTAATCCCACTGCCCCGCTCTCTCCCTATAGCCCTGTATCAATTCCCAAACTAATCCCGCTGTCCCGCTCTCTCCCCATAGCCCTGTATCAATCCCCAAACTAATCCCACTGCCCCGCTCTCTCCCCATAGCACTGTATCAATCCCCAAACTAATCCCACTGCCCCGCTCTCTCCCCATAGTCCTGTATCAATCCCCAAACTCATCCACTGCCCCGCTCTCTCCCCATAGCCCTGTATCAATCCCCAAACTAATCCTTCTGCCCCGCGCTCTCCCCATAGCCCTGTATCAATACCCAAACTAATCCCACTGCCCCGCTCTCTCCCCATAGTCATCTATCAATCCCCAAACTAATCCCACTGCTTCGCTCTCTCCCCATAGCCCTGTAACAATACCCAAACTAATCCCACTGCCACACTCTCCTCCCCATAGCCCTGTATCAATCTCCAAACCAATCCCACTGCCCCGCTCTCTCCCCATAGTCCTGTATCAAACCCCAAACTAATCCCACTGCCCCACTCTCTCCCCATAGTCCTGTATCAATCTCCAAACTAATCCCACTGCCCTGCTCTCTCCCCATAGTCCTGTATCAATCTCCAAACAAATCCCACTACCCCGATCTCTCCCCATAGTTCTGTATCAAACCCCAAACGAATCCCACTGCCCCGCTCTCTCCCCATAGTCCTGTATCAAACCCCAAACTAATCCCACTGCCCCGCTCTCTCCTCATAGTCCTGTATCAATCCCCAAACTAATCCCACTGCACCGCTCTCTCCCCATAGTCCTGTATCAATCCCCAAACTAATCCCACTGCCCCGCTCTCTCCCCATAGCCCTGTATCAATCCCCAAACGAATCCCACTGCCCTGCTCTCTCCTCATAGCCCTGTATCAATCCCCAAATTAATCCCACTGCCCCGCTCTCTCCCCATAGCCCTGTATCAATCCCCAAACTAATCCCACTGCCCCGCTCTCTCCTCATAGTCCTGTATCAATCCCCAAACTAATCCCAATGCCCCGCTCTCTCCCCATAGTCCTGTATCAATCCCCAAACTAATCCCACTGCCCCGCTCTCTCCCCATAGTCCTGTATCAATCCCCAAACTAATCCCACTGCCCCGCACTCTCCCCATAGCCCTGTATCAATTTCGAAACTAATCCCACTGCCCCGCTCTCTCCCAATAATCCTGTATCAATCGCAAACTAAACCCACTGCCCCGCTCTCTCCCCATAGCCCTGTATCAATCCCCAAACTAATCCTACTGTCCCGCTCTCTCCCCATAGCCCTGTATCAATCCCCAAACTAATCCCACTGCCCCGCTCTCTCCCCATAGTCCTGTATCAATCCGCAAACTAATCCCACTGCCCCGCTCTCTCCCCATAGCCCTGTATCAATCCCCAAACTAATCCCACTGCTCCGCTCTCCCCCCATAGTCCGGTATCAATCCCCAAACTAATCCCACTGCCCTGTTCTCTCCCCATCGCCCTGTATCAATCCCCAAACTAATCCCACTGCCCCGCTCTCTCCCCATAGCCCGGTATCAATCCCCAAACTAATCCCACTGCCCGGCTCTCTCCCCATAGCCCTGTATCAATCCCCAAACTAATCCCACTGCCCCGCTCTCTCCCCATAGCCCTGTATCAATCCCCAAACTAATCCCACTGCCGCACTCTCTCCCCATAGCCCTGTATCAATCTCCAAACTAATCCCACTGCCCCGCTCTCTCCCGATAGTCCTGTATCAATCCCCAAACTGATCTCAGTGCCCCGCTATATCGCCATAGTCCTGTATCAATCTCCAAACTAATCCCACTGCCCCGCTCTCTCCCCATAGTCCTGTATCAATCCCCAAACTAATCCCACTGCCCCGCTCTCTCCCCATAGTCCTGTATCAATCCCCAAACTAATCCCACTGCCGCACTCTCTCCCCATAGCTCTGTGTCAATCTATGAACTAATCCCACTGCCCCGCTCTCTCCCCATAGTCCAGTATCAATCCACAAACTCATCCCACTGCCCCGCTCTCTCCCCATAGTCCTGTATCAATCCCCAAACTAATCCCGCTGCCGCACTCTCGCCCCATAGCACTGTATCAATCTCCAAACTAATCCCACTTCCCCGCTCTCTCCCCATAGTCCTGTATCAATCCCCAAACTAATCCCACTGCCCCGCTCTCTCCCCATAGTCCTGTATCAAACCCCAAACTAATCCCACTGCCCCGCTCTCTCCCGATAGTCCTGTATCAATCCCCAAACTAATCCCACTGCCCCGCTCTCTCCCCATAGTCCTGTATCAATCCCCAAACTAATCCAACATCCCCGCTCTCTCCCCATAGTCCTGTATCAAACCCCAAACTAATCCCACTGCCCCACTCTCTCCCCATAGTCCTGTTTCAATCTCCAATCTAATCCCACTGCCCTGCTCTCACCCCATCGTCCTGTATCAATCTCCAAACTAATCCCTCTACCCCGATCTCTCCCCATAGTCCTGTATCAAACCCCAAACTAATCCCACTGCCCCGCTCTCTCCCCATAGCGCTGTATCAATCTCGTAACTAATCCCACTGCCCCGCTCTCTCCCCATAATCCTGTATCAATCGCAAACTAATTCCACTGCACCGCTCTCTCCCCATAGCCCTGTATCAATCCCCAAACTAATCCCACTGCCCCGCTCTCTCCCCATAGCCCTGTATCAATCCCCAAACTAATCCCACTGCCCCGCTCTCTCCCCATAGTCCTGTATCAAACCCCAAACTAATCCCACTGCCCCGCTTTCTCCCCATAGACCTGTATCAAACCCCAAACTAATCCCACTGCCCCACTCTCTCCCCATAGTCCTGTATCAATCTCCAAACTAATCCCACTGCCCTGCTCTCTCCCCATAGTCCTGTATCAATCTCCAAACTAATCCCACTACCCCGATCTCTCCCCATAGTCCTGTATCAAACCCCAAACGAATCCCACTGCCCCGCTCTTTCCCCATAGTCCTGTATCAAACCCCAAACTAATCCCACTGCCCCACTCTCTCCTCATAGTCCTGTATCAATCCCCAAACTAATCCCACTGCACCGCTCTCTCCCCATAGTCCTGTATCAATCCCCAAACTAATCCCATTGCCCCGCTCTCTCCCCATAGCCCTGTATCAATCCCCAAACTAATCCCACTGCCCTGCTCTCTCCTCATAGCCCTGTATCAATCCCCAAATTAATCCCACTGCCCCGCTCTCTCCCCATAGCCCTGTATCAATCCCCAAACTAATCCCACTGCACCGCTCTCTCCCCATAGTCCTGTATAAATCCGCAAACTAATCCCACTGCCCCGCTCTCTCCCCATAGCCCTGTATCAATCCCCAAACTAATCCCACTGCCCCGCTCTCTCCCCATAGTCCTGTATCAATCCCCAAACTAATCCCACTGCCCCGCTCTCTCCCCATAGCCCTGTATCAATCCCCAAACTAATCCCACTGCCCCGCTCTCTCCCCATAGCCCTGTATCAATCCCCAAACTAATCCCACTGCCCCGCTCTCTCCCCATAGCCCTGTATCAATCCCCAAACTAATCCCACTGCACCGCTCTCTCCCCATAGTCCTGTATCAATCCCCAAACTAATCCCACTGCCGCACTCTCTCCCCATAGCCCTGTATCAATCTCCAAACTAATCCCACTGCCCCGCTCTCTCCCCATAGTCCTGTATCAATCTCCAAACTAATCCCACTGCCCCGCTCTCTCCCCATAGTCCTGTATCAATCCCCAAACTAATCCCACTGCCCCGCTCTCTCCCCATAGTCCTGTATCAATCTCCAAACTAATCCCACTGCCCCGCTCTCTCCCCATAGTCCTGTATCAATCCCCAAACTAATCCCACTGCCCCGCTCGCTCCCCATAGTCCTGTATCAATCCCCAAACTAATCCCACTGCCGCACTCTCTCCCCATAGCCCTGTATCAATCTCCAAATTAATCCCACTTCCCCGCTCTCTCCCCATAGTCCTGTATCAATCCCCAAACTAATTCCACTGCCCCGCTCTCTCCCCATCGTCCTGTATCAAACCCCAAACTAATCCCACTGCCCCGCTCTCTCCCCATAGTCCTGTATCAATCCCCAAACTAATCCCACTGCCCCGCTCTCTCCCCATAGTCCTGTATCAATCCCCAAACTAATCCCACTTCCCCGCTCTCTCCCTTTAGTCCTGTATCAAACCCCAAACTAATCCCACTGCCCCACTCTCTCCCCATAGTCCTGTTTCAATCTCCAAACTAATCCCACTGCCCTGCTCTCTCCCCATAGTCCTGTATCAATCCCCAAACTAATCCCACTGCACCGCCCTCTCCCCATAGTCCTGTATAAATCCGCAAACTAATCACACTGCCCCGCTCTCTCCCCATAGCCCTGTATCAATCCCCAAACTAATCCCACTGCCCCGCTCTCTCCCCATAGTCCTGTATCAATCCCCAAACTAATCCCACTGCCCCGCTCTCTCCCCATAGCCCTGTATCAATCCCCAAACAAATCCCACTGCCCCGCTCTCTCCCCATAGCCCTGTATCAATCCCCAAACTAATCCCACTGCCCCGCTCTCTCCCCATAGCCCTGTATCAATCCCCAAACTAATCCCACTGCCCCGCTCTCTCCCCATAGTCCTGTTTCAATCCCCAAACTAATCCCACTGCCGCACTCTCTCCCCATAGCCCTGTATCAATCTCCAAACTAATCCCACTGCCCCGCTCTCTCCCCATAGTCCTGTATCAATCTCCAAACTAATCCCACTGCCCCGCGCTCCCCCATAGTCCTGTATCAATCCCCAAACTAATCCCACTGCCCCGCTCTCTCCCCATAGTCCTGTATCAATCACCAAACTAATCCCACTGCCCCGCTCTCTCCCCATAGTCCTGTATCAATCCCCAAACTAATCCCACTGCCCCGCTCGCTCCCCATAGTCCTGTATCAATCCCCAAACTAATCCCACTGCCGCACTCTCTCCCCATAGCGCTGTATCAATCTCGAAACTAATCCCACTGCCCCGCTCTCTCCCCATAATCCTGTATCAATCGCAAACTAATCCCACTGCCCCGCTCTCTCCCCATAGTCCTGTATCAATCCCCAAACTAATCCCACTGCCCCGCTCCCTCCCCATAGCCCTGTATCAATCCCCAAACTAATCCCACTGCCCCGCTCTCTCCCCATAGTCCTGTAACAATCCACAAACTAATCCCACTGCCCCGTTCTCTCCCCATAGCCATGTATCAATCCCCAAACTAATCCCACTGCCCCGCTCTCTCCACATAGTCCTGTATCAAACCCCAAACAAAGCCCACTGCCCCGCTCTCTCCCCATGGACCTGTATCAAACCCCAAACTAATCCCACTGCCCCACTCTCTCCCCATAGTCCTGTATCAATCCCCAAACTAATCCCACTGCCCCGCTCTCTCCCCATAGCCCTGTATCAATCCCCAAACTAATCCCACTGCACTGCTCTCTCCTAATAGCCCTGTATCAATCCCCAAATTAATCCCACTGCCCCGCTCTCTCCCCATAGCCCTGTATCAATCCCCAAACTAATCCCACTGCCCCGCTCTCTCCTCATAGTTAGTCCTGTATCAATCCCCAAACTAATCCCACTGCCCCGCTGTCTCCCCATAATCCTGTATCAATCCCCAAACTAATCCCACTGCCCCGCTCTCTCCCCATAGTGCTGTATCAATCCCCAAACTAATCCCACTGCCCCGCTCTCTCCCCATAGCCCTGTATCAATCTCGAAACTAATCCCACTGCCCCGCTCTCTCCCCAGAATCCTGTATCAATCGCAAACTAATCCCACTGCCCCGCTCTCTCCCCATAGCCCTGTATCAATCTCGAAACTAATCCCACTGCCCCGCTCTCTCCCCATAATCCTGTATCAATCGCAAACTAATCCCACTGCCCCGCTCTCTCCCCATAGCCCTGTATCAATCCCCAAACTAATCCTACTGTCCCGCTCTCTCCCCATAGCCCTGTATCAATCCCCAAACTAATCCCACTGCACCGCTCTCTCCCCATAGTCCTGTATCAATCCCCAAACTAATCCCACTGCCACGCTCTCTCCCCATAGCCCTGTAACAATACCCAAACTAATCCCACTGCCCCACTCTCTCTCCCCATAGCCCTGTATCAATCCCCAAACCAATCCCACTGTCCCGCTCTCTCCCCATAGTCCTGTATCAAACCCCAAACTAATCCCACTGCCCCGCTCTCTCCCCATAGTCCTGTATCAAACCCCAAACTAATCCCACTGCCCCACTCTCTCCCCATAGTCCTGTATCAATCTCCAAACTAATCCCACTGCCCTGCTCTCTCCCCATAGTCCTGTATCAATCTCCAAACAAATCCCACTACCCCGATCTCTCCCCATAGTCCTGTATCAAACCCCAAACGAATCCCACTGCCCCGCTCTCTCCCCATAGTCCTGTATCAAACCCCAAACTAATCCCACTGCCCCGCTCTCTCCTCATAGTCCTGAATCAATCCCCAAACTAATCCCAATGCCCCGCTCTCTCCCCATAGTCCTGTATCAAACCCAAACTAATTCCACTGCCCCGCTCTCTCCCCATAGTCCTGTATCAATCCCCAAACTAATCCCACTGCCCCGCTCTCTCCCCATAGCCCTGTATCAATCTCGAAACTAATCCCACTGCCCCGCTCTCTCCCCATAATCCTGTATCAATCGCAAACTAATCCCACTGCCCCGCTCTCTCCCCATAGCCCTGTATCAATCCCCAAACTAATCCTACTGTCCCGCTCTCTCCCCATAGCCCTGTATCAATCCCCAAACTAATCCCACTGCACCGCTCTCTCCCCATAGTGCTGTATCAATCCGCAAACTAATCCCACTGCCCCGCTCTCTCCCCATAGCCCTGTATCAATCCCCAAACTAATCCCACTGCCCCGCTCTCTCCCCATAGTCCGGTATCAATCACCGAACAAATCCCACTGCCCCGTTCTCTCCCCATAGCCCTGTATCAATCCCCAAACTAATCCCACTGCCCCGCTCTCTCCCCATAGCCCGGTATCAATCCCCAAACTAATCCCACTGACCCGCTCTCTCCCCATAGCCTTGTATCGATCCCCAAACTAATCCCACTGCCCCGCTCTCTCCCCATAGCCCTGTATCAATCCCCAAACTAATCCCACTGCCACACTCTCTCCCCATAGCCCTGTATCAATCTCCAAACTAATCCCACTGCCCCGCTCTCTCCCCATAGCCCTGTATCAATCCCCAAACTGATCTCAGTGCCCCGCTCTCTCGCCATAGTCCTGTATCAATCTCCAAATTAATCCCACTGCCCCGCTCTCTCCCCATAGTCCTGTATCAATCCCCAAACTAATCCCACTGCCTCGCTCTCTCCCCATAGTCCTGTATCAATCCCCAAACTAATCCCACTGCCGCACTCTCTCCCCATAGCTCTGTATCAATCTCCAAACTAATCCCACTGCCCCGCTCTCTCCCCATAGTCCAGTATCAATCCACAAACTAATCCCACTGCCCCGCTCTCTCCCCATAGTCCTGTATCAATCCCCAAACTAATCCCACTGCCGCACTCTCTCCCCATAGCCCTGTATCAATCTCCAAACTAATCCCACTTCCCCGCTCTCTCCGCATAGTCCTGTATCAATCCCCAAACTAATCCCACTGCCCCGCTCTCTCCCCATAGTCCTGTATCAAACCCCAAGCTAATCCCACTGCCCCGCTCTCTCCCGATAGTCCTGTATCAATCCCCAAACTAATCCCACTGCCCCGCTCTCTCCCCATAGTCCTGTATCAATCCCCAAACTAATCCCACATCCCCGCTCTCTCCCCATAGTCCTGTATCAAACCCCAAACTAATCCCACTGCCCCACTCTCTCCCCATAGTCCTGTTTCAATCTCCAAACTAATCCCACTGCCCTGCTCTCCCCATAGTCCTGTATCAATCTCCAAACTAATCCCACTACCCCGATCTCTCCCCATAGTCCTGTATCAAACCCCAAACTAATCCCACTGCCCCGCTCTCTTCCCATAGCGCTGTATCAATCTCGAAACTAATCCCACTGCCCCGCTCTCTCCCCATAATCCTGTATCAATCGCAAACTAATTCCACTGCACCGCGCTCTCCCCATAGCCCTGTATCAACCCCCAAACTAATCCCACTCCCCCGCTCTCTCCCCATAGCCCTGTATCAATCCGCAAACTAATCCCACTGCCCCGCTCTCTCCCCATAGTCCTGTAACAATCCACAAACTAATCTCACTGCCCCGCTCTCTCCCCATAGCCCTGTATCAATCCCCAAACTAATCCCACTGCCCCGCTCTCTCCCCATAGTCCTGTATCAAACCCCAAACTAATCCCATTGCCCCACTCTCTCCCCATAGACCTGTATCAAACCCCAAACTAATCCCACTGCCCCACTCTCTCCCCATAGTCCTGTATCAATCTCCAAACTAATCCCACTGCCCTGCTCTCTCCCCATAGTCCTGTATCAATCTCCAAACTAATCCCACTACCCCGATCTCTCCCCATAGTCCTGTATCAAACCCCAAACGAATCCCACTGCCCCGCTCTCTCCCCATAGTCCTGTATCAAACCCCAAACTAATCCCACTGCCCCGCTCTCTCCTCATAGTCCTGTATCAATCCCCAAACTAATCCCACTGCACCGCTCTCTCCCCATAGTCCTGTAACAATCCACAAACTAATCCCACTGCCCCGCTCTCTCCCCATAGCCCTGTATCAATCCCCAAACTAATCCCACTGCCCCACTCTCTCCCCATAGTCCTGTATCAATCTCCAAACTAATCCCACTGCCCTGCTCTCTCCCCATAGTCCTGTATCAATCTCCAAACTAATCCCACTACCCCGATCTCTCCCCATAGTCCTGTATCAAACCCCAAACTAATCCCACTGCCCCGCTCTCTCCCCATAGTCCTGTATCAAACTCCAAACGAATCCCACTGCCCCGCTCTCTCCCCATAGTCCTGTATCAATCTCCAAACTAATCCCACTGCCCCGATCTCTCCCCATAGTCCTGTTTCAAACCCCAAACTAATCCCACTGTCCCGCTCTCTCCCCATAGTCCTGTATCAAACCCCAAACTAATCCCACTGCCCCGCTCTCTCCCCATAGTCCTGTATCAATCCCAAACTAATCCCACTGCCCCGCTCTCTCCCCGTCGTCCTGTATCAATCCCCAAACTAATCTCACTGCCCTGCTCTCTCCCCATAGCCCTGTATCAATCCCCAAACTAATCCCACTGCCCCGCTCTCTCCCCATAGTCCTGTATCAATCCCCAAACTAATCCCACTGCCCCGCTCTCTCCCCATAAACCTGTATCAATCGCAAACTAATCCCACTGCACCGCTCTCTCCCCATAGCCCTGTATCAATCCCCAAACTAATCCCGCTGTCCCGCTCTCTCCCCATAGCCCTGTATCAATCCCCAAACTAATCCCACTGCCCCGCTCTCTCCCCATAGTCCTGTATCAATTCCCAAACTAATCCCACTGCCCCGCTCTCTCCCCATAGCCCTGTATCAATCCCCAAACTAATCCCACTGCCCCGCTCTCTCCCCATAGTCCTGTATCAATCCCCAAACTCATCCACTGCCCCGCTCTCTCCCCATAGCCCTGTATCAATCCCCAAACTAATACCACTGCCCCGCTCTCTCCCCCTAGCCCTGTTTCAATGCCCAAACTAATCCCACTGCCCCGCTCTCTCCCCATAGTCCTCTGTCAATCCCCAAACTAATCCCACTGCCTCGCTCTCTCCCCATAACCCTGTAACAATACCCAAACTAATCCCACTGCCCCACTCTCTCTCCCCATTGCCCTGTATCAATCCCCAAACCAATCCCACTGCCCCGCTCTCTCCCTATAGTCCTGTATCAAACCCCAAACTAATCCCACTGCCCCGCTCTCTCCCCATAGTCCTGTATCAAACTCCAAACAAATCCCACTACCCCGATCTCTCCCCATAGTCCTGTATCAAACCCCAAACGAATCCCACTGCCCCGCTCTCTCCCCATAGTCCTGTATCAAACCCCAAACTAATCCCACTGCCCCGCTCTCTCCCCATACTCCTGTATCAATCCCCAAACTAATCCCACTGCCCCGCTCTCTCCCCATAGTCCTGTATCAATCTCCAAACTAATCCCACTGCCCTGCTCTCTCCCCATCGTCCTGTATCAATCTCCAAACTAATCCCACTACCCCGATCTCTCCCCATAGTCCTGTATCAAACCCCAAACTAATCCCACTGCCCCGCTCTCTCCCCATAGTCCTGTATCAAACTCCAAACGAATCCCACTGCCCCGCTCTCTCCCCATAGTCCTGTATCAATCTCCAAACTAATCCCACTGCCCCGATCTCTCCCCATAGTCCTGTTTCAAACCCCAAACTAATCCCACTGCCCCGCTCTCTCCCCATAGTCCTGTATCAAACCCCAAACTAATCCCACTGCCCCGCTCTCTCCCCATCGTCCTGTATCAATCCCAAACTAATCCCACTGCCCCGCTCTCTCCCCATAGCCCTGTATCAATCCCCAAACTAATCCCACTGCCCCGCTCTCTCCCCATAGTCCTGTATCAATTCCCAAACTAATCCCACTGCCCCGCTCTCTCCCCATAGCCCTGTATCAATCCCCAAACTAATCCCACTGCCCCGCTCTCTCCCCATAGTCCTGTATCAATCCCCAAACTCATCCACTGTCCCGCTCTCTCCCCATAGCCCTGTATCAATCCCCAAACTAATACCACTGCCCCGCTCTCTCCCCCTAGCCCTGTTTCAATGCCCAAACTAATCCCACTGCCCCGCTCTCTCCCCATAGTCCTCTGTCAATCCCCAAACTAATCCCACTGCCTCGCTCTCTCCCCATAACCCTGTAACAATACCCAAACTAATCCCACTGCCCCACTCTCTCTCCCCATAGCCCTGTATCAATCCCCAAACCAATCCCACTGCCCCGCTCTCTCCCTATAGTCCTGTATCAAACCCCAAAATAATCCCACTGCCCCGCTCTCTCCCCATAGTCCTGTATCAAACTCCAAACAAATCCCACTACCCCGATCTCTCCCCATAGTCCTGTATCAAACCCCAAACGAATCCCACTGCCCCGCTCTCTCCCCATAGTCCTGTATCAAACCCCAAACTAATCCCACTGCCCCGCTCTCTCCCCATACTCCTGTATCAATCCCCAAACTAATCCCACTGCCCCGCTCTCTCCCCATAGTCCTGTATCAATCCCCAAACTAATCCCACTGCCCCGCTCTCTCCCCATAATCCTGTATCAATCGCAAACTAATCCCACTGCCCCGCTCTCTCCCCATAGCCCTGTATCAATCCCCAAACTAATCCTACTGTCCCGCTCTCTCCCCATAGCCCTGTATCAATCCCCAAACTAATCCCACTGACCCGATCTTTCCCCATAGTCCTGTAACAATCCGCAAACAAATCCCACTGCCCCGCTCTCTCCCCATAGCCCTGTATCAATCCCCAAACTAATCCCACTGCCCCGCTCTCTCCCCATAGTCCTGTATCATTCCCCAAACTAATCCCACTGCCCCGCTCTCTCCCCATAGCCCTGTATCAATCCCCAAACTAATCCCACTGCCCCGCTCTCTCCCCATAGCCCTGTATATATCCCCAAACTAATCCCAATGCCCCGCTCTCTCCCCATAGCCCTGTATCAATCCCCAAACTAATACCACTGCCCCGCTCTCTCCCCCTAGCCCTGTTTCAATGCCCAAACTAATCCCACTGCCCCGCTCTCTCCCCATAGTCCTCTGTCAATCCCCAAACTAATCCCACTGCCTCGCTCTCTCCCCATAACCCTGTAACAATACCCAAACTAATCCCACTGCCCCACTCTCTCTCCCCATAGCCCTGTATCAATCCCCAAACCAATCCCACTGCCCCGCTCTCTCCCTATAGTCCTGTATCAAACCCCAAACTAATCCCACTGCCCCGCTCTCTCCCCATAGTCCTGTATCAAACTCCAAACAAATCCCACTACCCCGATCTCTCCCCATAGTCCTGTATCAAACCCCAAACGAATCCCACTGCCCCGCTCTCTCCCCATAGTCCTGTATCAAACCCCAAACTAATCCCACTGCCCCGCTCTCTCCCCATACTCCTGTATCAATCCCCAAACTAATCCCACTGCCCCGCTCTCTCCCCATAGTCCTGTATCAATCCCCAAACTAATCCCACTGCCCCGCTCTCTCCCCATAATCCTGTATCAATCGCAAACTAATCCCACTGCCCCGCTCTCTCCCCATAGCCCTGTATCAATCCCCAAACTAATCCTACTGTCCCGCTCTCTCCCCATAGCCCTGTATCAATCCCCAAACTAATCCCACTGACCCGATCTTTCCCCATAGTCCTGTAACAATCCGCAAACAAATCCCACTGCCCCGCTCTCTCCCCATAGCCCTGTATCAATCCCCAAACTAATCCCACTGCCCCGCTCTCTCCCCATAGTCCTGTATCATTCCCCAAACTAATCCCACTGCCCCGCTCTCTCCCCATAGCCCTGTATCAATCCCCAAACTAATCCCACTGCCCCGCTCTCTCCCCATAGCCCTGTATATATCCCCAAACTAATCCCAATGCCCCGCTCTCTCCCCATAGCCCTGTATCAATCCCCAAACTAATCCCACTGCCCCGCTCCCTCCCCATAGCCCTGTATCAATCCCCAAACTAATCCCACTGCCGCACTCTCTCCCCATAGCCCTGTATCAATCTCCAAACTAATCCCACTGCCCCGCTCTCTCCCCATCGTCCTGTATCAATCCCCAAACTGATCTTAGTGCCCCGCTCTCTCCCCATAGTCCTGTATCAATCTCCAAACTAATCCCACTGCCCCGCTCTCTCCCCATAGTCCTGTATCAATCCCCAAACTAATCCCACTGCCCCGCTCTCTCCCCATAGCCCTGTATCAATCCCCAAGCTAATCCCACAGCCCCGCTCTCTCCTCATAGTCCTCTATCAATCCCCAAACTAATCCAACTGCCCCGCTCTCTCCCCATAGTCCTGTATCAATCCACAAACTAATCCCACTGCCCCGCTCTCTCCCCATAGCCCTGTATCAATCTCGAAACTAATCCCACTGCCCCGCTCACTCCCCATAAACCTGTATCAATCGCAAACTAATCCCACTGCCCCGCTCTCTCCCTATAGCCCTGTATCAATTCCCAAACTAATCCCGCTGTCCCGCTCTCTCCCCATAGCCCTGTATCAATCCCCAAACTAATCCCACTGCCCCGCTCTCTCCCCATAGTCCTGTATCAATTCCCAAACTAATCCCACTGCCCCGCCCTCTCCCCATAGCCCTGTATCAATCCCCAAACTAATCCCACTGCCCCGCTCTCTCCCCATAGTCCTGTATCAATCCCCAAACCCATCCACTGCCCCGCTCTCTCCCCATAGCCCTGTATCAATCCCCAAACTAATCCTTCTGCCCCGCGCTCTCCCCATAGCCCTGTATCAATACCCAAACTAATCCCACTGCCCCGCTCTCTCCCCACAGTCTTCTATCAATCCCCAAACTAATCCCACTGCTTCGCTCTCTCCCCATAGCCCTGTAACAATACCCAAACTAATCCCACTGCCCCACTCTCTCTCCCCATAGCCCTGTATCAATCTCCAAACCAATTCCACTGCCCCGCTCTCTCCCCATAGTCCTGTATCAAACCCCAAACTAATCCCACTGCCCCACTCTCTCCCCATAGTCCTGTATCAATCTCCAAACTAATCCCACTGCCCTGCTCTCTCCCCATAGTCCTGTATCAATCTCCAAACAAATCCCACTACCCCGATCTCTCCCCATAGTTCTGTATCAAACCCCAAACGAATCCCACTGCCCCGCTCTCTCCCCATAGTCCTGTATCAAACCCCAAACTAATCCCACTGCCCCGCTCTCTCCTCATAGTCCTGTATCAATCCCCAAACTAATCCCACTGCACCGCTCTCTCCCCATAGTCCTGTATCAATCCCCAAAAAAATCCCACTGCCCCGCTCTCTCCCCATAGCCCTGTATCAATCCCCAAACGAATCCCACTGCCCTGCTCTCTCCTCATAGCCCTGTATCAATCCCCAAATTAATCCCACTGCCCCGCTCTCTCCCCATAGCCCTGTATCAATCCCCAAACTAATCCCACTGCCCCGCTCTCTCCTCATAGTCCTGTATCAATCCCCAAACTAATCCCAATGCCCCGCTCTCTCCCCATAGTCCTGTATCAATCCCCAAACTAATCCCACTGCCCCGCTCTCTCCCCATAGTCCTGTATCAATCCCCAAACTAATCCCACTGCCCCGCTCTCTCCCCATAGCCCTGTATCAATTTCGAAACTAATCCCACTGCACCGCTCTCTCCCAATAATCCTGTATCAATCGCAAACTAATCCCACTGCCCCGCTCTCTCCCCATAGCCCTGTATCAATCCCCAAACTAATCCTACTGTCCCGCTCTCTCCCCATAGCCCTGTATCAATCCCCAAACTAATCCCACTGCACCGCTCTCTCCCCATAGTCCTGTATCAATCCGCAAACTAATCCCACTGCCCCGCTCTCTCCCCATAGTCCTGTATCAATCCCCAAACTAATCCCACTGCTCCGCTCTCCCCCCATAGTCCGGTATCAATCCCCAAACTAATCCCACTGCCCTGTTCTCTCCCCATCGCCCTGTATCAATCCCCAAACTAATCCCACTGCCCCGCTCTCTCCCCATAGCCCGGTATCAATCCCCAAACTAATCCCACTGCCCGGCTCTCTCCCCATAGCCCTGTATCAATCCCCAAACTAATCCCACTGCCCCGCTCTCTCCCCATAGCCCTGTATCAATCCCCAAACTGATCCCACTGCCGCACTCTCTCCCCATAGCCCTGTATCAATCTCCAAACTAATCCCACTGCCCCGCTCTCTCCCCATAGTCCTGTATCAATCCCCAAACTGATGTCAGTGCCCCGCTCTCTCGCCATAGTCCTGTATCAATCTCCAAACTAATCCCACTGCCCCGCTCTCTCCCCATAGTCCTGTATCAATCCCCAAACTAATCCCACTGCCCCGCTCTCTCCCCATAGTCCTGTATCAATCCCCAAACTAATCCCACTGCCGCACTCTCTCCCCATAGCTCTGTATCAATCTCTAAACTAATCCCACTGCCCCGCTCTCTCCCCATAGTCCAGTATCAATCCACAAACTAATCCCACTGCCCCGCTCTCTCCCCATAGTCCTGTATCAATCCCCAAACTAATCCCGCTGCCGCACTCTCGCCCCATAGCACTGTATCAATCTCCAAACTAATCCCACTTCCCCGCTCTCTCCCCATAGTCCTGTATCAATCCCCAAACTAATCCCACTGCCCCGCTCTCTCCCCATAGTCCTGTATCAAACCCCAAACTAATCCCACTGCCCCGCTCTCTCCCGATAGTCCTGTATCAATCCCCAAACTAATCCCACTGCCCCGCTCTCTCCCCATAGTCCTGTATCAATCCCCAAACTAATCCAACATCCCCGCTCTCTCCCCATAGTCCTGTATCAAACCCCAAACTAATCCCACTGCCCCACTCTCTCCCCATAGTCCTGTTTCAATCTCCAATCTAATCCCACTGCCCTGCTCTCTCCCCATAGTCCTGTTTCAATCTCCAAACTAATCCCTCTACCCCGATCTCTCCCCATAGTCCTGTATCAAACCCCAAACTAATCCCACTGCCCCGCTCTCTCCCCATAGCGCTGTATCAATCTCGAAACTAATCCCACTGCCCCGCTCTCTCCCCATAATCCTGTATCAATCGCAAACTAATTACACTGCACCGCTCTCTCCCCATAGCCCTGTATCAATCCCCAAACTAATCCCACTGCCCCGCTCTCTCCCCATAGCCCTGTATCAATCCCCAAACTAATCCCACTGCCCCGCTCTCTCCCCATAGTCCTGTAACAATCCACAAACTAATCCCACTGCCCCGCTCTCTCCCCATAGCCCTGTATCAATCCCCAAACTAATCCCACTGCCCCGCTCTCTCCCCATAGTCCTGTATCAAACCCCAAACTAATCCCACTGCCCCGCTCTCTCCCCATAGACCTGTATCAAACCCCAAACTAATCCCACTGCCCCACTCTCTCCCCATAGTCCTGTATCAATCTCCAAACTTATCCCACTGCCCTGCTCTCTCCCCATAGTCCTGTATCAATCTCCATACTAATCCCACTACCCCGATCTCTCCCCATAGTCCTGTATCAAACCCCAAACGAATCCCACTGCCCCGCTCTCTCCCCATAGTCCTGTATCAAACCCCAAACTTATCCCACTGCCCCACTCTCTCCCTATAGCCCTGTATCAATTCCCAAACTAATCCCGCTGTCCCGCTCTCTCCCCATAGCCCTGTATCAATCCCCAAACTAATCCCACTGCCCCGCCCTCTCCCCATAGTCCTGTATCAATTGCCAAACTAATCCCACTGCCCCGCCCTCTCCCCATAGCCCTGTATCAATCCCCAAACTAATCCCACTGCCCCGCTCTCTCCCCATAGTCCTGTATCAATCCCCAAACCCATCCACTGCCCCGCTCTCTCCCCATAGCCCTGTATCAATCCCCAAACTAATCCTTCTGCCCCGCGCTCTCCCCATAGCCCTGTATCAATACCCAAACTAATCCCACTGCCCCGCTCTCTCCCCACAGTCATCTATCAATCCCCAAACTAATCCCACTGCTTCGCTCTCTCCCCATAGCCCTGTAACAATACCCAAACTAATCCCACTGCCCCACTCTCTCTCCCCATAGCCCTGTATCAATCTCCAAACCAATTCCACTGCCCCGCTCTCTCCCCATAGTCCTGTATCAAACCCCAAACTAATCCCACTGCCCCACTCTCTCCCCATAGTCCTGTATCAATCTCCAAACTAATCCCACTGCCCTGCTCTCTCCCCATAGTCCTGTATCAATCTCCAAACAAATCCCACTACCCCGATCTCTCCCCATAGTTCTGTATCAAACCCCAAACGAATCCCACTGCCCCGCTCTCTCCCCATAGTCCTGTTTCAAACCCCAAACTAATCCCACTGCCCCGCTCTCTCCTCATAGTCCTGTATCAATCCCCAAACTAATCCCACTGCACCGCTCTCTCCCCATAGTCCTGTATCAATCCCCAAACTAATCCCACTGCCCCGCTCTCTCCCCATAGCCCTGTATCAATCCCCAAACGAATCCCACTGCCCTGCTCTCTCCTCATAGCCCTGTATCAATCCCCAAATTAATCCCACTGCCCCGCTCTCTCCCCATAGCCCTGTATCAATCCCCAAACTAATCCCACTGCCCCGCTCTCTCCTCATAGTCCTGTATCAATCCCCAAACTAATCCCAATGCCCCGCTCTCTCCCCATAGTCCTGTATCAATCCCCAAACTAATCCCACTGCCCCGCTCTCTCCCCATAGTCCTGTATCAATCCCCAAACTAATCCCACTGCCCCGCTCTCTCCCCATAGCCCTGTATCAATTTCGAAACTAATCCCACTGCACCGCTCTCTCCCAATAATCCTGTATCAATCGCAAACTAATCCCACTGCCCCGCTCTCTCCCCATAGCCCTGTATCAATCCCCAAACTAATCCTACTGTCCCGCTCTCTCCCCATAGCCCTGTATCAATCCCCAAACTAATCCCACTGCACCGCTCTCTCCCCATAGTCCTGTATCAATCCGCAAACTAATCCCACTGCCCCGCTCTCTCCCCATAGTCCTGTATCAATCCCCAAACTAATCCCACTGCTCCGCTCTCCCCCCATAGTCCGGTATCAATCCCCAAACTAATCCCACTGCCCTGTTCTCTCCCCATCGCCCTGTATCAATCCCCAAACTAATCCCACTGCCCCGCTCTCTCCCCATAGCCCGGTATCAATCCCCAAACTAATCCCACTGCCCGGCTCTCTCCCCATAGCCCTGTATCAATCCCCAAACTAATCCCACTGCCCCGCTCTCTCCCCATAGCCCTGTATCAATCCCCAAACTAATCCCACTGCCGCACTCTCTCCCCATAGCCCTGTATCAATCTCCAAACTAATCCCACTGCCCCGCTCTCTCCCCATAGTCCTGTATCAATCCCCAAACTGATGTCAGTGCCCCGCTCTCTCGCCATAGTCCTGTATCAATCTCCAAACTAATCCCACTGCCCCGCTCTCTCCCCATAGTCCTGTATCAATCCCCAAACTAATCCCACTGCCCCGCTCTCTCCCCATAGTCCTGTATCAATCCCCAAACTAATCCCAGTGCCGCACTCTCTCCCCATAGCTCTGTATCAATCTCTAAACTAATCCCACTGCCCCGCTCTCTCCCCATAGTCCAGTATCAATCCACAAACTAATCCCACTGCCCCGCTCTCTCCCCATAGTCCTGTATCAATCCCCAAACTAATCCCGCTGCCGCACTCTCGCGCCATAGCACTGTATCAATCTCCAAACTAATCCCACTTCCCCGCTCTCTCCCCATAGTCCTGTATCAATCCCCAAACTAATCCCACTGCCCCGCTCTCTCCCCATAGTCCTGTATCAAACCCCAAACTAATCCCACTGCCCCGCTCTCTCCCGATAGTCCTGTATCAATCCCCAAACTAATCCCACTGCCCCGCTCTCTCCCCATAGTCCTGTATCAATCCCCAAACTAATCCAACATCCCCGCTCTCTCCCCATAGTCCTGTATCAAACCCCAAACTAATCCCACTGCCCCACTCTCTCCCCATAGTCCTGTTTCAATCTCCAATCTAATCCCACTGCCCTGCTCTCTCCCCATAGTCCTGTTTCAATCTCCAAACTAATCCCTCTACCCCGATCTCTCCCCATAGTCCTGTATCAAACCCCAAACTAATCCCACTGCCCCGCTCTCTCCCCATAGCGCTGTATCAATCTCGAAACTAATCCCACTGCCCCGCTCTCTCCCCATAATCCTGTATCAATCGCAAACTAATTACACTGCACCGCTCTCTCCCCATAGCCCTGTATCAATCCCCAAACTAATCCCACTGCCCCGCTCTCTCCCCATAGCCCTGTATCAATCCCCAAACTAATCCCACTGCCCCGCTCTCTCCCCATAGTCCTGTAACAATCCACAAACTAATCCCACTGCCCCGCTCTCTCCCCATAGCCCTGTATCAATCCCCAAACTAATCCCACTGCCCCGCTCTCTCCCCATAGTCCTGTATCAAACCCCAAACTAATCCCACTGCCCCGCTCTCTCCCCATAGACCTGTATCAAACCCCAAACTAATCCCACTGCCCCACTCTCTCCCCATAGTCCTGTATCAATCTCCAAACTTATCCCACTGCCCTGCTCTCTCCCCATAGTCCTGTATCAATCTCCATACTAATCCCACTACCCCGATCTCTCCCCATAGTCCTGTATCAAACCCCAAACGAATCCCACTGCCCCGCTCTCTCCCCATAGTCCTGTATCAAACCCCAAACTTATCCCACTGCCCCACTCTCTCCTCATAGTCCTGTATCAATCCCCAAACTAATCCCACTGCACCGCTCTCTCCCCATAGACCTGTATCAATCCCCAAACTAATCCCATTGCCCCGCTCTCTCCCCATAGCCCTGTATCAATCCCCAAACTAATCCCACTGCCCTGCTCTCTCCTCATAGCCCTGTATCAATCCCCAAATTAATCCCACTGCCCCGCTCTCTCCCCATAGCCCTGTATCAATCCCCAAACTGATCTCAGTGCCCCGCTCTCTCGCCATAGTCCTGTATCAATCTCCAAACTAATCCCACTGCCCCGCTCTCTCCCCATAGTCCTGTATCAATCCCCAAACTAATCCCACTGCCCCGCTCTCTCCCCATAGTCCTGTATCAATCCCCAAACTAATCCCACTGCCGCACTCTCTCCCCATAGCTCTGTATCAATCTCTAAACTAATCCCACTGCCCCGCTCTCTCCCCATAGTCCAGTATCAATCCACAAACTAATCCCACTGCCCCGCTCTCTCCCCATAGTCCTGTATCAATCCCCAAACTAATCCCGCTGCCGCACTCTCGCCCCATAGCACTGTATCAATCTCCAAACTAATCCCACTTCCCCGCTCTCTCCCCATAGTCCTGTATCAATCCCCAAACTAATCCCACTGCCCCACTCTCTCCCCATAGTCCTGTTTCAATCTCCAATCTAATCCCACTGCCCTGCTCTCTCCCCATAGTCCTGTTTCAATCTCCAAACTAATCCCTCTACCCCGATCTCTCCCCATTGTCCTGTATCAAACCCCAAACTAATCCCACTGCCCCGCTCTCTCCCCATAGCGCTGTATCAATCTCGAAACTAATCCCACTGCCCCGCTATCTCCCCATAGCCCTGTATCAATCCCCAAACTAATCCCACTGCCCCGCTCTCTCCCCATAGTCCTGTAACAATCCACAAACTAATCCCACTGCCCCGCTCTCTCCCCATAGCCCTGTATCAATCCCCAAACTAATCCCACTGCCCCGCTCTCTCCCCATAGTCCTGTATCAAACCCCAAACTAATCCCACTGCCCCGCTCTCTCCCCATAGACCTGTATCAAACCCCAAACTAATCCCACTGCCCCACTCTCTCCCCATAGTCCTGTATCAATCTCCAAACTAATCCCACTGCCCTGCTCTCTCCCCATAGTCCTGTATCAATCTCCAAACTAATCCCACTACCCCGATCTCTCCCCATAGTCCTGTATCAAACCCCAAACGAATCCCACTGCCCCGCTCTCTCCCCATAGTCCTGTATCAAACCCCAAACTAATCCCACTGCCCCACTCTCTCCTCATCGTCCTGTATCAATCCCCAAACTAATCCCACTGCACCGCTCTCTCCCCATAGTCCTGTATCAATCCCTAAACTAATCCCATTGCCCCGCTCTCTCCCCATAGCCCTGTATCAATCCCCAAACTAATCCCACTGCCCTGCTCTCTCCTCATAGCCCTGTATCAATCCCCAAATTAATCCCACTGCCCCGCTCTCTCCCCATAGCCCTGTATCAATCCCCAAACTAATCCCACAGCACCGCTCTCTCCCCATAGCCCTGTATAAATCCGCAAACTAATCCCACTGCCCCGCTCTCTCCCCATAGCCCTGTATCAATCCCCAAACTAATCCCACTGCCCCGCTCTCTCCCCATAGTCCTGTATCAATCCCCAAACTAATCCCACTGCCCCGCTCTCTCCCCATAGCCCTGTATCAATCCCCAAACTAATCCCACTGCCCTGCTCTCTCCCCATAGTCCTGTATCAATCCCCAAACTAATCCCACTGCACCGCTCTCTCCCCATAGTCCTGTATAAATCCGCAAACTAATCCCATTGCCCCGCTCTCTCCCCATAGCCCTGTATCAATCCCCAAACTAATCCCACTGCCCCGCTCTCTCCCCATAGTCCTGTATCAATCCCCAAACTAATCCCACTGCCCCGCTCTCTCCCCATAGCCCTGTATCAATCCCCAAACTAATCCCACTGCCCCGCTCTCTCCCCATAGCCCTGTATCAATCCCCAAACTAATCCCACTGCCCCGCTCTCTCCCCATAGCCCTGTATCAATCCCCAAACTAATCCCACTGCCCCGCTCTCTCCCCATAGTCCTGTATCAATCCCCAAACTAATCCCACTGCCGCACTCTCTCCCCATAGCCCTGTATCAATCTCCAAACTAATCACACTGCCCCGCTCTCTCCCCATAGCCCTGTATCAATCCCCAACCTAATCCCACTGCCCCGCTCTCTCCCCATAGCCCTGTATCAATCCCCAAACTAATCCCACTGCCCCGCTCTCTCCCCATAGCCCTGTATCAATCCCCAAACTAATCCCACTGCCCCGCTCTCTCCCCATAGCCCTGTATCAATCCCCAAACGAATCCCACTGCCCTGCTCTCTCCTCATAGCCCTGTATCAATCCCCAAATTAATCCCACTGCCCCGCTCTCTCCCCATAGCCCTGTATCAATCCCCAAACTAATCCCACTGCCCCGCTCTCTCCTCATAGTCCTGTATCAATCCCCAAACTAATCCCAATGCCCCGCTCTCTCCCCATAGTCCTGTATCAATCCCCAAACTAATCCCACTGCCCCGCTCTCTCCCCATAGTCCTGTATCAATCCCCAAACTAATCCCACTGCCCCGCTCTCTCCCCATAGCCCTGTATCAATTTCGAAACTAATCCCACTGCACCGCTCTCTCCCAATAATCCTGTATCAATCGCAAACTAATCCCACTGCCCCGCTCTCTCCCCATAGCCCTGTATCAATCCCCAAACTAATCCTACTGTCCCGCTCTCTCCCCATAGCCCTGTATCAATCCCCAAACTAATCCCACTGCACCGCTCTCTCCCCATAGTCCTGTATCAATCCGCAAACTAATCCCACTGCCCCGCTCTCTCCCCATAGTCCTGTATCAATCCCCAAACTAATCCCACTGCTCCGCTCTCCCCCCATAGTCCGGTATCAATCCCCAAACTAATCCCACTGCCCTGTTCTCTCCCCATCGCCCTGTATCAATCCCCAAACTAATCCCACTGCCCCGCTCTCTCCCCATAGCCCGGTATCAATCCCCAAACTAATCCCACTGCCCGGCTCTCTCCCCATAGCCCTGTATCAATCCCCAAACTAATCCCACTGCCCCGCTCTCTCCCCATAGCCCTGTATCAATCCCCAAACTAATCCCACTGCCGCACTCTCTCCCCATAGCCCTGTATCAATCTCCAAACTAATCCCACTGCCCCGCTCTCTCCCCATAGTCCTGTATCAATCCCCAAACTGATGTCAGTGCCCCGCTCTCTCGCCATAGTCCTGTATCAATCTCCAAACTAATCCCACTGCCCCGCTCTCTCCCCATAGTCCTGTATCAATCCCCAAACTAATCCCACTGCCCCGCTCTCTCCCCATAGTCCTGTATCAATCCCCAAACTAATCCCAGTGCCGCACTCTCTCCCCATAGCTCTGTATCAATCTCTAAACTAATCCCACTGCCCCGCTCTCTCCCCATAGTCCAGTATCAATCCACAAACTAATCCCACTGCCCCGCTCTCTCCCCATAGTCCTGTATCAATCCCCAAACTAATCCCGCTGCCGCACTCTCGCGCCATAGCACTGTATCAATCTCCAAACTAATCCCACTTCCCCGCTCTCTCCCCATAGTCCTGTATCAATCCCCAAACTAATCCCACTGCCCCGCTCTCTCCCCATAGTCCTGTATCAAACCCCAAACTAATCCCACTGCCCCGCTCTCTCCCGATAGTCCTGTATCAATCCCCAAACTAATCCCACTGCCCCGCTCTCTCCCCATAGTCCTGTATCAATCCCCAAACTAATCCAACATCCCCGCTCTCTCCCCATAGTCCTGTATCAAACCCCAAACTAATCCCACTGCCCCACTCTCTCCCCATAGTCCTGTTTCAATCTCCAATCTAATCCCACTGCCCTGCTCTCTCCCCATAGTCCTGTTTCAATCTCCAAACTAATCCCTCTACCCCGATCTCTCCCCATAGTCCTGTATCAAACCCCAAACTAATCCCACTGCCCCGCTCTCTCCCCATAGCGCTGTATCAATCTCGAAACTAATCCCACTGCCCCGCTCTCTCCCCATAATCCTGTATCAATCGCAAACTAATTACACTGCACCGCTCTCTCCCCATAGCCCTGTATCAAACCCCAAACTAATCCCACTGCCCCGCTCTCTCCCCATAGACCTGTATCAAACCCCAAACTAATCCCACTGCCCCACTCTCTCCCCATAGTCCTGTATCAATCTCCAAACTTATCCCACTGCCCTGCTCTCTCCCCATAGTCCTGTATCAATCTCCATACTAATCCCACTACCCCGATCTCTCCCCATAGTCCTGTATCAAACCCCAAACGAATCCCACTGCCCCGCTCTCTCCCCATAGTCCTGTATCAAACCCCAAACTTATCCCACTGCCCCACTCTCTCCTCATAGTCCTGTATCAATCCCCAAACTAATCCCACTGCACCGCTCTCTCCCCATAGACCTGTATCAATCCCCAAACTAATCCCATTGCCCCGCTCTCTCCCCATAGCCCTGTATCAATCCCCAAACTAATCCCACTGCCCTGCTCTCTCCTCATAGCCCTGTATCAATCCCCAAATTAATCCCACTGCCCCGCTCTCTCCCCATAGCCCTGTATCAATCCCCAAACTGATCTCAGTGCCCCGATCTCTCGCCATAGTCCTGTATCAATCTCCAAACTAATCCCACTGCCCCGCTCTCTCCCCATAGTCCTGTATCAATCCCCAAACTAATCCCACTGCCCCGCTCTCTCCCCATAGTCCTGTATCAATCCCCAAACTAATCCCACTGCCGCACTCTCTCCCCATAGCTCTGTATCAATCTCTAAACTAATCCCACTGCCCCGCTCTCTCCCCATAGTCCAGTATCAATCCACAAACTAATCCCACTGCCCCGCTCTCTCCCCATAGTCCTGTATCAATCCCCAAACTAATCCCGCTGCCGCACTCTCGCCCCATAGCACTGTATCAATCTCCAAACTAATCCCACTTCCCCGCTCTCTCCCCATAGTCCTGTATCAATCCCCAAACTAATCCCACTGCCCCACTCTCTCCCCATAGTCCTGTTTCAATCTCCAATCTAATCCCACTGCCCTGCTCTCTCCCCATAGTCCTGTTTCAATCTCCAAACTAATCCCTCTACCCCGATCTCTCCCCATAGTCCTGTATCAAACCCCAAACTAATCCCACTGCCCCGCTCTCTCCCCATAGCGCTGTATCAATCTCGAAACTAATCCCACTGCCCCGCTATCTCCCCATAGCCCTGTATCAATCCCCAAACTAATCCCACTGCCCCGCTCTCTCCCCATAGTCCTGTAACAATCCACAAACTAATCCCACTGCCCCGCTCTCTCCCCATAGCCCTGTATCAATCCCCAAACTAATCCCACTGCCCCGCTCTCTCCCCATAGTCCTGTATCAAACCCCAAACTAATCCCACTGCCCCGCTCTCTCCCCATAGACCTGTATCAAACCCCAAACTAATCCCACTGCCCCACTCTCTCCCCATAGTCCTGTATCAATCTCCAAACTAATCCCACTGCCCTGCTCTCTCCCCATAGTCCTGTATCAATCTCCAAACTAATCCCACTACCCCGATCTCTCCCCATAGTCCTGTATCAAACCCCAAACGAATCCCACTGCCCCGCTCTCTCCCCATAGTCCTGTATCAAACCCCAAACTAATCCCACTGCCCCACTCTCTCCTCATAGTCCTGTATCAATCCCCAAACTAATCCCACTGCACCGCTCTCTCCCCATAGTCCTGTATCAATCCCTAAACTAATCCCATTGCCCCGCTCTCTCCCCATAGCCCTGTATCAATCCCCAAACTAATCCCACTGCCCTGCTCTCTCCTCATAGCCCTGTATCAATCCCCAAATTAATCCCACTGCCCCGCTCTCTCCCCATAGCCCTGTATCAATCCCCAAACTAATCCCACAGCACCGCTCTCTCCCCATAGCCCTGTATAAATCCGCAAACTAATCCCACTGCCCCGCTCTCTCCCCATAGCCCTGTATCAATCCCCAAACTAATCCCACTGCCCCGCTCTCTCCCCATAGTCCTGTATCAATCCCCAAACTAATCCCACTGCCCCGCTCTCTCCCCATAGCCCTGTATCAATCCCCAAACTAATCCCACTGCCCTGCTCTCTCCCCATAGTCCTGTATCAATCCCCAAACTAATCCCACTGCACCGCTCTCTCCCCATAGTCCTGTATAAATCCGCAAACTAATCCCATTGCCCCGCTCTCTCCCCATAGCCCTGTATCAATCCCCAAACTAATCCCACTGCCCCGCTCTGTCCCCATAGTCCTGTATCAATCCCCAAACTAATCCCACTGCCCCGCTCTCTCCCCATAGCCCTGTATCAATCCCCAAACTAATCCCACTGCCCCGCTCTCTCCCCATAGCCCTGTATCAATCCCCAAACTAATCCCACTGCCCCGCTCTCTCCCCATAGCCCTGTATCAATCCCCAAACTAATCCCACTGCCCCGCTCTCTCCCCATAGTCCTGTATCAATCCCCAAACTAATCCCACTGCCGCACTCTCTCCCCATAGCCCTGTATCAATCTCCAAACTAATCCCACTGCCCCGCTCTCTCCCCATAGTCCTGTATCAATCTCCAAATTAATCCCACTGCCCCGCTCTCTCCCCATAGTCCTGTATCAATCCCCAAACTAATCCCACTGCCCCGCTCTCTCCCCATAGTCCTGTATCAATCTCCAAACTAATCCCACTGCCCCGCTCTCTCCCCATAGTCCTGTATCAATCCCCAAACTAATCCCACTGCCCCGCTCGCTCCCCATAGTCCTGTATCAATCCCCAAACTAATCCCACTGCCGCACTCTCTCCACATAGCCCTGTATCAATCTCCAAACTAATCCCACTGCCCCGCTCTCTCCCCATAATCCTGTATCAATCGCAAACTAATCACACTGCCCCGCTCTCTCCCCATAGCCCTGTATCAATCCCCAACCTAATCCCACTGCCCCGCTCCCTCCCCATAGCCCTGTATCAATCCCCAAACTAATCCCACTGCCCCGCTCTCTCCGCATAGTCCTGTAACAATCCACAAACTAATCCCACTGCCCCGTTCTCTCCCCATAGCCATGTATCAATCCCCAAACTAATCCCACTGCCCCGCTCTCTCCCCATAGTCCTGTATCAAACCCCAAACTAATCCCACTGCCCCGCTCTCTCCCCATGGACCTGTATCAAACCCCAAACTAATCCCACTGCCCCACTCTCTCCCCATAGTCCTGTATCAATCCCCAAACTAATCCCACTGCCCCGCTCTCTCCCCATAGCCCTGTATCAATCCCCAAACTAATCCCACTGCACTGCTCTCTCCTAATAGCCCTGTATCAATCCCCAAATTAATCCCACTGCCCCGCTCTCTCCCCATAGCCCTGTATCAATCCCCAAACTAATCCCACTGCCCCGCTCTCTCCTCATAGTCCTGTATCAATCCCCAAACTAATCCCACTGCCCCGCTGTCTCCCCATAGTCCTGTATCAATCCCCAAACTAATCCCACTGCCCCGCTCTCTCCACATAGTCCTGTATCAATCCCCAAACTAATCCCACTGCCCCGCTCTCTCCCCATAGCCCTGTATCAATCTCGAAACTAATCCCACTGCCCCGCTCTCTCCCCAGAATCCTGTATCAATCGCAAACTAATCCCACTGCCCCGCTCTCTCCCCATAGCCCTGTATCAATCCCCAAACTAATCCCACTGTCCCGCTCTCTCCCCATAGCCCTGCATCAATCCCCAAACTAATCCCACTGCACCGCTCTCTCTCCATAGTCCTGTATCAATCCGCAAACTAATCCCACTGTCCCGCTCTCTCCCCATAGCCCTGTATCAATCCCCAAACTAATCCCACTGCCCCGCTCTCTCCCCATAGTCCTGTATCAATCCGCAAACTAATCCCACTGCCCCGCTCTCTCCCCATAGCCCTGTATCAATCCCCAAACTAATTCCACTGCCCCGCTCTCTCCCCATAGCCCTGTATCAATCCCCAAACTAATCCCACTGCCCCGCTCTCTCCCCATAGCCCTGTATCAATCCCCAAACTAATCCCACTGCCCCGCTCTCTCCCCATAGTCCTGTAACAATCCACAAACTAATCCCACTGCCCCGCTCTCTCCCCATAGCCCTGTATCAATCCCCAAACTAATCCCACTGCCCCGCTCTCTCCCCATAGTCCTGTATCAAACCCCAAACTAATCCCACTGCCCCGCTCTCTCCCCATAGACCTGTATCAAACCCCAAACTAATCCCACTGCCCCACTCTCTCCCCATAGTCCTGTATCAATCTCCAAACTAATCCCACTGCCCTGCTCTCTCCCCATAGTCCTGTATCAATCTCCAAACTAATCCCACTACCCCGATCTCTCCCCATAGTCCTGTATCAAACCCCAAACGAATCCCACTGCCCCGCTCTCTCCCCATAGTCCTGTATCAAACCCCAAACTAATCCCACTGCCCCACTCTCTCCTCATAGTCCTGTATCAATCCCCAAACTAATCCCACTGCACCGCTCTCTCCCCATAGTCCTGTATCAATCCCCAAACTAATCCCATTGCCCCGCTCTCTCCCCATAGCCCTGTATCAATCCCCAAACTAATCCCACTGCCCTGCTCTCTCCTCATAGCCCTGTATCAATCCCCAAATTAATCCCACTGCCCCGCTCTCTCCCCATAGCCCTGTATCAATCTCCAAACTAATCCCACTTCCCCGCTCTCTCCCCATAGTCCTGTATCAATCCCCAAACTAATTCCACTGCCCCGCTCTCTCCCCATAGTCCTGTATCAAACCCCAAACTAATCCCACTGCCCCGCTCTCTCCCCATAGTCCTGTATCAATCCCCAAACTAATCCCACTGCCCCGCTCTCTCCCCATAGTCCTGTATCAATCCCCAAACTAATCCCACTTCCCCGCTCTCTCCCCATAGTCCTGTATCAAACCCCAAACTAATCCCACTGCCCCACTCTCTCCCCATAGTCCTGTTTCAATCTCCAAACTAATCCCACTGCCCTGCTCTCTCCCCATAGTCCTGTATCAATCTCCAAACTAATCCCACTACCCCGATCTCTCCCCATAGTCCTGTATCAAACCCCAAACTAATCCCACTGCCCCGCTCTCTCCCCATAGCGCTGTATCAATCTCGAAACTAATCCCACTGCCCCGCTCTCTCCCCATAATCCTGTATCAATCGCAAACTAATCACACTGCCCCGCTCTCTCCCCATAGTCCTGTATCAATCTCCAAACTAATCCCACTGCCCCGCTCTCTCCCCATAGTCCTGTATCAATCCCCAAACTAATCCCACTGCCCCGCTCGCTCCCCATAGTCCTGTATCAATCCCCAAACTAATCCCACTGCCGCACTCTCTCCACATAGCCCTGTATCAATCTCCAAACTAATCCCACTTCCCCGCTCTCTCCCCATGGTCCTGTATCAATCCCCAAACTAATTCCACTGCCCCGCTCTCTCCCCATAGTCCTGTATCCAACCCCAAACTAATCCCACTGCCCCGCTCTCTCCCCATAGTCCTGTATCAATCCCCAAACTAATCCCACTGCCCCGCTCTCTCCCCATAGTCCTGTATCAATCCCCAAACTAATCCCACTTCCCCGCTCTCTCCCCATAGTCCTGTATCAAACCCCAAACTAATCCCACTGCCCCACTCTCTCCCCATAGTCCTGTTTCAATCTCCAAACTAATCCCACTGCCCTGCTCTCTCCCCATAGTCCTGTATCAATCTCCAAACTAATCCCACTACCCCGATCTCTCCCCATAGTCCTGTATCAAACCCCAAACTAATCCCACTGCCCCGCTCTCTCCCCACAGCGCTGTATCAATCTCGAAACTAATCCCACTGCCCCGCTCTCTCCCCATAATCCTGTATCAATCGCAAACTAATCACACTGCCCCGCTCTCTCCCCATAGCCCTGTATCAATCCCCAACCTAATCCCACTGCCCCGCTCCCTCCCCATAGCCCTGTATCAATCCCCAAACTAATCCCACTGCCCCGCTCTCTCCGCATAGTCCTGTAACAATCCACAAACTAATCCCACTGCCCCGTTCTCTCCCCATAGCCATGTATCAATCCCCAAACTAATCCCACTGCCCCGCTCTCTCCCCATAGTCCTGTATCAAACCCCAAACTAATCCCACTGCCCCGCTCTCTCCCCATGGACCTGTATCAAACCCCAAACTAATCCCACTGCCCCACTCTCTCCCCATAGTCCTGTATCAATCCCCAAACTAATCCCACTGCCCCGCTCTCTCCCCATAGCCCTGTATCAATCCCCAAACTAATCCCACTGCACTGCTCTCTCCTAATAGCCCTGTATCAATCCCCAAATTAATCCCACTGCCCCGCTCTCTCCCCATAGCCCTGTATCAATCCCCAAACTAATCCCACTGCCCCGCTCTCTCCTCATAGTCCTGTATCAATCCCCAAACTAATCCCACTGCCCTGCTGTCTCCCCATAGTCCTGTATCAATCCCCAAACTAATCCCACTGCCCCGCTCTCTCCACATAGTCCTGTATCAATCCCCAAACTAATCCCACTGCCCCGCTCTCTCCCCATAGCCCTGTATCAATCTCGAAACTAATCCCACTGCCCCGCTCTCTCCCCAGAATCCTGTATCAATCGCAAACTAATCCCACTGCCCCGCTCTCTCCCCATAGCCCTGTATCAATCCCCAAACTAATCCCACTGTCCCGCTCTCTCCCCATAGCCCTGCATCAATCCCCAAACTAATCCCACTGCCCCGCTCTCTCCCCATAGCCCTGTATCAATCCCCAAACTAATCCCACTGCCCCGCTCTCTCCCCATAGCCCTGTATCAATCCCCAAACTAATCCCACTGCCCCGCTCTCTCCCCATAGCCCTGTATCAATCCCCAAACTAATCCCACTGCCCCGCTCTCTCCCCATAGTCCTGTAACAATCCACAAACTAATCCCACTGCCCCGCTCTCTCCCCATAGCCCTGTATCAATCCCCAAACTAATCCCACTGCCCCGCTCTCTCCCCATAGTCCTGTATCAAACCCCAAACTAATCCCACTGCCCCGCTCTCTCCCCATAGACCTGTATCAAACCCCAAACTAATCCCACTGCCCCACTCTCTCCCCATAGTCCTGTATCAATCTCCAAACTAATCCCACTGCCCTGCTCTCTCCCCATAGTCCTGTATCAATCTCCAAACTAATCCCACTACCCCGATCTCTCCCCATAGTCCTGTATCAAACCCCAAACGAATCCCACTGCCCCGCTCTCTCCCCATAGTCCTGTATCAAACCCCAAACTAATCCCACTGCCCCACTCTCTCCTCATAGTCCTGTATCAATCCCCAAACTAATCCCACTGCACCGCTCTCTCCCCATAGTCCTGTATCAATCCCCAAACTAATCCCATTGCCCCGCTCTCTCCCCATAGCCCTGTATCAATCCCCAAACTAATCCCACTGCCCTGCTCTCTCCTCATAGCCCTGTATCAATCCCCAAATTAATCCCACTGCCCCGCTCTCTCCCCATAGCCCTGTATCAATCTCCAAACTAATCCCACTTCCCCGCTCTCTCCCCATAGTCCTGTATCAATCCCCAAACTAATTCCACTGCCCCGCTCTCTCCCCATAGTCCTGTATCAAACCCCAAACTAATCCCACTGCCCCGCTCTCTCCCCATAGTCCTGTATCAATCCCCAAACTAATCCCACTGCCCCGCTCTCTCCCCATAGTCCTGTATCAATCCCCAAACTAATCCCACTTCCCCGCTCTCTCCCCATAGTCCTGTATCAAACCCCAAACTAATCCCACTGCCCCACTCTCTCCCCATAGTCCTGTTTCAATCTCCAAACTAATCCCACTGCCCTGCTCTCTCCCCATAGTCCTGTATCAATCTCCAAACTAATCCCACTACCCCGATCTCTCCCCATAGTCCTGTATCAAACCCCAAACTAATCCCACTGCCCCGCTCTCTCCCCATAGCGCTGTATCAATCTCGAAACTAATCCCACTGCCCCGCTCTCTCCCCATAATCCTGTATCAATCGCAAACTAATCACACTGCCCCGCTCTCTCCCCATAGCCCTGTATCAATCCCCAAACTAATCCCACTGCCCCGCTCCCTCCCCATAGCCCTGTATCAATCCCCAAACTAATCCCACTGCCCCGCTCTCTCCGCATAGTCCTGTAACAATCCACAAACTAATCCCACTGCCCCGTTCTCTCCCCATAGCCATGTATCAATCCCCAAACTAATCCCACTGCCCCGCTCTCTCCCCATAGTCCTGTATCAAACCCCAAACTAATCCCACTGCCCCGCTCTCTCCCCATGGACCTGTATCAAACCCCAAACTAATCCCACTGCCCCACTCTCTCCCCATAGTCCTGTATCAATCCCCAAACTAATCCCACTGCCCCGCTCTCTCCCCATAGCCCTGTATCAATCCCCAAACTAATCCCACTGCACTGCTCTCTCCTAATAGCCCTGTATCAATCCCCAAATTAATCCCACTGCCCCGCTCTCTCCCCATAGCCCTGTATCAATCCCCAAACTAATCCCACTGCCCCGCTCTCTCCTCATAGTCCTGTATCAATCCCCAAACTAATCCCACTGCCCCGCTGTCTCCCCATAGTCCTGTATCAATCCCCAAACTAATCCCACTGCCCCGCTCTCTCCACATAGTCCTGTATCAATCCCCAAACTAATCCCACTGCCCCGCTCTCTCCCCATAGCCCTGTATCAATCTCGAAACTAATCCCACTGCCCCGCTCTCTCCCCAGAATCCTGTATCAATCGCAAATTAATCCCACTGCCCCGCTCTCTCCCCATAGCCCTGTATCAATCCCCAAACTAATCCCACTGTCCCGCTCTCTCCCCATAGCCCTGCATCAATCCCCAAACTAATCCCACTGCACCGCTCTCTCTCCATAGTCCTGTATCAATCCGCAAACTAATCCCACTGTCCCGCTCTCTCCCCATAGCCCTGTATCAATCCCCAAACTAATCCCACTGCCCCGCTCTCTCCCCATAGTCCTGTATCAATCCGCAAACTAATCCCACTGCCCCGCTCTCTCCCCATAGCCCTGTATCAATCCCCAAACTAATCCCACTGCCCCGCTCTCTCCCCATAGCCCTGTATCAATCCCCAAACTAATCCCACTGCCCCGCTCTCTCCCCATAGCCCTGTATCAATCCCCAAACTAATCCCACTGCCCCGCTCTCTCCCCATAGTCCTGTAACAATCCACAAACTAATCCCACTGCCCCGCTCTCTCCCCATAGCCCTGTATCAATCCCCAAACTAATCCCACTGCCCCGCTCTCTCCCCATAGTCCTGTATCAAACCCCAAACTAATCCCACTGCCCCGCTCTCTCCCCATAGACCTGTATCAAACCCCAAACTAATCCCACTGCCCCACTCTCTCCCCATAGTCCTGTATCAATCTCCAAACTAATCCCACTGCCCTGCTCTCTCCCCATAGTCCTGTATCAATCTCCAAACTAATCCCACTACCCCGATCTCTCCCCATAGTCCTGTATCAAACCCCAAACGAATCCCACTGCCCCGCTCTCTCCCCATAGTCCTGTATCAAACCCCAAACTAATCCCACTGCCCCACTCTCTCCTCATAGTCCTGTATCAATCCCCAAACTAATCCCACTGCACCGCTCTCTCCCCATAGTCCTGTATCAATCCCCAAACTAATCCCATTGCCCCGCTCTCTCCCCATAGCCCTGTATCAATCCCCAAACTAATCCCACTGCCCTGCTCTCTCCTCATAGCCCTGTATCAATCCCCAAACTAATCCCACTGCACCGCTCTCTCCCCATAAACCTGTATCAATCCCCAAACTAATCCCACTGCCCCGCTCTCTCCCCATAGTCCTGTATCAAACCCCAAACTAATCCCACTGCCCCGCTCTCTCCCCATAGTCCTGTATCAATCCCCAAACTAATCCCACTGCCGCACTCTCTCCCCATAGCCCTGTATCAATCTCCAAACTAATCCCACTGCCCCGCTCTCTCCCCATAGTCCTGTATCAATCTCCAAACTAATCCCACTGCCCCGCTCTCTCCCCATAGTCCTGTATCAATCCCCAAACTAATCCCACTGCCCCGCTCTCTCCCCATAGTCCTGTATCAATCTCCAAACTAATCCCACTGCCCCGCTCTCTCCCCATACTCCTGTATCAATCCCCAAACTAATCCCACTGCCCCGCTCGCTCCCCATAGTCCTGTATCAATCCCCAAACTAATCCCACTGCCGCACTCTCTCTCCATAGCCCTGTATCAATCTCCAAACTAATCCCACTTCCCCGCTCTCTCCCCATAGTCCTGTATCAATCCCCAAACTAATTCCACTGCCCTGCTCTCTCCCCATAGTCCTGTATCAAACCCCAAACTAATCCCACTGCCCCGCTCTCTCCCCATAGTCCTGTATCAATCCCCAAATAATCCCACTGCCCCGCTCTTCCCCATAGTCCTGTATCAATCCCCAAACTAATCCCACTTCCCCGCTCTCTCCCCATAGTCCTGTATCAAACACCAAACTAATCCCACTGCCCCACTCTCTCCCCATAGTCCTGTTTCAATCTCCAAACTAATCCCACTGCCCTGCTCTCTCCCCATAGTCCTGTATCAATCCCCAAACTAATCCCACTGCACCGCTCTCTACCCATAGTCCTGTATAAATCCGCAAACTAATCCCACTGCCCCGCTCTCTCCCCATAGCCCTGTATCAATCCCCAAACTAATCCCACTGCCCCGCTCTCTCCCCATAGTCCTGTATCAATCCCCAAACTAATCCCACTGCCCCGCTCTCTCCCCATAGCCCTGTATCAATCCCCAAACTAATCCCACTGCCCCGCTCTCTCCCCATAGCCCTGTATCAATCCCCAAACTAATCCCACTGCCCCGCTCTCTCCCCATAGCCCTGTATCAATCCCCAAACTAATCCCACTGCCCCGCTCTCTCCCCATAGCCCTGTATCAATCCCCAAACTAATCCCACTGCCCCGCTCTCTCCCCATAGCCCTGTATCAATCCCCAAACTAATCCCACTGCCCCGCTCTCTCCCCATAGCCCTGTATCAATCCCCAAACTAATCCCACTGCCCCGCTCTCTCCCCATAGTCCTGTATCAATCCCCAAACTAATCCCACTGCCGCACTCTCTCCCCATAGCCCTGTATCAATCTCCAAACTAATCCCACTGCCCCGCTCTCTCCCCATAGTCCTGTATCAATCTCCAAATTAATCCCACTGCCCCGCTCTCTCCCCATAGTCCTGTATCAATCCCCAAACTAATCCCACTGCCCCGCTCTCTCCCCATAGTCCTGTATCAATCTCCAAACTAATCCCACTGCCCCGCTCTCTCCCCATAGTCCTGTATCAATCCCCAAACTAATCCCACTGCCCCGCTCGCTCCCCATAGTCCTGTATCAATCCCCAAACTAATCCCACTGCCGCACTCTCTCTCCATAGCCCTGTATCAATCTCCAAACTAATCCCACTTCCCCGCTCTCTCCCCATAGTCCTGTATCAAACCCCAAACTAATCCCACTGCCCCACTCTCTCCCCATAGTCCTGTATCAATCCCCAAACTAATCCCACTGCCCTGCTCTCTCCTCATAGCCCTGTATCAATCCCCAAATTAATCCCACTGCCCCGCTCTCTCCCCATAGCCCTGTATCAATCTCCAAACTAATCCCACTTCCCCGCTCTCTCCCCATAGTCCTGTATCAATCCCCAAACTAATTCCACTGCCCCGCTCTCTCCCCATAGTCCTGTATCAAACCCCAAACTAATCCCACTGCCCCGCTCTCTCCCCATAGTCCTGTATCAATCCCCAAACTAATCCCACTGCCCCGCTCTCTCCCCATAGTCCTGTATCAATCCCCAAACTAATCCCACTTCCCCGCTCTCTCCCCATAGTCCTGTATCAAACCCCAAACTAATCCCACTGCCCCACTCTCTCCCCATAGTCCTGTTTCAATCTCCAAACTAATCCCACTGCCCTGCTCTCTCCCCATAGTCCTGTATCAATCTCCAAACTAATCCCACTACCCCGATCTCTCCCCATAGTCCTGTATCAAACCCCAAACTAATCCCACTGCCCCGCTCTCTCCCCATAGCGCTGTATCAATCTCGAAACTAATCCCACTGCCCCGCTCTCTCCCCATAATCCTGTATCAATCGCAAACTAATCACACTGCCCCGCTCTCTCCCCATAGCCCTGTATCAATCCCCAAACTAATCCCACTGCCCCGCTCCCTCCCCATAGCCCTGTATCAATCCCCAAACTAATCCCACTGCCCCGCTCTCTCCGCATAGTCCTGTAACAATCCACAAACTAATCCCACTGCCCCGTTCTCTCCCCATAGCCATGTATCAATCCCCAAACTAATCCCACTGCCCCGCTCTCTCCCCATAGTCCTGTATCAAACCCCAAACTAATCCCACTGCCCCGCTCTCTCCCCATGGACCTGTATCAAACCCCAAACTAATCCCACTGCCCCACTCTCTCCCCATAGTCCTGTATCAATCCCTAAACTAATCCCACTGCCCCGCTCTCTCCCCATAGCCCTGTATCAATCCCCAAACTAATCCCACTGCACTGCTCTCTCCTAATAGCCCTGTATCAATCCCCAAATTAATCCCACTGCCCCGCTCTCTCCCCATAGCCCTGTATCAATCCCCAAACTAATCCCACTGCCCCGCTCTCTCCTCATAGTCCTGTATCAATCCCCAAACTAATCCCACTGCCCCGCTGTCTCCCCATAGTCCTGTATCAATCCCCAAACTAATCCCACTGCCCCGCTCTCTCCACATAGTCCTGTATCAATCCCCAAACTAATCCCACTGCCCCGCTCTCTCCCCATAGCCCTGTATCAATCTCGAAACTAATCCCACTGCCCCGCTCTCTCCCCAGAATCCTGTATCAATCGCAAACTAATCCCACTTCCCCGCTCTCTCCCCATAGCCCTGTATCAATCCCCAAACTAATCCCACTGTCCCGCTCTCTCCCCATAGCCCTGCATCAATCCCCAAACTAATCCCACTGCACCGCTCTCTCTCCATAGTCCTGTATCAATCCGCAAACTAATCCCACTGTCCCGCTCTCTCCCCATAGCCCTGTATCAATCCCCAAACTAATCCCACTGCCCCGCTCTCTCCCCATAGTCCTGTATCAATCCGCAAACTAATCCCACTGCCCCGCTCTCTCCCCATAGCCCTGTATCAATCCCCAAACTAATCCCACTGCCCCGCTCTCTCCCCATAGCCCTGTATCAATCCCCAAACTAATCCCACTGCCCTGCTCTCTCCCCATAGCCCTGTATCAATCCCCAAACTAATCCCACTGCCCCGCTCTCTCCCCATAGTCCTGTAACAATCCACAAACTAATCCCACTGCCCCGCTCTCTCCCCATAGCCCTGTATCAATCCCCAAACTAATCCCACTGCCCCGCTCTCTCCCCATAGTCCTGTATCAAACCCCAAACTAATCCCACTGCCCCGCTCTCTCCCCATAGACCTGTATCAAACCCCAAACTAATCCCACTGCCCCACTCTCTCCCCATAGTCCTGTATCAATCTCCAAACTAATCCCACTGCCCTGCTCTCTCCCCATAGTCCTGTATCAATCTCCAAACTAATCCCACTACCCCGATCTCTCCCCATAGTCCTGTATCAAACCCCAAACGAATCCCACTGCCGCACTCTCTCCCCATAGCCCTGTATCAATCTCCAAACTAATCCCACTGCCCCGCTCTCTCCCCATAGTCCTGTATCAAACCCCAAACTAATCCCACTGCCCCGCTCTCTCCCCATAGACCTGTATCAAACCCCAAACTAATCCCACTGCCCCACTCTCTCCCCATAGTCCTGTATCAATCTCCAAACTAATCCCACTGCCCTGCTCTCTCCCCATAGTCCTGTATCAATCTCCAAACTAATCCCACTACCCCGATCTCTCCCCATAGTCCTGTATCAAACCCCAAACGAATCCCACTGCCCCGCTCTCTCCCCATAGTCCTGTATCAAACCCCAAACTAATCCCACTGCCCCACTCTCTCCTCATAGTCCTGTATCAATCCCCAAACTAATCCCACTGCACCGCTCTCTCCCCATAGTCCTGTATCAATCCCCAAACTAATCCCATTGCCCCGCTCTCTCCCCATAGCCCTGTATCAATCCCCAAACTAATCCCACTGCCCTGCTCTCTCCTCATAGCCCTGTATCAATCCCCAAACTAATCCCACTGCACCGCTCTCTCCCCATAAACCTGTATCAATCCCCAAACTAATCCCACTGCCCCGCTCTCTCCCCATAGTCCTGTATCAAACCCCAAACTAATCCCACTGCCCCGCTCTCTCCCCATAGTCCTGTATCAATCCCCAAACTAATCCCACTGCCGCACTCTCTCCCCATAGCCCTGTATCAATCTCCAAACTAATCCCACTGCCCCGCTCTCTCCCCATAGTCCTGTATCAATCTCCAAACTAATCCCACTGCCCCGCTCTCTCCCCATAGTCCTGTATCAATCCCCAAACTAATCCCACTGCCCCGCTCTCTCCCCATAGTCCTGTATCAATCTCCAAACTAATCCCACTGCCCCGCTCTCTCCCCATACTCCTGTATCAATCCCCAAACTAATCCCACTGCCCCGCTCGCTCCCCATAGTCCTGTATCAATCCCCAAACTAATCCCACTGCCGCACTCTCTCTCCATAGCCCTGTATCAATCTCCAAACTAATCCCACTTCCCCGCTCTCTCCCCATAGTCCTGCATCAATCCCCAAACTAATTCCACTGCCCTGCTCTCTCCCCATAGTCCTGTATCAAACCCCAAACTAATCCCACTGCCCCGCTCTCTCCCCATAGTCCTGTATCAATCCCCAAATAATCCCACTGCCCCGCTCTTCCCCATAGTCCTGTATCAATCCCCAAACTAATCCCACTTCCCCGCTCTCTCCCCATAGTCCTGTATCAAACCCCAAACTAATCCCACTGCCCCACTCTCTCCCCATAGTCCTGTTTCAATCTCCAAACTAATCCCACTGCCCTGCTCTCTCCCCATAGTCCTGTATCAATCCCCAAACTAATCCCACTGCACCGCTCTCTCCCCATAGTCCTGTATAAATCCGCAAAATAATCCCACTGCCCCGCTCTCTCCCCATAGCCCTGTATCAATCCCCAAACTAATCCCACTGCCCCGCTCTCTCCCCATAGTCCTGTATCAATCCCCAAACTAATCCCACTGCCCCGCTCTCTCCCCATAGCCCTGTATCAATCCCCAAACTAATCCCACTGCCCCGCTCTCTCCCCATAGCCCTGTATCAATCCCCAAACTAATCCCACTGCCCCGCTCTCTCCCCATAGCCCTGTATCAATCCCCAAACTAATCCCACTGCCCCGCTCTCTCCCCATAGCCCTGTATCAATCCCCAAACTAATCCCACTGCCCCGCTCTCTCCCCATAGCCCTGTATCAATCCCCAAACTAATCCCACTGCCCCGCTCTCTCCCCATAGTCCTGTATCAATCCCCAAACTAATCCCACTGCCGCACTCTCTCCCCATAGCCCTGTATCAATCTCCAAACTAATCCCACTGCCCCGCTCTCTCCCCATAGTCCTGTATCAATCTCCAAATTAATCCCACTGCCCCGCTCTCTCCCCATAGTCCTGTATCAATCCCCAAACTAATCCCACTGCCCCGCTCTCTCCCCATAGTCCTGTATCAATCTCCAAACTAATCCCACTGCCCCGCTCTCTCCCCATAGTCCTGTATCAATCCCCAAACTAATCCCACTGCCCCGCTCGCTCCCCATAGTCCTGTATCAATCCCCAAACTAATCCCACTGCCGCACTCTCTCTCCATAGCCCTGTATCAATCTCCAAACTAATCCCACTTCCCCGCTCTCTCCCCATAGTCCTGTATCAAACCCCAAACTAATCCCACTGCCCCACTCTCTCCCCATAGTCCTGTATCAATCCCCAAACTAATCCCACTGCCCTGCTCTCTCCTCATAGCCCTGTATCAATCCCCAAATTAATCCCACTGCCCCGCTCTCTCCCCATAGCCCTGTATCAATCTCCAAACTAATCCCACTTCCCCGCTCTCTCCCCATAGTCCTGTATCAATCCCCAAACTAATTCCACTGCCCCGCTCTCTCCCCATAGTCCTGTATCAAACCCCAAACTAATCCCACTGCCCCGCTCTCTCCCCATAGTCCTGTATCAATCCCCAAACTAATCCCACTGCCCCGCTCTCTCCCCATAGTCCTGTATCAATCCCCAAACTAATCCCACTTCCCCGCTCTCTCCCCATAGTCCTGTATCAAACCCCAAACTAATCCCACTGCCCCACTCTCTCCCCATAGTCCTGTTTCAATCTCCAAACTAATCCCACTGCCCTGCTCTCTCCCCATAGTCCTGTATCAATCTCCAAACTAATCCCACTACCCCGATCTCTCCCCATAGTCCTGTATCAAACCCCAAACTAATCCCACTGCCCCGCTCTCTCCCCATAGCGCTGTATCAATCTCGAAACTAATCCCACTGCCCCGCTCTCTCCCCATAATCCTGTATCAATCGCAAACTAATCACACTGCCCCGCTCTCTCCCCATAGCCCTGTATCAATCCCCAAACTAATCCCACTGCCCCGCTCCCTCCCCATAGCCCTGTATCAATCCCCAAACTAATCCCACTGCCCCGCTCTCTCCGCATAGTCCTGTAACAATCCACAAACTAATCCCACTGCCCCGTTCTCTCCCCATAGCCATGTATCAATCCCCAAACTAATCCCACTGCCCCGCTCTCTCCCCATAGTCCTGTATCAAACCCCAAACTAATCCCACTGCCCCGCTCTCTCCCCATGGACCTGTATCAAACCCCAAACTAATCCCACTGCCCCACTCTCTCCCCATAGTCCTGTATCAATCCCTAAACTAATCCCACTGCCCCGCTCTCTCCCCATAGCCCTGTATCAATCCCCAAACTAATCCCACTGCACTGCTCTCTCCTAATAGCCCTGTATCAATCCCCAAATTAATCCCACTGCCCCGCTCTCTCCCCATAGCCCTGTATCAATCCCCAAACTAATCCCACTGCCCCGCTCTCTCCTCATAGTCCTGTATCAATCCCCAAACTAATCCCACTGCCCCGCTGTCTCCCCATAGTCCTGTATCAATCCCCAAACTAATCCCACTGCCCCGCTCTCTCCACATAGTCCTGTATCAATCCCCAAACTAATCCCACTGCCCCGCTCTCTCCCCATAGCCCTGTATCAATCTCGAAACTAATCCCACTGCCCCGCTCTCTCCCCAGAATCCTGTATCAATCGCAAACTAATCCCACTTCCCCGCTCTCTCCCCATAGCCCTGTATCAATCCCCAAACTAATCCCACTGTCCCGCTCTCTCCCCATAGCCCTGCATCAATCCCCAAACTAATCCCACTGCACCGCTCTCTCTCCATAGTCCTGTATCAATCCGCAAACTAATCCCACTGTCCCGCTCTCTCCCCATAGCCCTGTATCAATCCCCAAACTAATCCCACTGCCCCGCTCTCTCCCCATAGTCCTGTATCAATCCGCAAACTAATCCCACTGCCCCGCTCTCTCCCCATAGCCCTGTATCAATCCCCAAACTAATCCCACTGCCCCGCTCTCTCCCCATAGCCCTGTATCAATCCCCAAACTAATCCCACTGCCCTGCTCTCTCCCCATAGCCCTGTATCAATCCCCAAACTAATCCCACTGCCCCGCTCTCTCCCCATAGTCCTGTAACAATCCACAAACTAATCCCACTGCCCCGCTCTCTCCCCATAGCCCTGTATCAATCCCCAAACTAATCCCACTGCCCCGCTCTCTCCCCATAGTCCTGTATCAAACCCCAAACTAATCCCACTGCCCCGCTCTCTCCCCATAGACCTGTATCAAACCCCAAACTAATCCCACTGCCCCACTCTCTCCCCATAGTCCTGTATCAATCTCCAAACTAATCCCACTGCCCTGCTCTCTCCCCATAGTCCTGTATCAATCTCCAAACTAATCCCACTACCCCGATCTCTCCCCATAGTCCTGTATCAAACCCCAAACGAATCCCACTGCCCCGCTCTCTCCCCATAGTCCTGTATCAAACCCCAAACTAATCCCACTGCCCCACTCTCTCCTCATAGTCCTGTATCAATCCCCAAACTAATCCCACTGCACCGCTCTCTCCCCATAGTCCTGTATCAATCCCCAAACTAATCCCACTGCCCCGCTCTCTCCCCATAGTCCTGTATCAATCTCCAAACTAATCCCACTGCCCCGCTCTCTCCCCATAGTCCTGTATCAATCCCCAAACTAATCCCACTGCCCCGCTCTCTCCCCATAGCCCTGTATCAATCCCCACACTAATCCCACTGCCCCGCTCTCTCCCCATAGTCCTGTATCAATCCCCAAACTAATCCCACTGCCGCACTCTCTCCCCATAGTCCTGTATCAATCTCCAAACTAATCCCACTGCCCCGCTCTCTCCCCATAGTCCTGTATCAATCCCCAAACTAATCCCACTGCCCCGCTCGCTCCCCATAGTCCTGTATCAATCCCCAAACTAATCCCACTTCCCCGCTCTCTCCCCATAGTCCTGTATCAAACCCCAAACTAATCCCACTGCCCCACTCTCTCCCCATAGTCCTGTTTCAATCTCCAAACTAATCCCACTGCCCTGCTCTCTCCCCATAGTCCTGTATCAATCCCCAAACTAATCCCACTGCACCGCTCTCTCCCCATAGTCCTGTATCAATCCCCAAACTAATCCCACTGCCCCGCTCTCTCCCCATAGTCCTGTATCAATCTCCAAACTAATCCCACTGCCCCGCTCTCTCCCCATAGTCCTGTATCAATCCCCAAACTAATCCCACTGCCCCGCTCGCTCCCCATAGTCCTGTATCAATCCCCAAACTAATCCCACTGCCGCACTCTATCTCCATAGCCCTGTATCAATCTCCAAACTAATCCCACTTCCCCGCTCTCTCCCCATAGTCCTGTATCAATCCCCAAACTAATTCCACTGCCCCGCTCTCTCCCCATAGTCCTGTATCAAACCCAAACTAATCCCACTGCCCCTCTCTCTCCCCATAGTCCTGTATCAATCCCCAAACTAATCCCACTGCCCCGCTCTCTCCCCATAGTCCTGTATCAATCCCCAAACTAATCCCACTTCCCCGCTCTCTCCCCATAGTCCTGTATCAAACCCCAAACTAATCCCACTGCCCCACTCTCTCCCCATAGTCCTGTTTCAATCTCCAAACTAATCCCACTGCCCTGCTCTCTCCCCATAGTCCTGTATCAATCCCCAAACTAATCCCACTGCACCGCTCTCTCCCCATAGTCCTGTATAAATCCGCAAACTAATCCCACTGCCCCGCTCTCTCCCGATAGTCCTGTATCAATCCCCAAACTAATCCCACTGCCCCGCTCTCTCCCCATAGTCCTGTATCAATCCCCAAACTAATCCCACTGCCCCGCTCTCTCCCCATAGCCCTGTATCAATCCCCAAACTAATCCCACTGCCCCGCTCTCTCCCCATAGCCCTGTATCAATCCCCAAACTAATCCCACTGCCCCGCTCTCTCCCCATAGCCCTGTATCAATCCCCAAACTAATCCCACTGCCCCGCTCTCTCCCCATAGCCCTGTATCAATCCCCAAACTAATCCCACTGCCCCGCTCTCTCCCCATAGCCCTGTATCAATCCCCAAACTAATCCCACTGCCGCACTCTCTCCCCATAGCCCTGTATCAATCTCCAAACTAATCCCACTGCCCCGCTCTCTCCCCATAGTCCTGTATCAATCTCCAAATTAATCCCACTGCCCCGCTCTCTCCCCATAGTCCTGTATCAATCCCCAAACTAATCCCACTGCCCCGCTCTCTCCCCATAGTCCTGTATCAATCTCCAAACTAATCCCACTGCCCCGCTCTCTCCCCATAGTCCTGTATCAATCCCCAAACTAATCCCACATCCCCGCTCGCTCCCCATAGTCCTGTATCAATCCCCAAACTAATCCCACTGCCGCACTCTCTCCCCATAGCCCTGTATCAATCTCCAAACTAATCCCACTTCCCCGCTCTCTCCCCATAGCCCTGTATCAATCCCCAAACTAATCCCACTGCCGCACTCTCTCCCCATAGCCCTGTATCAATCTCCAAACTAATCCCACTTCCCCGCTCTCTCCCCATAGTCCTGTATCAATCCCCAAACTAATCCCACTGCCCCGCTCTCTCCCCATAGCCCTGTATCAATCCCCAAACTAATCCCACTGCACTGCTCTCTCCTAATAGCCCTGTATCAATCCCCAAATTAATCCCACTGCCCCGCTCTCTCCCCATAGCCCTGTATCAATCCCCAAACTAATCCCACTGCCCCGCTCTCTCCTCATAGTCCTGTATCAATCCCCAAACTAATCCCACTGCCCCGCTGTCTCCCCATAGTCCTGTATCAGTCCCCAAACTAATCCCACTGCCCCGCTCTCTCCACATAGTCCTGTATCAATCCCCAAACTAATCCCACTGCCCCGCTCTCTCCCCATAGCCCTGTATCAATCTCGAAACAAATCCCACTGCCCCGCTCTCTCCCCAGAATCCTGTATCAATCGCAAACTAATCCCACTGCCCCGCTCTCTCCCCATAGCCCTGTATCAATCCCCAAACTAATCCCACTGTCCCGCTCTCTCCCCATAGCCCTGCATCAATCCCCAAACTAATCCCACTGCACCGCTCTCTCCCCATAGTCCTGTATCAATCCGCAAACTAATCCCACTGTCCCGCTCTCTCCCCATAGCCCTGTATCAATCCCCAAACTAATCCCACTGCCCCGCTCTCTCCCCATAGTCCTGTATCAATCCGCAAACTAATCCCACTGCCCCGCTCTCTCCCCATAGTCCTGTATCAATCTCCAAACTAATCCCACTGCCCCGCTCTCTCCCCATAGTCCTGTATCAATCCCCAAACTAATCCCACTGCCCCGCTCTCTCCCCATAGTCCTGTATCAATCCCCAAACTAATCCCACTGCCGCACTCTCTCCCCATAGCTCTGTATCAATCTCCAAACTCATCCCACTGCCCCGCTCTCTCCCCATAGTCCTGTATCAATCCCCAAACTAATCCCACTGCCCCGCACTCTCCCCATAGCCCTGTATCAATCCCCAAACTAATCCCACTGCCGCACTCTCTCCCCATAGCCCTGTATCAATCTCCAAACTAATCCCACTTCCCCGCTCTCTCCCCATAGTCCTGTATCAATCCCCAAACTAATCCCACTGCCCCGCTCTCTCCCCATAGTCCTGTATCAAACCCCAAACTAATCCCACTGCCCCGCTCTCTCCCCATAGTCCTGTATCAATCCCCAAACCAATCCCACTGCCCTGCTCTCTCCCCATAGTCCTGTATCAATCCCCAAACTAATCCCACTTCCCCGCTCTCTCCCCATAGTCCTGTATCAAACCCCAAAATAATCCCACTGCCCCACTCTCTCCCCATAGTCCTGTATAAAACCCCAAACTAATCCCACTGCCCCGCTCTCTCCCCATAGCGCTGTATCAATCTCGAAACTAATCCCACTGCCCCGCTCTCTCCCCATAATCCTGTATCAATCGCAAACTAATCCCACTGCCCCGCTCTCTCCCCATAGTCCTGTATCAATCCCCAAACTAATCCCACTTCCCCGCTCTCTCCCCATAGTCCTGTATCAAACCCCAAACTAATCCCACTGCCCCACTCTCTCCCCATAGTCCTGTTTCAATCTCCAAACTAATCCCACTGCCCTGCTCTCTCCCCATAGTCCTGTATCAATCTCCAAACTAATTTCACTACTCCGATCTCTCGCCATAGTCCTGTATCAAACCCCAAACTAATCCCACTGCCCCGCTCTCTCCCCATAGCGCTGTATCAATCTCGAAACTAATCCCACTGCCCCGCTCTCTCCCCATAATCCTGTATCAATCGCAAACTAATCCCACTGCCCCGCTCTCTCCCCATAGCCCTGTATCAATCCCCAAACTAATCCCACTGCCCCGCTCCCTCCCCATAGCCCTGTATCAATCCCCAAACTAATCCCACTGCCCCGCTCTCTCCCCATAGTCCTGTAACAATCCACAAACTAATCCCACAGCCCCGTTCTCGCCCCACAGCCATGTATCAATCCCCAAACTAATCCCACTGCCCCGCTCTCTCCCCATAGTCCTGTACCAAACCCCAAACTAAGCCCACTGCCCCGCTCTCTCCCCATGGACCTGTATCAAACCCCAAACTAATCCCACTGCCCCACTCTCTCCCCATAGTCCTGTATCAATCCCCAAACTAATCCCACTGCCCCGCTCTCTCCCCATAGCCCTGTATCAATCCCCAAACTAATCCCACTGCACTGCTCTCTCCTAATAGCCCTGTGTCAATCCCCAAATTAATCCCACTGCCCCGCTCTCTCCCCATAGCCCTGTATCAATCCCCAAACTAATCCCACTGCCCCGCTTTCTCCTCATAGTCCTGTATCAATCCCCAAACTAATCCCACTGCTCCGCTCTCTCCCCATAGTCCTGTATCAATCCCCAAACTAATCCCACTGCCCCGCTCTCTCCCCATAGTCCTGTATCAATCCCCAAACCAATCCCACTGCCCCGCTCTCTCCCCATAGTCCTGTATCAATCCCCAAACTAATCCCACTTCCCCGCTCTCTCCCCATAGTCCTGTATCAAACCCCAAAATAATCCCACTGCCCCACTCTCTCCCCATAGTCCTGTATAAAACACCAAACTAATCCCACTGCCCCGCTCTCTCCCCATAGCGCTGTATCAATCTCGAAACTAATCCCACTGCCCCGCTCTCTCCCCATAATCCTGTATCAATCGCAAACTAATCCCACTGCCCCGCTCTCTCCCCATAGTCCTGTATCAATCCCCAAACTAATCCCACTTCCCCGCTCTCTCCCCATAGTCCTGTATCAAACCCCAAACTAATCCCACTGCCCCATTCTCTCCCCATAGTCCTGTTTCAATCTCCAAACTAATCCCACTGCCCTGCTCTCTCCCCATAGTCCTGTATCAATCTCCAAACTAATCCCACTACCCCGATCTCTCTCCATAGTCCTGTATCAAACCCCAAACTAATCCCACTGCCCCGCTCCCTCCCCATAGCGCTGTATCAATCTCGAAACTAATCCCACTGCCCCGCTCTCTCCCCATAATCCTGTATCAATCGCAAACTAATCCCACTGCCCCGCTCTCTCCCCATAGCCCTGTATCAATCCCCAAACTAATCCCACTGCCCCGCTCCCTCCCCATAGCCCTGTATCAATCCCCAAACTAATCCCACTGCCCCGCTCTCTCCCCATAGTCCTGTAACAATCCACAAACTAATCCCACAGCCCCGTTCTCGCCCCATAGCCATGTATCAATCCCCAAACTAATCCCACTGCCCCGCTCTCTCCCCATAGTCCTGTACCAAACCCCAAACTAAGCCCACTGCCCCGCTCTCTCCCCATGGACCTGTATCAAACCCCAAACTAATCCCACTGCCCCACTCTCTCCCCATAGTCCTGTATCAATCCCCAAACTAATCCCACTGCCCCGCTCTCTCCCCATAGCCCTGTATCAATCCCCAAACTAATCCCACTGCACTGCTCTCTCCTAATAGCCCTGTGTCAATCCCCAAATTAATCCCACTGCCCCGCTCTCTCCCCATAGCCCTGTATCAATCCCCAAACTAATCCCACTGCCCCGCTTTCTCCTCATAGTCCTGTATCAATCCCCAAACTAATCCCACTGCTCCGCTCTCTCCCCATAGTCCTGTATCAATCCCCAAACTAATCCCACTGCCCCGCTCTCTCCCCATAGTCCTGTATCAATCCACAAACTAATCCCACTGCCCCGCTCTCTCCCCATAGCCCTGTATCAATCTCAAAGCTAATCCCTCTGCCCCGCTCTCTCCCCAGAATCCTGTATCAATCGCAAACTAATCCCACTGCCCCGCTCTCTCCCCATAGCCCTGTATCAATCCCCAAACTAATCCCACTGTCCCGCTCTCTCCCCATAGCCCTGCATCAATCCCCAAACTAATCCCACTGCACCGCTCTCTCCCCATAGTCCTGTATCAATCCGCAAACTAATCCCACTGTCCCGCTCTCTCCCCATAGCCCTGTATCAATCCCCAAACTAATCCCACTGCCCCGCTCTCTCCGCATAGTCCTGTATCAATCCCCAAACTAATCCCACTGCCCCGCTCTCTCCCCATAGCCCTGTATCAATCCCCAAACTAATCCCACTGCCCCGCTCTCTCCCCATAGCCCTGTATCAATCCCCAAACTAATCCCACTGCCCCGCTCTCTCCCCATAGCCCTGTATCAATCACCAAACTAATCCCACTGCCCCGCTCTCTCCCCATAGCCCTGTATCAATCCCCAAACTAATCCCAATGCCGCACTCTCTCCCCATAGCCCTGTATCAATCTCCAAACTAATCCCACTGCCCCGCTCTCTCCCCATAGTCCTGTATCAATCCCCAAACTGATCTCAGTGCCCCGCTCTCTCCCCATAGTCCTGTATCAATCTCCAAACTAATCCCACTGCCGCACTCTCTCCCCATAGTCCTGTATCAATCCCCAAACTAATCCCACTGCCCCGCTCTCTCCCCATAGTCCTGTATCAATCCCCAAACTAATCCCACTGCCGCACTCTCTCCCCATAGCTCTGTATCAATCTCCAAACTCATCCCACTGCCCCGCTCTCTCCCCATAGTCCTGTATCAATCCCCAAACTAATCCCACTGCCCCGCACTCTCCCCATAGCCCTGTATCAATCCCCAAACTAATCCCACTGCCGCACTCTCTCCCCATAGCCCTGTATCAATCTCCAAACTAATCCCACTTCCCCGCTCTCTCCCCATAGTCCTGTATCAATCCCCAAACTAATCCCACTGCCCCGCTCTCTCCCCATAGTCCTGTATCAAACCCCAAACTAATCCCACTACCCGCTCTCTCCCCATAGTCCTGTATCAATCCCCAAACCAATCCCACTGCCCCGCTCTCTCCCCATAGTCCTGTATCAATCCCCAAACTAATCCCACTTCCCCGCTCTCTCCCCATAGTCCTGTATCAAACCCCAAAATAATCCCACTGCCCCACTCTCTCCCCATAGTCCTGTATCAAACCCCAAACTAATCCCACTGCCCCGCTCTCTCCCCATAGCGCTGTATCAATCTCGAAACTAATCCCACTGCCCCGCTCTCTCCCCATAATCCTGTATCAATCGCAAACTAATCCCACTGCCCCGCTCTCTCCCCATAGCCCTGTATCAATCCCCAAACTAATCCCACTGCCCCGCTCTCTCCCCATAGCCCTGTATCTATCCCCAAACTAATCCCACTGCCCCGCTCTCTCCCCATAGTCCTGTATCAATCCCCAAACTAATCCCACTGCCCCGCTCTCTCCCCATAGCCCTGTATCAATCCCCAAACTAATCCCACTTCCCCGCTCTCTCCCCATAGTCCTGTATCAAACCCCAAAATAATCCCACTGCCCCACTCTCTCTCCATAGTCCTGTATCAAACCCCAAACTAATCCCACTGCCCCGCTCTCTCCCCATAGCGCTGTATCAATCTCGAAACTAATCGCACTGCCCCGCTCTCTCCCCATAATCCTGTATCAATCGCAAACTAATCCCACTGCCCCGCTCTCTCCCCATAGTCCTGTATCAATCCCCAAACTAATCCCACTTCCCCGCTCTCTCCCCATAGTCCTGTATCAAACCCCAAACTAATCCCACTGCCCCACTCTCTCCCCATAGTCCTGTTTCAATCTCCAAACTAATCCCACTGCCCTGCTCTCTCCCCACAGTCCTGTATCAATCTCCAAACTAATCCCACTACCCCGATCTCTCTCCATAGTCCTGTATCAAACCCCAAACTAATCCCACTGCCCCGCTATCTCCCCATAGCGCTGTATCAATCTCGAAACTAATCCCACTGCCCCGCTCTCTCCCCATAATCCTGTATCAATCGCAAACTAATCCCACTGCCCCGCTCTCTCCCCATAGCCCTGTATCAATCCCCAAACTAATCCCACTGCCCCGCTCCCTCCCCATAGCCCTGTATCAATCCCCAAACTAATCCCACTGCCCCGCTCTCTCCCCATAGTCCTGTAACAATCCACAAACTAATCCCACTGCCCCGTTCTCGCCCCATAGCCATGTATCAATCCCCAAACTAATCCCACTGCCCCGCTCTCTCCCCATAGTCCTGTATCAAACCCCAAACTAAGCCCACTGCCCCGCTCTCTCCCCATGGACCTGTATCAAACCCCAAACTAATCCCACTGCCCCACTCTCTCCCCATAGTCCTGTATCAATCCCCAAACTAATCCCACTGCCCCGCTCTCTCCCCATAGCCCTGTATCAATCCCCAAACTAATCCCACTGCACTGCTCTCTCCTAATAGCCCTGTGTCAATCCCCAAATTAATCCCACTGCCCCGCTCTCTCCCCATAGCCCTGTATCAATCCCCAAACTAATCCCACTGCCCCGCTCTCTCCTCATAGTCCTGTATCAATCCCCAAACTAATCCCACTGCTCCACTCTCTCCCCATAGTCCTGTATCAATCCCCAAACTAATCCCACTGCCCCGCTCTCTCCCCATAGTCCTGTATCAATCCCCAAACTAATCCCACTGCCCCGCTCTCTCCCCATAGCCCTGTATCAATCTCGAAACTAATCCCACTGCCCCGCTCTCTCCCCAGAATCCTGTATCAATCGCAAACTAATCCCACTGCCCCGCTCTCTCCCCATAGGCTGTATCAATCCCCAAACTAATCCCCTTTGTCCCGCTCTCTCCCCATAGCCCTGCATCAATCCCCAAATTAATCCCACTGCCCCGCTCTCTCCCCATAGCCCTGTATCAATCCCCAAACTAATCCCACTGCCCCGCTCTCTCCCCATAGCCCTGTATCAATCACCAAACTAATCCCACTGCCCCGCTCTCTCCCCATAGCCCTGTATCAATCCCCAAACTAATCCCAATGCCGCACTCTCTCCCCATAGCCCTGTATAAATCTCCAAACTAATCCCACTGCCCCGCTCTCTCCCCATAGTCCTGTATCAATCCCCAAACTGATCTCAGTGCCCCGCTCTCTCCCCATAGTCCTGTATCAATCTCCAAACTAATCCCACTGCCCCGCTCTCTCCCCATAGTCCTGTATCAATCCCCAAACTAATCCCACTGCCCCGCTCTCTCCCCATAGTCCTGTATCAATCCCCAAACTAATCCCACTGCCGCACTCTCTCCCCATAGCTCTGTATCAATCTCCAAACTCATCCCACTGCCCCGCTCTCTCCCCATAGTCCTGTATCAATCCCCAAACTAATCCCACTGCCCCGCACTCTCCCCATAGCCCTCTATCAATCCCCAAACTAATCCCACTGCCGCACTCTCTCCCCATAGCCCTGTATCAATCTCCAAACTAATCCCACTTCCCCGCTCTCTCCCCATAGTCCTGTATCAATCCCCAAACTAATCCCACTGCCCCGCTCTCTCCCCATAGTCCTGTATCAAACCCCAAACTAATCCCACTGCCCCGCTCTCTCCCCATAGTCCTGTATCAATCCCCAAACCAATCCCACTGCCCCGCTCTCTCCCCATAGTCCTGTATCAATACCCAAACTAATCCCACTTCCCCGCTCTCTCCCCATAGTCCTGTATCAAACCCCAAAATAATCCCACTGCCCCACTCTCTCCCCATAGTCCTGTATCAAACCCCAAACTAATCCCACTGCCCCGCTCTCTCCCCATAGCGCTGTATCAATCTCGAAACTAATCCCACTGCCCCGCTCTCTCCCCATAATCCTGTATCAATCGCAAACTAATCCCACTGCCCCGCTCTCTCCCCATAGCCCTGTATCAATCCCCAAACTAATCCCACTGCCCCGCTCTCTCCCCATAGCCCTGTATCTATCCCCAAACTAATCCCACTGCCCCGCTCTCTCCCCATAGTCCTGTATCAATCCCCAAACTAATCCCACTGCCCCGCTCTCTCCCCATAGCCCTGTATCAATCCCCAAACTAATCCCACTGCCCCGCTCTCTCCCCATAGCCCTGTATCAATCCCCAAACTAATCCCTCTGCCCCTCTCTCTCCCCATAGCCCTGTATCAATCCCCAAACTAATCCCACTGCCCCGCTCTCTCCCCATAGCCCTGTATCAATCCCCAAACTAATCCCACTGCCGCACTCTCTCCCCATAGCGCTGCATCAATCTCCAAACTAATCCCACTGCCCCGCTCGCTCCCCATAGCCCTGTATCAATCCCCAAACTAATCCCACTGCCCCGCTCTTTCCCCATAGCCCTGTATCAATCCCCAAACTAATCCCACTGCCCCGCTCTCTCCCCATAGCCCTGTATCAATCCCCAAACTAATCCCACTGCCCCGCTCTCTCCCCATAGCCCTGTGTCAATCCCCAAACTAATCCCACTGCCCCGCTCTCTCCCCATAGCCCTGTATCAATCCCCAAACTAATCCCACTGCCGCACTCTCTCCCCATAGCCCTGTTTCAATCTCCAAACTAATCCCACTGCCCCGCTCTCTCCCCATAGTCCTGTATCAATCCCCAAACTGATCTCAGTGCCCCGCTCTCTCCCCATAGTCCTGTATCAATCCCCAAACTAATCCCACTGCCCTGCTCTCTCCCCATAGTACTGTATCAATCCCCAAACTAATCCCACTGCCGCACTCTCTTCCCCATAGCTCTGTATCAATCTCCAAACTAATCCCACTGCCCCGCTCTCTCCCCATAGTCCTGTATCAATCCCCAAACTAATCCCACTGCCCCGCTCTCTCCCCATAGTCCTGTATCAATCCCCAAACTAATCCCACTGCCGCACTCTCTCCCCATAGCCCTGTATCAATCTCCAAACTAATCCCACTTCCCAGCTCTCTCCCCATAGTCCTGTATCAATCCCCAAACTAATCACACTGCCCCGCTCTCTCCCCATAGTCCTGTATCAATCCCCAAACTAATCCCACTTCCCCGCTCTCTCCCCATAGCCTTGTATCAAACCCCAAACTAATCCCACTGCCCCACTCTCTCCCCATAGTCCTGTTTCAATCTCCAAACTAATCCCACTGCCCTGCTCTCTCCCCATAGTCCTGTATCAATCTCCAAACTAATCCCACTACCCCGATCTCTCCCCATAGTCCTGTATCAAACCCCAAACTAATTCCACTGCCCCGCTCTCTCCCCATAGTCCTGTATCAATCCCCAAACTAATCCCACTGCCCCGCTCTCTCCCCATAGCCCTGTATCAATCCCCAAACTAATCCCACTGCCCCGCTCTCTCCCCATAGTCCTGTATCAATCCCCAAACTAATCTCACTGCCCCGCTCTCTCCCCATAGCCCTGTATCAATCCCCAAACTAATCCCACTGCCCCGCTCCCTCCCCATAGCCCTGTATCAATCCCCAAACTATTCCCACTGCCCCGCTCTCTCCCCATAGCCCTGTATCAATCCCCAATCTAATCCCACTGCCCCGCTCTCTCCCCATAGCCCTGTATCAATCCCCAAACTAATCCCACTGCCGCACTCTTTCCCCATAGCCCTGTATCAATCTCCAAACTAATCACACTGCCCCGCTCGCTCCCCATAGCCCTGTATCAATCCCCAAACTAATCCCACTGCACCGCTCTCTCCCCATAGTCCTGTATCAATCCGCAAACTAATCCCACTGCCCCGCTCTCTCCCTATAGCCCTGTATCAATCCCCAAACTAATCCCACTGCCCCACTCTCTCCCCATAGTCCTGTATCAATCGCAAACTAATCCCACTACCCCGCTCTCTCCCCATAGCCCTGTATCAATCCCCAAACTAATCCCACTGCCCCGCTCTCTCCCCATAGCCCTGTATCAATCCCCAAACTAATCCCACTGCCCCGCTCTCTCCCCATAGCCCTGTATCAATCCCCAAACGAATCCCACTGCCGCACTCTCTCCCCATAGCCCTGTATCAATCTCCAAACTAATCCCACTGCCCCGCTCTCTCCCCATAGTCCTGTATCAATCCCCAAACTGATCTCAGTGCCCCGCTCTCTCCCCATAGTCCTGTATCAATCTCCAAACTAATCCCACTGCCCCGCTCTCTCCCCATAGTCCTGTATCAATCCCCAAACTAATCCCACTGCCCCGCTCTCTCCCCATAGTCCTGTATCAATCCCCAAACTAATCCCACTGCCGCACTCTCTCCCCATAGCTCTGTATCAATCTCCAAACTAATCCCACTGCCCCGCTCTCTCCCCATAGACCTGTATCAATCCCCAAACTAATCCCACTGCCCCGCTCTCTCCCCATAGTCCTGTATCAATCCCCAAACTAATCCCATTGCCGCACTCTCTCCCCATTGCCCTGTATCAATCTCCAAACTAATCCCACTTCCCCGCTCTCTCCCCATAGTCCTGTATCGATCCCCAAACTAATCTCACTGCCCCGCTCTCTCCCGATAGTCCTGTATCAAACCCCAAACTAATCCCACTGCCCCGCTCTCTCCCCATAGTCCTGTATCAATCTCCAAACTAATCCCACTACCCCAATCTCTCCCCATAATCCTGTATCAATCGCAAACTAATCCCACTGCCCCGCTCTCTCCCCATAGCCCTGTATCAATCCCCAAACTAATCCCACTGTCCCGCTCTCTCCCCATAGCCCTGTATCAATCCCCAGACTAATCCCACTGCACCGCTCTCTCCCCATAGTCCTGTATCAATCCGCAAACTAATCCCACTGCCCCGCTCTCTCCCCATAGCCCTGTATCAATCCCCAAACTAATCCCACTGCCCCGCTCTCTCCCCATAGTCCTGTATCAATCCCCAAACTAATCCCACTGCCCCGCTCTCTCCCCATAGCCCTGTATCAATCCCCAAACTAATCCCACTGCCCCGCTCTCTCCCCATAGCCCTGTATCAATCCCCAAACTAATCCCACTGCCCCGCTCTCTCCCCATAGCCCTGTATCAATCCCCAAACTAATCCCACTGCCCCGCTCTCTCCCCATAGCCCTGTATCAATCCCCAAACTAATCCCACTGCCGCACTCTCTCCCCATAGCCCTGTATCAATCTCCAAACTAATCCCACTGCCCCGCTCTCTCCCCATAGTCCTGTATCAATCCCCAAACTGATCTCAGTGCCCCGCTCTCTCCCCATAGTCCTGTATCAATCTCCAAACTAATCCCACTGCCCCGCTCTCTCCCCATAGCCCTGTATCAATCCCCAGACTAATCCCACTGCACCGCTCTCTCCCCATAGTCCTGTATCAATCCGCAAACTAATCCCACTGCCCCGCTCTCTCCCCATAGCCCTGTATCAATCCCCAAACTAATCCCACTGCCCCGCTCTCTCCCCATAGTCCTGTATCAATCCCCAAACTAATCCCACTGCCCCGCTCTCTCCCCATAGCCCTGTATCAATCCCCAAACTAATCCCACTGCCCCGCTCTCTCCCCATAGCCCTGTATCAATCCCCAAACTAATCCCACTGCCCCGCTCTCTCCCCATAGCCCTGTATCAATCCCCAAACTAATCCCACTGCCCCGCTCTCTCCCCATAGCCCTGTATCAATCCCCAAACTAATCCCACTGCCGCACTCTCTCCCCATAGCCCTGTATCAATCTCCAAACTAATCCCACTGCCCCGCTCTCTCCCCATAGTCCTGTATCAATCCCCAAACTGATCTCAGTGCCCCGCTCTCTCCCCATAGTCCTGTATCAATCTCCAAACTAATCCCACTGCCCCGCTCTCTCCCCATACTCCTGTATCAATCCCCAAACTAATCCCACTGCCCCGCTCTCTCCCCATAGTCCTGTATCAAGCCCCAAACTAATCCCACTGCGGCACTCTCTCCCCATAGCTCTGTATCAATCTCCAAACTAATCCCACTGCCCCGCTCTCTCCCCATAGTCCTGTATCAATCCCCAAACTAATCCCACTGCCCCGCTCTCTCCCCATAGTCCTGTATCAATCCCCAAACTAATCCCACTGCCGCACTCTCTCCCCATAGCCCTGTATCAATCTCCAAACTAATCCCACTTCCCCGCTCTCTCCCCATAGTCCTGTTTCAATCCCCAAACTAATCCCACTGCCCCGCTCTCTCCCCATAGTCCTGTATCAATCCCCAAACTAATCCCACTTCCCCGCTCTCTCCCCATAGTCCTGTATCAAACCCCAAAATAATCCCACTGCCCCGCTCTCTCCCCATAGCACTGTATCAATCTCGAAACTAATCCCACTGCATCGCTCTCTCCCCATAATCCTGTAGCAATCGCAAACTAATCCCACTGCCCCGCTCTCTCCCCATAGCCCTGTATCAATCCCCAATCTAATCCCACTGTCCCGCTCTCTCCCCATAGCCCGGTATCAATCCCCAAACTAATCCCACTGCCCCGCTCTATCCCCATAGCCCTGTATCAATCCCCAAACTAATCCCACTGCCCTGCTCTCTCCTCATAGCCCTGTATCAATCCCCAAATTAATCCCACTGCCCCGCTCTCTCCCCATAGCCCTGTATCAATCCCCAAACTAATCCCACTGCCCCGCTCTCTCCCCATAGCCCTGTATCAATCTCCAAACGGATCTCAGTGCCCCGCTCTCTCCCCATAGTCCTGTATCAATCCCCAAACTAATCCCACTGCCTCGCTCTCTCCCCATAGTCCTGTATCAATCCCCAAACTAATCCCACTGCCCCGCTCTCTCCCTATAGTCCTGTATCAATCCCCAAACTAATCCCACTGCCCCGCTCTCTCCCCATAGTCCTGTATCAATCCCCAAACTAATCCCACTTCCCCGCTCTCTCCCCATAATCCTTTATCAATCCCCAAACTAATCCCACTGCCCCGCTCTCTCCCCATAGTCCTGTATCAAACCCCAAACTAATCCCACTGCCCCGCTCTCTCCCCATAGTCCTGTTTCAATCCCCAAACTAATCCCACTGCCCCGCTCTCTCCCCATAGTCCTGTATCAATCCCCAAACTAATCCCACTTCCCCGCTCTCTCACCATAGTCCTGTATCAAACCCCAAAATAATCCCACTGCCCCGCTCTCTCCCCATAGCACTGTATCAATCTCGAAACTAATCCCACTGCCCCGCTCTCTCCCCATAATCCTGTAGCAATCGCAAACTAATCCCACTGCCCCGCTCTCTCCCCATAGCCCTGTATCAATCCCCAAACTAATCCCACTGTCCCGCTCTCTCCCCATAGCCCTGTATCAATCCCCAAACTAATCCCACTGCCCCGCTCTCTCCCCATAGTCCTGTATCAAACCCCAAACTAATCCCACTGCCCCGCTCTCTCCCCATAGTCCTGTATCAATCCCCAAACTAATCCCACTGCCCCGCTCTCTCCCCATCGTCCTGTATCAATCCCCAAACTAATCCCACTGCCCCGCTCTCTCCCCATAGCCCTGTATCAATCCCCAAACTAATCCCACTGCCCCGCTCTCTCCCCATAGCACTGTATCAATCCCCAAACTAATCCCACTGCCCCGCTCTCTCCCCATAGCCCTGTATCAATCCCCAAACTAATCCCAATGCCGCACTCTCTCCCCATAGCCCTGTATCAATCTCCAAACTAATCCCACTGACCCGCTCTCTCCCCATAGTCCTGTATCAATCCCCAAACTGATCTCAGTGCCCCGGTCTCTCCCCATAGTCCTGTATCAATCTCCAAACTAATCCCACTGCCCCGCTCTCTCCCCATAGTCCTGTATCAATCCCCAAACTAATCCCACTGACCCGCTCTCTCCCCATAGTCCTGTATCAATCCCCAAACTAATCCCACTGCCCCACTCTCTCCCCATAGCTCTGTATCAATCTCCAAACTCATCCCACTGCCCCGCTCTCTCCCCATAGTCCTGTATCAATCCCCAAACTAATCCCACTGCCCCGCACTCTCCCCGTAGCCCTGTATCAATCCCCAAACTAATCCCACTGCCGCTCTCTCTCCCCATAGCCCTGTATCAATATCCAAACTAATCCCACTTTCCCGCTCTCTCCCCATAGTCCTGTATCAATCCCCAAATTAATCCCACTGCCCCGCTCTCTCCCCATAGTCCTGTATCAAACCCCAAATTAAACCCACTGCCCCGCTCTCTCCCCATAGTCCTGTATCAATCCCCAAACTAATCCCACTGCCCCGCTCTCTCGCCATAGTCCTGTATCAATCCCCAAACTAATCCCACTTCCCCGCTCTCTCCCCATAGTCCTGTATCAAACCCCAAAATAATCCCACTGCCCCACTCTCTCCCCATAGTCCTGTATCAAACCCCAAACTAATCCCACTGCCCCGCTCTCTCCCCAGAGCGCTGTATCAATCTCGAAACTAATTCCACTGCCCCGCTCTCTCCCCATAATCCTGTATCAATCGCAAACTAATCCCACTGCCCCGCTCTCTCCCCATAGCCCTGTATCAATCCCCAAACTAATCCCACTGCCCCGCTCTCTCCCCATAGCCCTGTATCTATCCCCAAACTAATCCTACTGCCCCGCTCTCTCCCCATAGTCCTGTATCAATCCCCAAACTAATCCCACTGCCCCGCTCTCTCCCCATAGCCCTGTATCAATCCCCAAACTAATCCCACTGCCCCGCTCTCTCCCCATAGTCCTGTATCAATCCCCAAACTAATCCCACTGCCCCGCTCTCTCCCCATAGCCCTGTATCAATCCCCAAACTAATCCCACTGCCCCGCTCTCTCCCCATAGCCTTGTATCAATCCCCAAACTAATCCCACTGCCCCGCTCTCTCCCCATGGCCCTGTATCAATCCCCAAACTAATCCCACTGCCCCGCTCTCTCCCCATAGCCCTGTATCAATCCCCAAACTAATCCCACTGCCGCACTCTCTCCCCATAGCCCTGTATCAATCTCCAAACTAATCCCACAGCCCCGCTCGCTCCCCATAGCCCTGTATCAATCCCCAAACTAATCCCACTGCACCGCTCTCTCCCCATAGTCTTGTATCAATCCGCAAACTAATCCCACTGCCCCGCTCTCTCTCCATAGCCCTGTATCAATCCCCAAACTAATCCCACTGCCCTGCTCTCTCCCCAAAGTCCTGTATCAATCCCCAAACTAATCCCACTGCCCCGCTCTTTCCCCATAGCCCTGTATCAATCCCCAAACTAATCCCACTGCCCCGCTCTCTCCCCATAGCCCTGTATCAATCCCCAAACTAATCCCACTGCCCCGCTCTCTCCCCATAGCCCTGTGTCAATCCCCAAACTAATCCTACTGCCCCGCTCTCTCCCCATAGCCCTGTATCAATCCCCAAACTAATCCCACTGCCGCACTCTCTCCCCATAGCCCTGTTTCAATCTCCAAACTAATCCCACTGCCCCGCTCTCTCCCCATAGTCCTGTATCAATCCCCAGACTGATCTCAGTGCCCCGCTCTCTCCCCATAGTCCTGTATCAATCCCCAAACTAATCCCACTGCCCTGCTCTCTCCCCATTGTACTGTATCAATCCCCAAACTAATCCCACTGCCGCACTCTCTCCCCATAGCTCTGTATCAATCTCCAAACTAATCCCACTGCCCCGCTCTCTCCCCATAGTCCTGTATCAATCCCCAAACTAATCCCACTGCCCCGCTCTCTCCCCATAGTCCTGTATCAATCCCCAAACTAATCCCACTGCCGCACTCTCTCCCCAGAGCCCTGTATCAATCTCCAAACTAATCCCACTTCCCCGCTCTCTCCCCATAGTCCTGTATCAATCCCCAAACTAATCACACTGCCCCGCTCTCTCCCCATAGTCCTGTATCAAACCCCAAACTAATCCCACTGCCCCGCTCTCTCCCCATAGTCCTGTATCAATCCCTAAACTAATCCCACTGCCCCGCTCTCTCCCCATAGTCCTGTATCAATCCCCAAACTAATCCCACTTCCCCGCTCTCTCCCCATAGCCTTGTATCAAACCCCAAACTAATCCCACTGCCCCACTCTCTCCCCATAGTCCTGTTTCAATCTCCAAACTAATCCCACTGCCCTGCTCTCTCCCCATAGTCCTGTATCAATCTCCAAACTAATCCCACTGCCCTGCTCTCTCCCCATAGTCCTGTATCAATCTCCAAACTAATCCCACTACCCCGATCTCTCCCCATAGTCCTGTATCAAACCCCAAACTAATCCCACTGCCCCGCTCTCTCCCCATAGCGCTGTATCAATCTAGAAACTAATCCCACTGCCCCGCACTCTCCCCATAATCCTGTATCAATCGCAAACTAATCCCACTGCCCCGCTCTCTCCCCATAGCCCTGTATCAATCCCCAAACTAATCCCACTGCCCCGCTCTCTCCCCATAGTCCTGTATCAATCCCCAAACTAATCCCACTTCCCCGCTCTCTCCCCATAATCCTGTATCAATCGCAAACTAATCCCACTGCCCCGCTCTCTCCCCATAGCCCTGTATCAATCCCCAAACTAATCCCACTGCCCCGCTCTCTCCCCATAGCCCTGTATCTATCCCCAAACTAATCCTACTGCCCCGCTCTATCCCCATAGTCCTGTATCAATCCCCAAACTAATCCCACTGCCCCGCTCTCTCCCCATAGCCCTGTATCAATCCCCAAACTAATCCCACTGCCCCGCTCTCTCCCCATAGTCCTGTATCAATCCCCAAACTAATCCCACTGCCCCGCTCTCTCCCCATAGCCCTGTATCAATCCCCAAACTAATCCCACTGCCCTGCTCTCTCCCCATAGCCTTGTATCAATCCCCAAACTAATCCCACTGCCCCGCTCTCTCCCCATGGCCCTGTATCAATCCCCAAACTAATCCCACTGCCCCGCTCTCTCCCCATAGCCCTGTATCAATCCCCAAACTAATCCCACTGCCGCACTCTCTCCCCATAGCCCTGTATCAATCTCCAAACTAATCCCACTGCCCCGCTCGCTCCCCATAGCCCTGTATCAATCCCCAAACTAATCCCACTGCACCGCTCTCTCCCCATAGTCTTGTATCAATCCGCAAACTAATCCCACTGCCCCGCTCTCTCTCCATAGCCCTGTATCAATCCCCAAACTAATCCCACTGCCCTGCTCTCTCCCCAAAGTCCTGTATCAATCCCCAAACTAATCCCACTGCCCCGCTCTTTCCCCATAGCCCTGTATCAATCCCCAAACTAATCCCACTGCCCCGCTCTCTCCCCATAGCCCTGTATCAATCCCCAAACTAATCCCACTGCCCCGCTCTCTCCCCATAGCCCTGTGTCAATCCCCAAACTAATCCTACTGCCCCGCTCTCTCCCCATAGCCCTGTATCAATCCCCAAACTAATCCCACTGCCGCACTCTCTCCCCATAGCCCTGTTTCAATCTCCAAACTAATCCCACTGCCCCGCTCTCTCCCCATAGTCCTGTATCAATCCCCAAACTGATCTCAGTGCCCCGCTCTCTCCCCATAGTCCTGTATCAATCCCCAAACTAATCCCACTGCCCTGCTCTCTCCCCATTGTACTGTATCAATCCCCAAACTAATCCCACTGCCGCAATCTCTCCCCATAGCTCTGTATCAATCTCCAAACTAATCCCACTGCCCCGCTCTCTCCCCATAGTCCTGTATCAATCCCCAAACTAATCCCACTGCCCCGCTCTCTCCCCATAGTCCTGTATCAATCCCCAAACTAATCCCACTGCCGCACTCTCTCCCCAGAGCCCTGTATCAATCTCCAAACTAATCCCACTTCCCCGCTCTCTCCCCATAGTCCTGTATCAATCCCCAAACTAATCACACTGCCCCGCTCTCTCCCCATAGTCCTGTATCAAACCCCAAACTAATCCCACTGCCCCGCTCTCTCCCCATAGTCCTGTATCAATCCCTAAACTAATCCCACTGCCCCGCTCTCTCCCCATAGTCCTGTATCAATCCCCAAACTAATCCCACTTCCCCGCTCTCTCCCCATAGCCTTGTATCAAACCCCAAACTAATCCCACTACCCCACTCTCTCCCCATAGTCCTGTTTCAATCTCCAAACTAATCCCACTGCCCTGCTCTCTCCCCATAGTCCTGTATCAATCTCCAAACTAATCCCACTGCCCTGCTCTCTCCCCATAGTCCTGTATCAATCTCCAAACTAATCCCACTACCCCGATCTCTCCCCATAGTCCTGTATCAAACCCCAAACTAATCCCACTGCCCCGCTCTCTCCCCATAGCGCTGTATCAATCTAGAAACTAATCCCACTGCCCCGCTCTCTCCCCATAATCCTGTATCAATCGCAAACTAATCCCACTGCCCCGCTCTCTCCCCATAGCCCTGTATCAATCCCCAAACTAATTCCACGTGTCCCGCTCTCTCCCCATAGCCCTGTATCAATCCCCAAACTAATCCCACTGCCCCGCTCTCTCCCCATAGTCCTGTATCAATCCCCAAACTAATCCCACTGCCCCGCTCTCTCCCCATAGCCCTGTATCAATCCCCAAACTAATCCCACTGCCCCGCTCTTTCCCCATAGCCCTGTATCAATCCCCAAACTAATCCCACTGCCCCGCTCTCTCCCCATAGCCCTGTATCAATCCCCAAACTAATCCCACTGCCGCACTCTCTCCCCATAGCCCTGTATCAATCTCCAAACTAATCCCACTGCCCCGCTCGCTCCCCATAGCCCTGTATCAATCCCCAAACTAATCCCACTGCACCGCTCTCTCCCCATAGTCCTGTATCAATCCGCAAACTAATCCCACTGCCCCGCTCTCTCCCTATAGCCCTGTATCAATCCCCAAACTAATCCCACTGCCCCGCTCTCTCCCCATAGTCCTGTATCAATCCCCAAACTAATCCCACTGCCCCGCTCTCTCCCCATAGCCCTGTATCAATCCCCAAACTAATCCCACTGCCCCGCTCTCTCCCCATAGCCCTGTATCAATCCCCAAACTAATCCCACTGCCGCACTCTCTCCCCATAGCCCTGTATCAATCTCCAAACTAATCCCACTGCCCCGCTCTCTCCCCATAGTCCTGTATCAATCCCCAAACTGATCTCAGTGCCCCGCTCTCTCCCCATAGTCCTGTATCAATCTTCAAACTAATCCCACTGCCCCGCTCTCTCCCCATAGTCCTGTATCAATCCCCAAACTAATCCCACTGCCCCGCTCTTTCCCCACAGCTCTGTATCAATCCCCAAACTAATCCCACTGCCGCACTCTCTCCCCATAGCTCTGTATCAATCTCCAAACTAATCCCACTGCCCCGCTCTCTCCCCATAGACCTGTATCAATCCCCAAACTAATCCCACTGCCCCGCTCTCTCCCCATAGTCCTGTATCAATCCCCAAACTAATCCCATTGCCGCACTCTCTCCCCATAGCCCTGTATCAATCTCCAAACTAATCCCACTACCCCGATCTCTCCCCATCGTCCTGTATCAAACCTCAAACGAATCCCACTGCCCCGCTCTCTCCCCATAGTCCTGTATCAAACCCCAAACTAATCCCACTGCCCCGCTCTCTCCTCATAGTCCTGTATCAATCCCCAAACTAATCCCACTGCACCGCTCTCTCCCCATAGTCCTGTGTCAATCCCCAAACTAATCCCACTGCCCCGCTCTATCCCCATAGCCCTGTACCAATCCCCAAACTAATCCCACTGCCCTGCTCTCTCCTCATAGCCCTGTATCAATCCCCAAATTAATCCCACTGCCCCGCTCTCTCCCCATAGCCCTGTGTCAATCCCCAAACTAATCCCACTGCCCCGCTCTCTCCTCATAGTCCTGTATCAATACCCAAAATAATCCCACTGCCCCGCTCTCTCCCCATAGTCCTGTGTCAATCCCCAAACTAATCCCACTGCCCCGCTCTCTCCCCAGAGTCCTGTATCAATCCCCAAACTAATCCCACTGCCCCGCTCTCTCCCCATAGCCCTGTATCAATCTCGAAACTAATCCCACTGCCCCGCTCTCTCCCCATAATCCTGTATCAATCGCAAACTAATCCCACTGCCCCGCTCTCTCCCCATAGCCCTGTATCGATTCCCAAACTAATCCCACTGTCCCGCTCTCTCCCCATAGCCCTGTATCAATCCCCAAACTAATCCCACTGCACCGCTCTCTCCCCATAGTCCTGTATCAATCCGCAAACTAATCCCACTGCCCTGCTCTCTCCCCATAGCCCTGTATCAATCCCCAAACTAATCCCACTGCCCCGCTCTCTCTCCATAGTCCTGTATCAATCCCCAAACTAATCCCACTGCCCCGCTCTCTCCCCATAGCCCTGTATCAATCCCCAAACTAATCCCACTGCCCCGCTCTCTCCCCATAGCCCTGTATCAATGCCCAAACTAATCCCACTACCCCGCTCTCTCCCCATAGCCCTGTATCAATCCCCAAACTAATCCCACTGCCCCGCTCTCTCCCCATAGCCCTGTATCAATCCCCAAACTAATCCCACTGCCGCACTCTCTCCCCATAGCCCTGTATCAATCTACAAACTAATCCCACTGCCCCGCTCTCTCCCCATCGTCCTGTATCAATCCCCAAACTGATCTCAGTGCCCCGCTCTCTCCCCATATTCCTGTATCAATCTCCAAACTAATCCCACTGCCCCGCTCTCTCCCCATAGTCCTGTATCAATCCCCAAACTAATCCCACTGCTCCACTCTCTCCCCATAGTCCTGTATCAATCCCCAAACTAATCCCACTGCGGCACTCTCTCCCCATAGCCCTGTGTCAATCCCCAAACTAATCCTACTGCCCCGCTCTCTCCCCATAGCCCTGTATCAATCCCCAAACTAATCCCACTGCCGCACTCTCTCCCCATAGCCCTGTTTCAATCTCCAAACTAATCCCACTGCCCCGCTCTCTCCCCATAGTCCTGTATCAATCCCCAAACTGATCTCAGTGCCCCGCTCTCTCCCCATAGTCCTGTATCAATCCCCAAACTAATCCCACTGCCCTGCTCTCTCCCCATTGTACTGTATCAATCCCCAAACTAATCCCACTGCCGCACTCTCTCCCCATAGCTCTGTATCAATCTCCAAACTAATCCCACTGCCCCGCTCTCTCCCCATAGTCCTGTATCAATCCCCAAACTAATCCCACTGCCCCGCTCTCTCCCCATAGTCCTGTATCAATCCCCAAACTAATCCCACTGCCGCACTCTCTCGCCAGAGCCCTGTATCAATCTCCAAACTAATCCCACTTCCCCGCTCTCTCCCCATAGTCCTGTATCAATCCCCAAACTAATCACACTGCCCCGCTCTCTCCCCATAGTCCTGTATCAAACCCCAAACTAATCCCACTGCCCCGCTCTCTCCCCATAGTCCTGTATCAATCCCTAAACTAATCCCACTGCCCCGCTCTCTCCCCATAGTCCTGTATCAATCCCCAAACGAATCCCACTTCCCCGCTCTCTCCCCATAGCCTTGTATCAAACCCCAAACTAATCCCACTGCCCCACTCTCTCCCCATAGTCCTGTTTCAATCTCCAAACTAATCCCACTGCCCTGCTCTCTCCCCATAGTCCTGTATCAATCTCCAATCTAATCCCACTGCCCTGCTCTCTCCCCATAGTCCTGTATCAATCTCCAAACTAATCCCACTACCCCGATCTCTCCCCATAGTCCTGTATCAAACCCCAAACTAATCCCACTGCCCCGCTCTCTCCCCATAGCGCTGTATCAATCTAGAAACTAATCCCACTGCCCCGCTCTCTCCCCATAATCCTGTATCAATCGCAAACTAATCCCACTGCCCCGCTCTCTCCCCATAGCCCTGTATCAATCCCCAAACTAATTCCACGTGTCCCGCTCTCTCCCCATAGCCCTGTATCAATCCCCAAACTAATCCCACTGCCCCGCTCTCTCCCCATAGTCCTGTATCAATCCCCAAACTAATCCCACTGCCCCGCTCTCTCCCCATAGCCCTGTATCAATCCCCAAACTAATCCCACTGCCCCGCTCTTTCCCCATAGCCCTGTATCAATCCCCAAACTAATCCCACTGCCCCGCTCTCTCCCCATAGCCCTGTATCAATCCCCAAACTAATCCCACTGCCGCACTCTCTCCCCATAGCCCTGTATCAATCTCCAAACTAATCCCACTGCCCCGCTCGCTCCCCATAGCCCTGTATCAATCCCCAAACTAATCCCACTGCACCGCTCTCTCCCCATAGTCCTGTATCAATCCGCAAACTAATCCCACTGCTCCGCTCTCTCCCTATAGCCCTGTATCAATCCCCAAACTAATCCCACTGCCCCGCTCTCTCCCCATAGTCCTGTATCAATCCCCAAACTAATCCCACTGCCCCGCTCTCTCCCCATAGCCCTGTATCAATCCCCAAACTAATCCCACTGCCCTGCTCTCTCCCCATAGCCCTGTATCAATCCCCAAACTAATCCCACTGCCGCACTCTCTCCCCATAGCCCTGTATCAATCTCCAAACTAATCCCACTGCCCCGCTCTCTCCCCATAGTCCTGTATCAATCCCCAAACTGATCTCAGTGCCCCGCTCTCTCCCCATAGTCCTGTATCAATCTTCAAACTAATCCCACTGCCCCGCTCTCTCCCCATAGTCCTGTATCAATCCCCAAACTAATCCCACTGCCCCGCTCTTTCCCCACAGCTCTGTATCAATCCCCAAACTAATCCCACTGCCGCACTCTCTCCCCATAGCTCTGTATCAATCTCCAAACTAATCCCACTGCCCCGCTCTCTCCCCATAGACCTGTATCAATCCCCAAACTAATCCCACTGCCCCGCTCTCTCCCCATAGTCCTGTATCAATCCCCAAACTAATCCCATTGCCGCACTCTCTCCCCATAGCCCTGTATCAATCTCCAAACTAATCCCACTACCCCGATCTCTCCCCATCGTCCTGTATCAAACCTCAAACGAATCCCACTGCCCCGCTCTCTCCCCATAGTCCTGTATCAAACCGCAAACTAATCCCACTGCCCCGCTCTCTCCTCATAGTCCTGTATCAATCCCCAAACTAATCCCACTGCACCGCTCTCTCCCCATAGTCCTGTGTCAATCCCCAAACTAATCCCACTGCCCCGCTCTATCCCCATAGCCCTGTACCAATCCCCAAACTAATCCCACTGCCCTGCTCTCTCCTCATAGCCCTGTATCAATCCCCAAATTAATCCCACTGCCCCGCTCTCTCCCCATAGCCCTGTATCAATCCCCAAACTAATCCCACTGCCCCGCTCTCTCCTCATAGTCCTGTATCAATACCCAAAATAATCCCACTGCCCCGCTCTCTCCCCATAGTCCTGTATCAATCCCCAAACTAATCCCACTGCCCCGCTCTCTCCCCAGAGTCCTGTATCAATCCCCAAACTAATCCCACTGCCCCGCTCTCTCCCCATAGCCCTGTATCAATCTCGAAACTAATCCCACTGCCCCGCTCTCTCCCCATAATCCTGTATCAATCGCAAACTAATCCCACTGCCCCGCTCTCACCCCATAGCCCTGTATCGATCCCCAAACTAATCCCACTGTCCCGCTCTCTCCCCATAGCCCTGTATCAATCCCGAAACTAATCCCACTGCACCGCTCTCTCCCCATAGTCCTGTATCAATCCGCAAACTAATCCCACTGCCCTGCTCTCTCCCCATAGCCCTGTATCAATCCCCAAACTAATCCCACTGCCCCGCTCTCTCCCCATAGTCCTGTATCAATCCCCAAACTAATCCCACTGCCCCGCTCTCTCCCCATAGCCCTGTATCAATCCGCAAACTAATCCCACTGCCCCGCTCTCTCCCCATAGCCCTGTATCAATGCCCAAACTAATCCCACTACCCCGCTCTCTCCCCATAGCCCTGTATCAATCCCCAAACTAATCCCACTGCCCCGCTCTCTCCCCATAGCCCTGTATCAATCCCCAAACTAATCCCACTGCCGCACTCTCTCCCCATAGCCCTGTATCAATCTACAAACTAATCCCACTGCCCCGCTCTCTCCCCATCGTCCTGTATCAATCCCCAAACTGATCTCAGTGCCCCGCTCTCTCCCCATATTCCTGTATCAATCTCCAAACTAATCCCACTGCCCCGCTCTCTCCCCATAGTCCTGTATCAATCCCCAAACTAATCCCACTGCTCCACTCTCTCCCCATAGTCCTGTATCAATCCCCAAACTAATCCCACTGCGGCACTCTCTCCCCATAGCTCTGTATCAATCTCCAAACTAATCCCACTGCCCCGCTCTCTCCCCATAGTCCTGTATCAATCCCCAAACTAATCCCACTGCCCCGCTCTCTCCCCATAGTCCTGTATCAATCCCCAAACTAATCCCACTGCCGCACTCTATCCCCATAGCCCTGTATCAATCTCCAAACTAATCCCACTTCCCCGCTCTCTCCCCATAGTCCTTTATCAATCCCCAAACTAATCCCACTGCCCCGCTCTCTCCCCATCGTCCTGTATCAAACCCCAAACTAATCCCACTGCCCCGCTCTCTCCCCATAGTCCTGTTTCAATCCCCAAACAAATCCCACTGCCCCGCTCTCTCCCCATAGCCCTGTATCAATCCCCAAACTTATCCCACTGCCCCGCTCCCTCCCCATAGCCCTGTATCAATCCCCAAACTAATCCCACTGCCCCGCTCTCTCCCCATAGCCCTGTATCAATCCCCAAACTAATCCCACTGCCCCGCTCTCTCCCCATAGCCCTGTATCAATCCCCAAACTAATCCCACTGCCGCACTCTCTCCCCATAGCCCTGTATCAATCTCCAAACTAATCCCACTGCCCCGCTCGCTCCCCATAGCCCTGTATCAATCCCCAAACTAATCCCACTGCACCGCTCTCTCCCCATAGTCCTGTATCAATCCGCAAACTAATCCCACTGCCCCGCTCTCTCCCTATAGCCCTGTATCAATCCCCAAACTAATCCCACTGCCCCGCTCTCTCCCCATAGTCCTGTATCAATCCCCAAACTAATCCCACTGCCCCGCTCTCTCCCCATAGCCCTGTATCAATCCCCAAACTAATCCCACTGCCCCGGTCTCTCCCCATAGCCCTGTATCAATCCCCAAACTAATCCCACTTCCCCGCTCTCTCCCCATAGCCCTGTATCAATCCCCAAACTAATCCCACTGCCCCGCTCTCTCCCCATAGCCCTGTATCAATCCCCAAACTAATCCCACTGCCGCACTCTCTCCCCATAGCCCTGTATCAATCTACAAACTAATCCCACTGCCCCGCTCTCTCCCCATCGTCCTGTATCAATCCCCAAACTGATCTCAGTGCCCCGCTCTCTCCCCATATTCCTGTATCAATCTCCAAACTAATCCCACTGCCCCGCTCTCTCCCCATAGTCCTGTATCAATCCCCAAACTAATCCCACTGCTCCACTCTCTCCCCATAGTCCTGTATCAATCCCCAAACTAATCCCACTGCGGCACTCTCTCCCCATAGCTCTGTATCAATCTCCAAACTAATCCCACTGCCCCGCTCTCTCCCCATAGTCCTGTATCAATCCCCAAACTAATCCCACTGCCCCGCTCTCTCCCCATAGTCCTGTATCAATCCCCAAACTAATCCCACTGCCCCGCTCTCTCCCCATAGCCCTGTATCAATCCCCAAACTAATCCCACTGCCCCGCTCTTTCCCCATAGCCCTGTATCAATCCCCAAACTAATCCCACTGCCCCGCTCTCTCCCCATAGCCCTGTATCAATCCCCAAACTAATCCCACTGCCGCACTCTCTCCCCATAGCCCTGTATCAATCTCCAAACTAATCCCACTGCCCCGCTCGCTCCCCATAGCCCTGTATCAATCCCCAAACTAATCCCACTGCACCGCTCTCTCCCCATAGTCCTGTATCAATCCGCAAACTAATCCCACTGCTCCGCTCTCTCCCTATAGCCCTGTATCAATCCCCAAACTAATCCCACTGCCCCGCTCTCTCCCCATAGTCCTGTATCAATCCCCAAACTAATCCCACTGCCCCGCTCTCTCCCCATAGCCCTGTATCAATCCCCAAACTAATCCCACTGCCCTGCTCTCTCCCCATAGCCCTGTATCAATCCCCAAACTAATCCCACTGCCGCACTCTCTCCCCATAGCCCTGTATCAATCTCCAAACTAATCCCACTGCCCCGCTCTCTCCCCATAGTCCTGTATCAATCCCCAAACTGATCTCAGTGCCCCGCTCTCTCCCCATAGTCCTGTATCAATCTTCAAACTAATCCCACTGCCCCGCTCTCTCCCCATAGTCCTGTATCAATCCCCAAACTAATCCCACTGCCCCGCTCTTTCCCCACAGCTCTGTATCAATCCCCAAACTAATCCCACTGCCGCACTCTCTCCCCATAGCTCTGTATCAATCTCCAAACTAATCCCACTGCCCCGCTCTCTCCCCATAGACCTGTATCAATCCCCAAACTAATCCCACTGCCCCGCTCTCTCCCCATAGTCCTGTATCAATCCCCAAACTAATCCCATTGCCGCACTCTCTCCCCATAGCCCTGTATCAATCTCCAAACTAATCCCACTACCCCGATCTCTCCCCATCGTCCTGTATCAAACCTCAAACGAATCCCACTGCCCCGCTCTCTCCCCATAGTCCTGTATCAAACCGCAAACTAATCCCACTGCCCCGCTCTCTCCTCATAGTCCTGTATCAATCCCCAAACTAATCCCACTGCACCGCTCTCTCCCCATAGTCCTGTGTCAATCCCCAAACTAATCCCACTGCCCCGCTCTATCCCCATAGCCCTGTACCAATCCCCAAACTAATCCCACTGCCCTGCTCTCTCCTCATAGCCCTGTATCAATCCCCAAATTAATCCCACTGCCCCGCTCTCTCCCCATAGCCCTGTATCAATCCCCAAACTAATCCCACTGCCCCGCTCTCTCCTCATAGTCCTGTATCAATACCCAAAATAATCCCACTGCCCCGCTCTCTCCCCATAGTCCTGTATCAATCCCCAAACTAATCCCACTGCCCCGCTCTCTCCCCAGAGTCCTGTATCAATCCCCAAACTAATCCCACTGCCCCGCTCTCTCCCCATAGCCCTGTATCAATCTCGAAACTAATCCCACTGCCCCGCTCTCTCCCCATAATCCTGTATCAATCGCAAACTAATCCCACTGCCCCGCTCTCACCCCATAGCCCTGTATCGATCCCCAAACTAATCCCACTGTCCCGCTCTCTCCCCATAGCCCTGTATCAATCCCGAAACTAATCCCACTGCACCGCTCTCTCCCCATAGTCCTGTATCAATCCGCAAACTAATCCCACTGCCCTGCTCTCTCCCCATAGCCCTGTATCAATCCCCAAACTAATCCCACTGCCCCGCTCTCTCCCCATAGTCCTGTATCAATCCCCAAACTAATCCCACTGCCCCGCTCTCTCCCCATAGCCCTGTATCAATCCGCAAACTAATCCCACTGCCCCGCTCTCTCCCCATAGCCCTGTATCAATGCCCAAACTAATCCCACTACCCCGCTCTCTCCCCATAGCCCTGTATCAATCCCCAAACTAATCCCACTGCCCCGCTCTCTCCCCATAGCCCTGTATCAATCCCCAAACTAATCCCACTGCCGCACTCTCTCCCCATAGCCCTGTATCAATCTACAAACTAATCCCACTGCCCCGCTCTCTCCCCATCGTCCTGTATCAATCCCCAAACTGATCTCAGTGCCCCGCTCTCTCCCCATATTCCTGTATCAATCTCCAAACTAATCCCACTGCCCCGCTCTCTCCCCATAGTCCTGTATCAATCCCCAAACTAATCCCACTGCTCCACTCTCTCCCCATAGTCCTGTATCAATCCCCAAACTAATCCCACTGCGGCACTCTCTCCCCATAGCTCTGTATCAATCTCCAAACTAATCCCACTGCCCCGCTCTCTCCCCATAGTCCTGTATCAATCCCCAAACTAATCCCACTGCCCCGCTCTCTCCCCATAGTCCTGTATCAATCCCCAAACTAATCCCACTGCCGCACTCTATCCCCATAGCCCTGTATCAATCTCCAAACTAATCCCACTTCCCCGCTCTCTCCCCATAGTCCTTTATCAATCCCCAAACTAATCCCACTGCCCCGCTCTCTCCCCATCGTCCTGTATCAAACCCCAAACTAATCCCACTGCCCCGCTCTCTCCCCATAGTCCTGTTTCAATCCCCAAACAAATCCCACTGCCCCGCTCTCTCCCCATAGCCCTGTATCAATCCCCAAACTTATCCCACTGCCCCGCTCCCTCCCCATAGCCCTGTATCAATCCCCAAACTAATCCCACTGCCCCGCTCTCTCCCCATAGCCCTGTATCAATCCCCAAACTAATCCCACTGCCCCGCTCTCTCCCCATAGCCCTGTATCAATCCCCAAACTAATCCCACTGCCGCACTCTCTCCCCATAGCCCTGTATCAATCTCCAAACTAATCCCACTGCCCCGCTCGCTCCCCATAGCCCTGTATCAATCCCCAAACTAATCCCACTGCACCGCTCTCTCCCCATAGTCCTGTATCAATCCGCAAACTAATCCCACTGCCCCGCTCTCTCCCTATAGCCCTGTATCAATCCCCAAACTAATCCCACTGCCCCGCTCTCTCCCCATAGTCCTGTATCAATCCCCAAACTAATCCCACTGCCCCGCTCTCTCCCCATAGCCCTGTATCAATCCCCAAACTAATCCCACTGCCCCGGTCTCTCCCCATAGCCCTGTATCAATCCCCAAACTAATCCCACTTCCCCGCTCTCTCCCCATAGCCCTGTATCAATCCCCAAACTAATCCCACTGCCCCGCTCTCTCCCCATAGCCCTGTATCAATCCCCAAACTAATCCCACTGCCGCACTCTCTCCCCATAGCCCTGTATCAATCTACAAACTAATCCCACTGCCCCGCTCTCTCCCCATCGTCCTGTATCAATCCCCAAACTGATCTCAGTGCCCCGCTCTCTCCCCATATTCCTGTATCAATCTCCAAACTAATCCCACTGCCCCGCTCTCTCCCCATAGTCCTGTATCAATCCCCAAACTAATCCCACTGCTCCACTCTCTCCCCATAGTCCTGTATCAATCCCCAAACTAATCCCACTGCGGCACTCTCTCCCCATAGCTCTGTATCAATCTCCAAACTAATCCCACTGCCCCGCTCTCTCCCCATAGTCCTGTATCAATCCCCAAACTAATCCCACTGCCCCGCTCTCTCCCCATAGTCCTGTATCAATCCCCAAACTAATCCCACTGCCGCACTCTATCCCCATAGCCCTGTATCAATCTCCAAACTAATCCCACTTCCCCGCTCTCTCCCCATAGTCCTTTATCAATCCCCAAACTAATCCCACTGCCCCGCTCTCTCCCCATCGTCCTGTATCAAACCCCAAACTAATCCCAATGCCCCGCTCTCTCCCCATAGTCCTGTTTCAATCCCCAAACTAATCCCACTGCCCCGCTCTCTCCCCATAGCCCTGTATCAATCCCCAAACTTATCCCACTGCCCCGCTCCCTCCCCATAGCCCTGTATCAATCCCCAAACTAATCCCACTGCCCCGCTCTCTCCCCATAGCCCTGTATCAATCCCCAAACTAATCCCACTGCCGCACTCTCTCCCCATAGCCCTGTATCAATCTCCAAACTAATCCCACTGCCCCGCTCACTCCCCATAGCCCTGTATCAATCCCCAAACTAATCCCACTGCACCGCTCTCTCCCCATAGTCCTGTATCAATCGGCAAACTAATCCCACTGCCCCGCTCTCTCCCTATAGCCCTGTATCAATCCCCAAACTAATCCCACTGCCCCGCTCTCTCCCCATAGTCCTGTATCAATCCCCAAACTAATCCCACTGCCCCGCTCTCTCCCCATAGCCCTGTATCAATCCCCAAACTAATCCCACTGCCCCGGTCTCTCCCCATAGCCCTGTATCAATCCCCAAACTAATCCCACTTCCCCGCTCTCTCCCCATCGCCCTGTATCAATCCCCAAACTAATCCCACTGCCCCGCTCTCTCCCCATAGCCCTGTATCAATCCCCAAACTAATCCCACTGCCCTGCTCTCTCCTCATAGCCCTGTATCAATCCCCAAATTAATCCCACTGCCCCGCTCTCTCCCCATAGTCCTGTTTCAATCCCCAAACTAATCCCACTGCCCCGCTCTCTCCCCATAGCCCTGTATCAATCCCCAAACTTATCCCACTGCCCCGCTCCCTCCCCATAGCCCTGTATCAAGCCCCAAACTAATCCCACTGCCCCGCTCTCTCCCCATAGCCCTGTATCAATCCCCAAACTAATCCCACTGCCCCGCTCTCTCCCCATAGTCCTGTATCAATCCCCAAACTGATCTCAGTGCCCCGCTCTCTCCCCATAGTCCTGTATCAATCTCCAAACTAATCCCACTGCCCCGCTCTCTCCCCATAGTCCTGTATCAATCCCCAAACTAATCCCACTGCCCCGCTCTCTCCCCATAGTCCTGTATCAATCCCCAAACTAATCCCACTGCCGCACTCTCTCCCCATAGCTCTGTATCAAACTCCAAACTAATCCCACTGCCCCGCTCTCTCCCCATAGTCCTGTATCAATCCCCAAACTAATCCCACTGCCCCGCTCTCTCCCCATAGTCCTGTATCAATCCCCAAACTAATCCCATTGCCGCACTCTCTCCCCATAGCCCTGTATCAATCTCCAAACTAATCCCACTACCCCGATCTCTCCCCATCGTCCTGTATCAAACCTCAAACGAATCCCACTGCCCCGCTCTCTCCCCATAGTCCTGTATCAAACCCCAAACTAATCCCACTGCCCCGCTCACTCCTCATAGTCCTGTGTCAATCCTCAAACTAATCCCACTGCACCGCTCTCTCCCCATAGTCCTGTGTCAATCCCCAAACTAATCCCACTGCCCCGCTCTATCCCCATAGCCCTGTACCAATCCCCAAACTAATCCCACTGCCCTGCTCTCTCCTCATAGCCCTGTATCAATCCCCAAATTAATCCCACTGCCCCGCTCTCTCCCCATAGCCCTGTATCAATCCCCAAACTAATCCCACTGCCCCGCTCTCTCCTCATAGTCCTGTATCAATACCCAAAATAATCCCACTGCCCCGCTCTCTCCCCATAGTCCTGTATCAATCCCCAAACTAATCCCACTGCCCCGCTCTCTCCCCAGAGTCCTGTATCAATCGCCAAACTAATCCCACTGCCCCGCTCTCTCCCCATAGCCCTGTATCAATCTCCAAACTAATCCCACTGCCCCGCTCTCTCCCCATAATCCTGTATCAATCGCAAACTAATCCCACTGCCCCGCTCTCTCCCCATAGCCCTGTATCGATCCCCAAACTAATCCCACTGTCCCGCTCTCTCCCCATAGCCCTGTATCAATCCCCAAACTAATCCCACTGCACCGCTCTCTCCCCATAGTCCTGTATCAATCCGCAAACTAATCCCACTGCCCTGCTCTCTCCCCATAGCCCTGTATCAATCCCCAAACTAATCCCACTGCCCCGCTCTCTCCCCATAGTCCTGTATCAATCCCCAATCTAATCCCACTGCCCCGCTCTCTCCCCATAGCCCTGTATCAATCCCCAAACTAATCCCACTGCCCCGCTCTCTCCCCATAGCCCTGTATCAATGCCCAAACTAATCCCACTGCCCCGCTTTCTCCCCATAGCCCTGTATCAATCCCCAAACTAATCCCACTGCCCCGCTCTCTCCCCATAGCCCTGTATCAATCCCCAAACTAATCCCACTGCCGCACTCTCTCCCCATAGCCCTGTATCAATCTACAAACTAATCCCACTGCCCCGCTCTCTCCCCATCGTCCTGTATCAATCCCCAAACTGATCTCAGTGCCCCACTCTCTCCCCATAGCTCTGTATCAATCTCCAAACTAATCCCACTGCCCCGCTCTCTCCCCATAGTCCTGTATAAATCCCCAAACTAATCCCACTGCCCTGCTCTCTCCCCATAGTCCTGTATCAATCCCCAAACTAATCCCACTGCCGCACTCTATCCCCATAGCCCTGTATCAATCTCCAAACTAATCCCACTTCCCCGCTATCTCCCCATAGTCCTTTATCAATCCCCAAACTAATCCCACTGCCCCACTCTCTCCCCATAGTCCTGTATCAAACCCCAAACTAATCCCACTGCCCCGCTCTCTCCCCATAGCGCTGTATCAATCTCGAAACTAATCCCACTGCCCCGCTCTCTCCCCATAATCCTGTATCAATCGCAAACTGATCCCACTGCCCCGCTCTCTCCCCATAGTCCTGTATCAATCCCCAAACTAATCCCACTGTCCCGCTCTCTCCCCATAGCCCTGTATCAATCCCCAAACTAATCCCACTACCCCGCTCTCTCCCCATAGTCCTGTATCAATCCCCAAACTAATCCCACTGCCCGGCTCTCTCCCCATAGCCCTGTATCAATCCCCAGACTAATCCCACTGCCCCGCTCTCTCCCCATAGTCCTGTATCAATCCCCAAACTAATCCCACTGCCCCGCTCTCTCCCCGTAGCCCTGTATCAATCCCCAAACTAATCCCACTGCCCCGCTCTCTCCCCATAGCCCTGTATCAATCCCCAAACTAATCCCACTGCCCCGCTCTCTCCCCATAGCCCTGTATCAATCCCCAAACTAATCCCACTGCCCCGCTCTCTCCCCATAGCCCTGTATCAATCCCCAAACTAATCCCACTGCCCCGCTCTCTCCCCATAGTCCTGTATCAATCTCCAAACTAATCCCACTGCCCCGCTCGCTCACCATAGCCCTGTATCAATCCCCAAACTAATCCCACTGCACCGCTCTCTCCCCATAGTCCTGTATCAATCCGCAAACTAATCCCACTGCTCCGCTCTCTCCCCATAGTCCTGTATCAATCCCCAAACTAATCCCACTGCACCGCTCTCTCCCCATAGTCCTGTATCAATCCGCAAACTAATCCCACTGCCCCGCTCTCTCCCCATAGCCCTGTATCAATCCCCAAACTAATCCCACTGCCCTGCTCTCTCCCCATAGTCCTGTATCAATCCCCAAACTAATCCCACTGCCCCGCTCTTTCCCCATAGCCCTGTATCAATCCCCAAACTAATCCCACTGCCCCACTCTCTCCCCATAGCCCTGTATCAATCCCCAAACTAATCCCTCTGCCCCGCTCTCTCCCCATAGACCTGTGTCAATCCCCAAACTAATCCCACTGCCCCGCTCTCTCCCCATAGCCCTGTATCAATCCCCAAACTAATCCCACTGCCGCACTCTCTCCCCATAGCCCTGTTTCAATCTCCAAACTAATCCCACTGCCCCGCTCTCTCCCCATAGTCCTGTATCAATCCCCAAACTGATCTCAGTGCCCCGCTCTCTCCCCATAGTCCTGTATCAATCCCCCAACTAATCCCACTGCCCTGCTCTCTCCCCATAGTACTGTATCAATCCCCAAACTAATCCCACTGCCGCACTCTCTCCCCATAGCTCTGTATCAATCTCCAAACTAATCCCACTGCCCCGCTCTCTCCCCATAGTCCTGTATCAATCCCCAAACTAATCCCACTGCCCCGCTCTCTCCCCATAGTCCTGTATCAATACCCCAAACTAATCCCACTGCCGCACTCTCTCCCCACAGCCCTGTATCAATCTCCAAACTAATCCCACTTCCCCGCTCTCTCCCCATAGTCCTGTATCAATCCCCAAACTAATCACACTGCCCCGCTCTCTCCCCATCGTCCTGTATCAAACCCCAAACTAATCCCACTGCCCCGCTCTCTCCCCATAGTCCTTTATCAATCCCTAAACTAATCCCACTGCCCCGCTCTCTTCCCATAGTCCTGTATCAATCCCCAAACTAATCCCACTTCCCCGTTCTCTCCCCATAGCCTTGTATCAAACCCCAAACTAATCCCACTGCCCCACTCTCTCCCCATAGTCCTGTTTCAATCTCCAAACTAATCCCACTGCCCTGCTCTCTCCCCATAGTCCTGTATCAATCTCCAAACTAATCCCACTACCCCGATCTTTCCCCATAGCCCTGTATCAATCCCCAAACTAATCCCACTGCCCCGCTCTCTCCCCATAGCCCTGTATCAATCCCCAAACTAATCCCTCTGCCGCGCTCTCTCCCCATAGCCCTCTGTCAATCCCCAAACTAATCCCACCGCCCCGCTCTCTCCCCATAGCCCTGTATCAATCCCCAAACTAATCCCACTGCCGCACTCTCTCCCCATAGCCCTGTATCAATCTCCAAACTAATCCCACTGCCCCGCTCGCTCCCCATAGCGCTGTATCAATCCCCAAACGAATCCCACTGCACCGCTCTCTCCCCATAGTCCTGTATCAATCCGCAAACTAATCCCACTGCTCCGCTCTCTCCCCATAGTCCTGTAGCAATCCCCAAACTAATCCCACTGCACCGCTCTCTCCCCATAGTCCTGTATCAATCCGCAAACTAATCCCACTGCCCCGCTCTCTCCCCATAGCCCTGTATCAATCCCCAAACTAATCCCACTGCCCCGCTCTCTCCCCATAGTCCTGTATCAATCCCCAAACTAATCCCACTGCCCCGCTCTTTCCCCATAGCCCTGTATCAATCCCCAAACTAATCCCACTGCCCCGCTCTCTCCCCATAGCCCTGTATCAATCCCCAAACTAATCCCTCTGCCCCGCTCTCTCCCCATAGCCCTGTGTCAATCCCCAAACTAATCCCACTGCCCCGCTCTCTCCCCATAGTCCTGTTTCAATCCCCAAACTAATCCCACTGCCCCGCTCTTTCCCCATAGCCCTGTATCAATCCCCAAACTAATCCCACTGCCGCACTCTCTCCCCATAGCCCTGTTTCAATCTCCAAACTAATCCCACTGCCCCGCTCTCTCCCCATAGTCCTGTATCAATCCCCAAACTGATCTCAGTGCCCCGCTCTCTCCCCATAGTCCTGTATCAATCCCCAAACTAATCCCACTGCCCTGCTCTCTCCCCATAGTACTGTATCAATCCCCAAACTAATCCCACTGCCGCACTCTCTCCCCATAGCTCTGCGTCAATCTCCAAACTAATCCCACTGCCCCGCTCTCTCCCCATAGTCCTGTATCAATCCCCAAACTAATCCCACTGCCCCGCTCTCTCCCCATAGTCCTGTATCAATCCCCAAACTAATCCCACTGCCGCACTCTCTCCCCACAGCCCTGTATCAATCTCCAAACTAATCCCACTTCCCCGCTCTCTCCCCATAGTCCTGTATCAATCCCCAAACTAATCACACTGCCCCGCTCTCTCCCCATAGTCCTGTATCAAACCCCAAACTAATCCCACTGCCCTGCTCTCTCCCCATAGTCCTGTATCAATCCCTAAACTAATCCCACTGCCCCGCTCTCTCCCCATAGTCCTGTATCAATCCCCAAACTAATCCCACTTCCCCGCTCTCTCCCCATAGCCTTGTATCAAACCCCAAACTAATCCCCCTGCCCGACTCTCTCCCCATAGTCCTGTTTCAATCTCCAAACTAATCCCACTGCCCTGCTCTCTCCCCATAGTCCTGTATCAATCTCCAAACTAATCCCACTACCCCGATCTCTCCCCATAGTCCTGTATCAAACCCCAAACTAATCCCACTACCCCGCTGTCTCCCCATAGCGCTGTATCAATCTAGAAACTAATCCCACTGCCCCGCTCTCTCCCCATAATCCTGTATCAATCGCAAACTAATCCCACTGCCCCGCTCTCTCCCCATAGCCCTGTATCAATCCCCAAACTAATTCCACTGTCCCGCTCTCTCCCCATAGCCCTGTATCAATCCCCAAACTAATCCCACTGCCCCGCTCTCTCCCCATAGTCCTGTATCAATCCCTAAACTAATCCCACTGCCCCGCTCTCTCCCCATAGCCCTGTATCAATCCCCAAACTAATCCCACTGCCCCGCTCTCTCCCCATAGTCCTGTATCAATCCCCAAACTAATCTCACTGCCCCGCTCACTCCCCATAGCCCTGTATCAATCCCCAAACTAATCCCACTGCCCCGCTCCCTCCCCATAGCCCTGTATCAATCCCCAAACTAATCCCACTGCCGCACTCTCTCCCCATAGCCCTGTATCAATCTCCAAACTAATCCCACTGCCCCGCTCGCTCCCCATAGACCTGTATCAATCCCCAAACTAATCCCACTGCACCGCTCTCTCCCCATAGTCCTGTATCAATCCGCAAACTAATCCCACTGCCCCGCTCTCTCCCTATAGCCCTGTATCAATCCCCAAACTAATCCCACTGCCCCGCTCTCTCCCCATAGTCCTGTATCAATCCCCAAACTAATCCCACTGCCCCGCTCTCTCCCCATAGCCCTGTATCAATCCCCAAACTAATCCCACTGCCCCGCTCTCTCCCCATAGCCCTGTATCAATCCCCAAACTAATCCCACTGCCGCACTCTCTCCCCATAGCCCTGTATCAATCTCCAAACTAATCCCACTGCCCCGCTCTCTCCCCATAGTCCTGTATCAATCCCCAAACTGATCTCAGTGCCCCGCTCTCTCCCCATAGTCCTGTATCAATCTTCAAACTAATCCCACTGCCCCGCTCTCTCCCCATAGTCCTGTATCAATCCCCAAACTAATCCCACTGCCCCGCTCTTTCCCCACAGCTCTGTATCAATCCCCAAACTAATCCCACTGCCGCACTCTCTCCCCATAGCTCTGTATCAATCTCCAAACTAATCCCACTGCCCCGCTCTCTCCCCATAGACCTGTATCAATCCCCAAACTAATCCCACTGCCCCGCTCTCTCCCCATAGTCCTGTATCAATCCCCAAACTAATCCCATTGCCGCACTCTCTCCCCATAGCCCTGTATCAATGTCCAAACTAATCCCACTACCCCGATCTCTCCCCATCGTCCTGTATCAAACCTCAAACGAATCCCACTGCCCCGCTCTCTCCCCATAGTCCTGTATCAAACCCCAAACTAATCCCACTGCCCCGCTCTCTCCTCATAGTTCTGTATCAATCCCCAAACTAATCCCACTGCACCGCTCTCTCCCCATAGTCCTGTGTCAATCCCCAAACTAATCCCACTGCCCCGCTCTATCCTCATAGCCCTGTACCAATCCCCAAACTAATCCCACTGCCCTGCTCTCTCCTCATAGCCCTGTATCAATCCCCAAATTAATCCCACTGCCCCGCTCTCTCCCCATAGCCCTGTATCAATCCCCAAACTAATCCCACTGCCCCGCTCTCTCCTCATAGTCCTGTATCAATACCCAAAATAATCCCACTGCCCCGCTCTCTCCCCATAGTCCTGTATCAATCCCCAAACTAATCCCACTGCCCCGCTCTCTCCCCAGAGTCCTGTATCAATCCCCAAACTAATCCCACTGCCCCGCTCTCTCCCCATAGCCCTGTATCAATCTCGAAACTAATCCCACTGCCCCGCTCTCTCCCCATAATCCTGTATCAATCGCAAACTAATCCCACTGCCCCGCTCTCACCCCATAGCCCTGTATCGATCCCCAAACTAATCCCACTGTCCCGCTCTCTCCCCATAGCCCTGTATCAATCCCCAAACTAATCCCACTGCACCGCTCTCTCCCCATAGTCCTGTATCAATCCGCAAACTAATCCCACTGCCCTGCTCTCTCCCCATAGCCCTGTATCAATCCCCAAACTAATCCCACTGCCCCGCTCTCTCCCCATAGTCCTGTATCAATCCCCAAACTAATCCCACTGCCCCGCTCTCTCCCCATAGCCCTGTATCAATCCCCAAACTAATCCCACTGCCCCGCTCTCTCCCCATAGCCCTGTATCAATGCCCAAACTAATCCCACTACCCCGCTCTCTCCCCATAGCCCTGTATCAATCCCCAAACTAATCCCACTGCCCCGCTCTCTCCCCATAGCCCTGTATCAATCCCCAAACTAATCCCACTGCCGCACTCTCTCCCCATAGCCCTGTATCAATCTACAAACTAATCCCACTGCCCCGCTCTCTCCCCATCGTCCTGTATCAATCCCCAAACTGATCTCAGTGCCCCGCTCTCTCCCCATATTCCTGTATCAATCTCCAAACTAATCCCACTGCCCCGCTCTCTCCCCATAGTCCTGTATCAATCCCCAAACTAATCCCACTGCTCCACTCTCTCCCCATAGTCCTGTATCAATCCCCAAACTAATCCCACTGCGGCACTCTCTCCCCATAGCTCTGTATCAATCTCCAAACTAATCCCACTGCCCCGCTCTCTCCCCATAGTCCTGTATCAATCCCCAAACTAATCCCACTGCCCCGCTCTCTCCCCATAGTCCTGTATCAATCCCCAAACTAATCCCACTGCCGCACTCTATCCCCATAGCCCTGTATCAATCTCCAAACTAATCCCACTTCCCCGCTCTCTCCCCATAGTCCTTTATCAATCCCCAAACTAATCCCACTGCCCCGCTCTCTCCCCATCGTCCTGTATCAAACCCCAAACTAATCCCACTGCCCCGCTCTCTCCCCATAGTCCTGTTTCAATCCCCAAACAAATCCCACTGCCCCGCTCTCTCCCCATAGCCCTGTATCAATCCCCAAACTTATCCCACTGCCCCGCTCCCTCCCCATAGCCCTGTATCAATCCCCAAACTAATCCCACTGCCCCGCTCTCTCCCCATAGCCCTGTATCAATCCCCAAACTAATCCCACTGCCCCGCTCTCTCCCCATAGCCCTGTATCAATCCCCAAACTAATCCCACTGCCGCACTCTCTCCCCATAGCCCTGTATCAATCTCCAAACTAATCCCACTGCCCCGCTCGCTCCCCATAGCCCTGTATCAATCCCCAAACTAATCCCACTGCACCGCTCTCTCCCCATAGTCCTGTATCAATCCGCAAACTAATCCCACTGCCGCGCTCTCTCCCTATAGCCCTGTATCAATCCCCAAACTAATCCCACTGCCCCGCTCTCTCCCCATAGTCCTGTATCAATCCCCAAACTAATCCCACTGCCCCGCTCTCTCCCCATAGCCCTGTATCAATCCCCAAACTAATCCCACTGCCCCGGTCTCTCCCCATAGCCCTGTATCAATCCCCAAACTAATCCCACTTCCCCGCTCTCTCCCCATAGCCCTGTATCAATCCCCAAACTAATCCCACTGCCCCGCTCTCTCCCCATAGCCCTGTATCAATCCCCAAACTAATCCCACTGCCGCACTCTCTCCCCATAGCCCTGTATCAATCTACAAACTAATCCCACTGCCCCGCTCTCTCCCCATCGTCCTGTATCAATCCCCAAACTGATCTCAGTGCCCCGCTCTCTCCCCATATTCCTGTATCAATCTCCAAACTAATCCCACTGCCCCGCTCTCTCCCCATAGTCCTGTATCAATCCCCAAACTAATCCCACTGCTCCACTCTCTCCCCATAGTCCTGTATCAATCCCCAAACTAATCCCACTGCGGCACTCTCTCCCCATAGCTCTGTATCAATCTCCAAACTAATCCCACTGCCCCGCTCTCTCCCCATAGTCCTGTATCAATCCCCAAACTAATCCCACTGCCCCGATCTCTCCCCATAGTCCTGTATCAATCCCCAAACTAATCCCACTGCCGCACTCTATCCCCATAGCCCTGTATCAATCTCCAAACTAATCCCACTTCCCCGCTCTCTCCCCATAGTCCTTTATCAATCCCCAAACTAATCCCACTGCCCCGCTCTCTCCCCATCGTCCTGTATCAAACCCCAAACTAATCCCACTGCCCCGCTCTCTCCCCATAGTCCTGTTTCAATCCCCAAACTAATCCCACTGCCCCGCTCTCTCCCCATAGCCCTGTATCAATCCCCAAACTTATCCCACTGCCCCGCTCCCTCCCCATAGCCCTGTATCAATCCCCAAACTAATCCCACTGCCCCGCTCTCTCCCCATAGCCCTGTATCAATCCCCAAACTAATCCCACTGCCCCGCTCTCTCCCCATAGCCCTGTATCAATCCCCAAACTAATCCCACTGCCGCACTCTCTCCCCATAGCCCTGTATCAATCTCCAAACTAATCCCACTGCCCCGCTCACTCCCCATAGCCCTGTATCAATCCCCAAACTAATCCCACTGCACCGCTCTCTCCCCATAGTCCTGTATCAATCGGCAAACTAATCCCACTGCCCCGCTCTCTCCCTATAGCCCTGTATCAATCCCCAAACTAATCCCACTGCCCCGCTCTCTCCCCATAGTCCTGTATCAATCCCCAAACTAATCCCACTGCCCCGCTCTCTCCCCATAGCCCTGTATCAATCCCCAAACTAATCCCACTGCCCCGGTCTCTCTCCATAGCCCTGTATCAATCCCCAAACTAATCCCACTTCCCCGCTCTCTCCCCATCGCCCTGTATCAATCCCCAAACTAATCCCACTGCCCCGCTCTCTCCCCATAGCCCTGTATCAATCCCCAAACTAATTCCACTGCCCTGCTCTCTCCTCATAGCCCTGTATCAATCCCCAAATTAATCCCACTGCCCCGCTCTCTCCCCATAGTCCTGTTTCAATCCCCAAACTAATCCCACTGCCCCGCTCTCTCCCCATAGCCCTGTATCAATCCCCAAACTTATCCCACTGCCCCGCTCCCTCCCCATAGCCCTGTATCAATCCCCAAACTAATCCCACTGCCCCGCTCTCTCCCCATAGCCCTGTATCAATCCCCAAACTAATCCCACTGCCCCGCTCTCTCCCCATAGTCCTGTATCAATCCCCAAACTGATCTCAGTGCCCCGCTCTCTCCCCATAGTCCTGTATCAATCTCCAAACTAATCCCACTGCCCCGCTCTCTCCCCATAGTCCTGTATCAATCCCCAAACTAATCCCACTGCCCCGCTCTCTCCCCATAGTCCTGTATCAATCCCCAAACTAATCCCACTGCCGCACTCTCTCCCCATAGCTCTGTATCAATCTCCAAACTAATCCCACTGCCCCGCTCTCTCCCCATAGTCCTGTATCAATCCCCAAACTAATCCCACTGCCCCGCTCTCTCCGCATAGTCCTGTATCAATCCCCAAACTAATCCCATTGCCGCACTCTCTCCCCATAGCCCTGTATCAATCTCCAAACTAATCCCACTACCCCGATCTCTCCCCATCGTCCTGTATCAAACCTCAAACGAATCCCACTGCCCCGCTCTCTCCCCATAGTCCTGTATCAAACCCCAAACTAATCCCACTGCCCCGCTCTCTCCTCATAGTCCTGTGTCAATCCTCAAACTAATCCCACTGCACCGCTCTCTCCCCATAGTCCTGTGTCAATCCCCAAACTAATCCCACTGCCCCGCTCTATCCCCATAGCCCTGTACCAATCCCCAAACTAATCCCACTGCCCTGCTCTCTCCTCATAGCCCTGTATCAATCCCCAAATTAATCCCACTGCCCCGCTCTCTCCCCATAGCCCTGTATCAATCCCCAAACTAATCCCACTGCCCCGCTCTCTCCTCATAGTCCTGTATCAATACCCAAAATAATCCCACTGCCCCGCTCTCTCCCCATAGTCCTGTATCAATCCCCAAACTAATCCCACTGCCCCGCTCTCTCCCCAGAGTCCTGTATCAATCGCCAAACTAATCCCACTGCCCCGCTCTCTCCCCATAGCCCTGTATCAATCTCGAAACTAATCCCACTGCCCCGCTCTCTCCCCATAATCCTGTATCAATCGCAAACTAATCCCACTGCCCCGCTCTCTCCCCATAGCCCTGTATCGATCCCCAAACTAATCCCACTGTCCCGCTCTCTCCCCATAGCCCTGTATCAATCCCCAAACTAATCCCACTGCACCGCTCTCTCCCCATAGTCCTGTATCAATCCGCAAACTAATCCCACTGCCCTGCTCTCTCCCCATAGCCCTGTATCAATCCCCAAACTAATCCCACTGCCCCGCTCTCTCCCCATAGTCCTGTATCAATCCCCAATCTAATCCCACTGCCCCGCTCTCTCCCCATAGCCCTGTATCAATCCCCAAACTAATCCCACTGCCCCGCTCTCTCCCCATAGCCCTGTATCAATGCCCAAACTAATCCCACTGCCCCGCTTTCTCCCCATAGCCCTGTATCAATCCCCAAACTAATCCCACTGCCCCGCTCTCTCCCCATAGCCCTGTATCAATCCCCAAACTAATCCCACTGCCGCACTCTCTCCCCATAGCCCTGTATCAATCTACAAACTAATCCCACTGCCCCGCTCTCTCCCCATCGTCCTGTATCAATCCCCAAACTGATCTCAGTGCCCCGCTCTCTCCCCATAGTCCTGTATCAATCTCCAAACTAATCCCACTGCCACGCTCTCTCCCCATAGTCCTGTATCAATCCCCAAACTAATCCCACTGCCCCACTCTCTCCCCATAGCTCTGTATAAATCCCCAAACTAATCCCACTGCCCTGCTCTCTCCCCATAGTCCTGTATCAATCCCCAAACTAATCCCACTGCCGCACTCTATCCCCATAGCCCTGTATCAATCTCCAAACTAATCCCACTTCCCCGCTATCTCCCCATAGTCCTTTATCAATCCCCAAACTAATCCCACTGCCCCACTCTCTCCCCATAGTCCTGTATCAAACCCCAAACTAATCCCACTGCCCCGCTCTCTCCCCATAGCGCTGTATCAATCTCGAAACTAATCCCACTGCCCCGCTCTCTCCCCATAATCCTGTATCAATCGCAAACTGATCCCACTGCCCCGCTCTCTCCCCATAGTCCTGTATCAATCCCCAAACTAATCCCACTGTCCCGCTCTCTCCCCATAGCCCTGTATCAATCCCCAAACTAATCCCACTACCCCGCTCTCTCCCCATAGTCCTGTATCAATCCCCAAACTAATCCCACTGCCCGGCTCTCTCCCCATAGCCCTGTATCAATCCCCAGACTAATCCCACTGCCCCGCTCTCTCCCCATAGTCCTGTATCAATCCCCAAACTAATCCCACTGCCCCGCTCTCTCCCCGTAGCCCTGTATCAATCCCCAAACTAATCCCACTGCCCCGCTCTCTCCCCATAGCCCTGTATCAATCCCCAAACTAATCCCACTGCCCCGCTCTCTCCCCATAGCCCTGTATCAATCCCCAAACTAATCCCACTGCCCCGCTCTCTCCCCATAGCCCTGTATCAATCCCCAAACTAATCCCACTGCCCCGCTCTCTCCCCATAGTCCTGTATCAATCTCCAAACTAATCCCACTGCCCCGCTCGCTCACCATAGCCCTGTATCAATCCCCAAACTAATCCCACTGCACCGCTCTCTCCCCATAGTCCTGTATCAATCCGCAAACTAATCCCACTGCTCCGCTCTCTCCCCATAGTCCTGTATCAATCCCCAAACTAATCCCACTGCACCGCTCTCTCCCCATAGTCCTGTATCAATCCGCAAACTAATCCCACTGCCCCGCTCTCTCCCCATAGCCCTGTATCAATCCCAAAACTAATCCCACTGCCCCGCTCTCTCCCCATAGTCCTGTATCAATCCCCAAACTAATCCCACTGCCCCGCTCTTTCCCCATAGCCCTGTATCAATCCCCAAACTAATCCCACTGCCCCACTCTCTCCCCATAGCCCTGTATCAATCCCCAAACTAATCCCTCTGCCCCGCTCTCTCCCCATAGACCTGTGTCAATCCCCAAACTAATCCCACTGCCCCGCTCTCTCCCCATAGCCCTGTATCAATCCCCAAACTAATCCCACTGCCGCACTCTCTCCCCATAGCCCTGTTTCAATCTCCAAACTAATCCCACTGCCCCGCTCTCTCCCCATAGTCCTGTATCAATCCCCAAACTGATCTCAGTGCCCCGCTCTCTCCCCATAGTCCTGTATCAATCCCCAAACTAATCCCACTGCCCTGCTCTCTCCCCATAGTACTGTATCAATCCCCAAACTAATCCCACTGCCGCACTCTCTCCCCATAGCTCTGTATCAATCTCCAAACTAATCCCACTGCCCCGCTCTCTCCCCATAGTCCTGTATCAATCCCCAAACTAATCCCACTGCCCCGCTCTCTCCCCATAGTCCTGTATCAATACCCCAAACTAATCCCACTGCCGCACTCTCTCCCCACAGCCCTGTATCAATCTCCAAACTAATCCCACTTCCCCGCTCTCTCCCCATAGTCCTGTATCAATCCCCAAACTAATCACACTGCCCCGCTCTCTCCCCATCGTCCTGTATCAAACCCCAAACTAATCCCACTGCCCCGCTCTCTCCCCATAGTCCTTTATCAATCCCTAAACTAATCCCACTGCCCCGCTCTCTTCCCATAGTCCTGTATCAATCCCCAAACTAATCCCACTTCCCCGTTCTCTCCCCATAGCCTTGTATCAAACCCCAAACTAATCCCACTGCCCCACTCTCTCCCCATAGTCCTGTTTCAATCTCCAAACTAATCCCACTGCCCTGCTCTCTCCCCATAGTCCTGTATCAATCTCCAAACTAATCCCACTACCCCGATCTTTCCCCATAGCCCTGTATCAATCCCCAAACTAATCCCACTGCCCCGCTCTCTCCCCATAGCCCTGTATCAATCCCCAAACTAATCCCTCTGCCGCGCTCTCTCCCCATAGCCCTCTGTCAATCCCCAAACTAATCCCACCGCCCCGCTCTCTCCCCATAGCCCTGTATCAATCCCCAAACTAATCCCACTGCCGCACTCTCTCCCCATAGCCCTCTATCAATCTCCAAACTAATCCCACTGCCCCGCTCGCTCCCCATAGCGCTGTATCAATCCCCAAACGAATCCCACTGCACCGCTCTCTCCCCATAGTCCTGTATCAATCCGCAAACTAATCCCACTGCTCCGCTCTCTCCCCATAGTCCTGTAGCAATCCCCAAACTAATCCCACTGCACCGCTCTCTCCCCATAGTCCTGTATCAATCCGCAAACTAATCCCACTGCCCCGCTCTCTCCCCATAGCCCTGTATCAATCCCCAAACTAATCCCACTGCCCCGCTCTCTCCCCATAGTCCTGTATCAATCCCCAAACTAATCCCACTGCCCCGCTCTTTCCCCATAGCCCTGTATCAATCCCCAAACTAATCCCACTGCCCCGCTCTCTCCCCATAGCCCTGTATCAATCCCCAAACTAATCCCTCTGCCCCGCTCTCTCCCCATAGCCCTGTGTCAATCCCCAAACTAATCCCACTGCCCCGCTCTCTCCCCATAGTCCTGTTTCAATCCCCAAACTAATCCCACTGCCCCGCTCTTTCCCCATAGCCCTGTATCAATCCCCAAACTAATCCCACTGCCGCACTCTCTCCCCATAGCCCTGTTTCAATCTCCAAACTAATCCCACTGCCCCGCTCTCTCCCCATAGTCCTGTATCAATCCCCAAACTAATCCCACTGCCCCGCTCTCTCCCCATAGCCCTGTATCAATCCCCAAACTAATCCCACTGCCCCGGTCTCTCCCCATAGCCCTGTATCAATCCCCAAACTAATCCCACTTCCCCGCTCTCTCCCCATCGCCCTGTATCAATCCCCAAACTAATCCCACTGCCCCGCTCTCTCCCCATAGCCCTGTATCAATCCCCAAACTAATCCCACTGCCCTGCTCTCTCCTCATAGCCCTGTATCAATCCCCAAATTAATCCCACTGCCCCGCTCTCTCCCCATAGTCCTGTTTCAATCCCCAAACTAATCCCACTGCCCCGCTCTCTCCCCATAGCCCTGTATCAATCCCCAAACTTATCCCACTGCCCCGCTCCCTCCCCATAGCCCTGTATCAATCCCCAAACTAATCCCACTGCCCCGCTCTCTCCCCATAGCCCTGTATCAATCCCCAAACTAATCCCACTGCCCCGCTCTCTCCCCATAGTCCTGTATCAATCCCCAAACTGATCTCAGTGCCCCGCTCTCTCCCCATAGTCCTGTATCAATCTCCAAACTAATCCCACTGCCCCGCTCTCTCCCCATAGTCCTGTATCAATCCCCAAACTAATCCCACTGCCCCGCTCTCTCCCCATAGTCCTGTATCAATCCCCAAACTAATCCCACTGCCGCACTCTCTCCCCATAGCTCTGTATCAATCTCCAAACTAATCCCACTGCCCCGCTCTCTCCCCATAGTCCTGTATCAATCCCCAAACTAATCCCACTGCCCCGCTCTCTCCGCATAGTCCTGTATCAATCCCCAAACTAATCCCATTGCCGCACTCTCTCCCCATAGCCCTGTATCAATCTCCAAACTAATCCCACTACCCCGATCTCTCCCCATCGTCCTGTATCAAACCTCAAACGAATCCCACTGCCCCGCTCTCTCCCCATAGTCCTGTATCAAACCCCAAACTAATCCCACTGCCCCGCTCTCTCCTCATAGTCCTGTGTCAATCCTCAAACTAATCCCACTGCACCGCTCTCTCCCCATAGTCCTGTGTCAATCCCCAAACTAATCCCACTGCCCCGCTCTATCCCCATAGCCCTGTACCAATCCCCAAACTAATCCCACTGCCCTGCTCTCTCCTCATAGCCCTGTATCAATCCCCAAATTAATCCCACTGCCCCGCTCTCTCCCCATAGCCCTGTATCAATCCCCAAACTAATCCCACTGCCCCGCTCTCTCCTCATAGTCCTGTATCAATACCCAAAATAATCCCACTGCCCCGCTCTCTCCCCATAGTCCTGTATCAATCCCCAAACTAATCCCACTGCCCCGCTCTCTCCCCAGAGTCCTGTATCAATCGCCAAACTAATCCCACTGCCCCGCTCTCTCCCCATAGCCCTGTATCAATCTCGAAACTAATCCCACTGCCCCGCTCTCTCCCCATAATCCTGTATCAATCGCAAACTAATCCCACTGCCCCGCTCTCTCCCCATAGCCCTGTATCGATCCCCAAACTAATCCCACTGTCCCGCTCTCTCCCCATAGCCCTGTATCAATCCCCAAACTAATCCCACTGCACCGCTCTCTCCCCATAGTCCTGTATCAATCCGCAAACTAATCCCACTGCCCTGCTCTCTCCCCATAGCCCTGTATCAATCCCCAAACTAATCCCACTGCCCCGCTCTCTCCCCATAGTCCTGTATCAATCCCCAATCTAATCCCACTGCCCCGCTCTCTCCCCATAGCCCTGTATCAATCCCCAAACTAATCCCACTGCCCCGCTCTCTCCCCATAGCCCTGTATCAATGCCCAAACTAATCCCACTGCCCCGCTTTCTCCCCATAGCCCTGTATCAATCCCCAAACTAATCCCACTGCCCCGCTCTCTCCCCATAGCCCTGTATCAATCCCCAAACTAATCCCACTGCCGCACTCTCTCCCCATAGCCCTGTATCAATCTACAAACTAATCCCACTGCCCCGCTCTCTCCCCATCGTCCTGTATCAATCCCCAAACTGATCTCAGTGCCCCGCTCTCTCCCCATAGTCCTGTATCAATCTCCAAACTAATCCCACTGCCACGCTCTCTCCCCATAGTCCTGTATCAATCCCCAAACTAATCCCACTGCCCCACTCTCTCCCCATAGCTCTGTATAAATCCCCAAACTAATCCCACTGCCCTGCTCTCTCCCCATAGTCCTGTATCAATCCCCAAACTAATCCCACTGCCGCACTCTATCCCCATAGCCCTGTATCAATCTCCAAACTAATCCCACTTCCCCGCTATCTCCCCATAGTCCTTTATCAATCCCCAAACTAATCCCACTGCCCCACTCTCTCCCCATAGTCCTGTATCAAACCCCAAACTAATCCCACTGCCCCGCTCTCTCCCCATCGCGCTGTATCAATCTCGAAACTAATCCCACTGCCCCGCTCTCTCCCCATAATCCTGTATCAATCGCAAACTGATCCCACTGCCCCGCTCTCTCCCCATAGTCCTGTATCAATCCCCAAACTAATCCCACTGTCCCGCTCTCTCCCCATAGCCCTGTATCAATCCCCAAACTAATCCCACTACCCCGCTCTCTCCCCATAGTCCTGTATCAATCCCCAAACTAATCCCACTGCCCGGCTCTCTCCCCATAGCCCTGTATCAATCCCCAGACTAATCCCACTGCCCCGCTCTCTCCCCATAGTCCTGTATCAATCCCCAAACTAATCCCACTGCCCCGCTCTCTCCCCGTAGCCCTGTATCAATCCCCAAACTAATCCCACTGCCCCGCTCTCTCCCCATAGCCCTGTATCAATCCCCAAACTAATCCCACTGCCCCGCTCTCTCCCCATAGCCCTGTATCAATCCCCAAACTAATCCCACTGCCCCGCTCTCTCCCCATAGTCCTGTATCAATCTCCAAACTAATCCCACTGCCCCGCTCGCTCACCATAGCCCTGTATCAATCCCCAAACTAATCCCACTGCACCGCTCTCTCCCCATAGTCCTGTATCAATCCGCAAACTAATCCCACTGCTCCGCTCTCTCCCCATAGTCCTGTATCAATCCCCAAACTAATCCCACTGCACCGCTCTCTCCCCATAGTCCTGTATCAATCCGCAAACTAATCCCACTGCCCCGCTCTCTCCCCATAGCCCTGTATCAATCCCAAAACTAATCCCACTGCCCCGCTCTCTCCCCATAGTCCTGTATCAATCCCCAAACTAATCCCACTGCCCCGCTCTTTCCCCATAGCCCTGTATCAATCCCCAAACTAATCCCACTGCCCCACTCTCTCCCCATAGCCCTGTATCAATCCCCAAACTAATCCCTCTGCCCCGCTCTCTCCCCATAGACCTGTGTCAATCCCCAAACTAATCCCACTGCCCCGCTCTCTCCCCATAGCCCTGTATCAATCCCCAAACTAATCCCACTGCCGCACTCTCTCCCCATAGCCCTGTTTCAATCTCCAAACTAATCCCACTGCCCCGCTCTCTCCCCATAGTCCTGTATCAATCCCCAAACTGATCTCAGTGCCCCGCTCTCTCCCCATAGTCCTGTATCAATCCCCAAACTAATCCCACTGCCCTGCTCTCTCCCCATAGTACTGTATCAATCCCCAAACTAATCCCACTGCCGCACTCTCTCCCCATAGCTCTGTATCAATCTCCAAACTAATCCCACTGCCCCGCTCTCTCCCCATAGTCCTGTATCAATCCCCAAACTAATCCCACTGCCCCGCTCTCTCCCCATAGTCCTGTATCAATACCCCAAACTAATCCCACTGCCGCACTCTCTCCCCACAGCCCTGTATCAATCTCCAAACTAATCCCACTTCCCCGCTCTCTCCCCATAGTCCTGTATCAATCCCCAAACTAATCACACTGCCCCGCTCTCTCCCCATCGTCCTGTATCAAACCCCAAACTAATCCCACTGCCCCGCTCTCTCCCCATAGTCCTTTATCAATCCCTAAACTAATCCCACTGCCCCGCTCTCTTCCCATAGTCCTGTATCAATCCCCAAACTAATCCCACTTCCCCGTTCTCTCCCCATAGCCTTGTATCAAACCCCAAACTAATCCCACTGCCCCACTCTCTCCCCATAGTCCTGTTTCAATCTCCAAACTAATCCCACTGCCCTGCTCTCTCCCCATAGTCCTGTATCAATCTCCAAACTAATCCCACTACCCCGATCTTTCCCCATAGCCCTGTATCAATCCCCAAACTAATCCCACTGCCCCGCTCTCTCCCCATAGCCCTGTATCAATCCCCAAACTAATCCCTCTGCCGCGCTCTCTCCCCATAGCCCTCTGTCAATCCCCAAACTAATCCCACCGCCCCGCTCTCTCCCCATAGCCCTGTATCAATCCCCAAACTAATCCCACTGCCGCACTCTCTCCCCATAGCCCTGTATCAATCTCCAAACTAATCCCACTGCCCCGCTCGCTCCCCATAGCGCTGTATCAATCCCCAAACGAATCCCACTGCACCGCTCTCTCCCCATAGTCCTGTATCAATCCGCAAACTAATCCCACTGCTCCGCTCTCTCCCCATAGTCCTGTAGCAATCCCCAAACTAATCCCACTGCACCGCTCTCTCCCCATAGTCCTGTATCAATCCGCAAACTAATCCCACTGCCCCGCTCTCTCCCCATAGCCCTGTATCAATCCCCAAACTAATCCCACTGCCCCGCTCTCTCCCCATAGTCCTGTATCAATCCCCAAACTAATCCCACTGCCCCGCTCTTTCCCCATAGCCCTGTATCAATCCCCAAACTAATCCCACTGCCCCGCTCTCTCCCCATAGCCCTGTATCAATCCCCAAACTAATCCCTCTGCCCCGCTCTCTCCCCATAGCCCTGTGTCAATCCCCAAACTAATCCCACTGCCCCGCTCTCTCCCCATAGTCCTGTTTCAATCCCCAAACTAATCCCACTGCCCCGCTCTTTCCCCATAGCCCTGTATCAATCCCCAAACTAATCCCACTGCCGCACTCTCTCCCCATAGCCCTGTTTCAATCTCCAAACTAATCCCACTGCCCCGCTCTCTCCCCATAGTCCTGTATCAATCCCCAAACTGATCTCAGTGCCCCGCTCTCTCCCCATAGTCCTGTATCAATCCCCAAACTAATCCCACTGCCCTGCTCTCTCCCCATAGTACTGTATCAATCCCCAAACTAATCCCACTGCCGCACTCTCTCCCCATAGCTCTGCGTCAATCTCCAAACTAATCCCACTGCCCCGCTCTCTCCCCATAGTCCTGTATCAATCCCCAAACTAATCCCACTGCCCCGCTCTCTCCCCATAGTCCTGTATCAATCCCCAAACTAATCCCACTGCCGCACTCTCTCCCCACAGCCCTGTATCAATCTCCAAACTAATCCCACTTCCCCGCTCTCTCCCCATAGTCCTGTATCAATCCCCAAACTAATCACACTGCCCCGCTCTCTCCCCATAGTCCTGTATCAAACCCCAAACTAATCCCACTGCCCTGCTCTCTCCCCATAGTCCTGTATCAATCCCTAAACTAATCCCACTGCCCCGCTCTCTCCCCATAGTCCTGTATCAATCCCCAAACTAATCCCACTTCCCCGCTCTCTCCCCATAGCCTTGTATCAAACCCCAAACTAATCCCCCTGCCCGACTCTCTCCCCATAGTCCTGTTTCAATCTCCAAACTAATCCCACTGCCCTGCTCTCTCCCCATAGTCCTGTATCAATCTCCAAACTAATCCCACTACCCCGATCTCTCCCCATAGTCCTGTATCAAACCCCAAACTAATCCCACTACCCCGCTGTCTCCCCATAGCGCTGTATCAATCTAGAAACTAATCCCACTGCCCCGCTCTCTCCCCATAATCCTGTATCAATCGCAAACTAATCCCACTGCCCCGCTCTCTCCCCATAGCCCTGTATCAATCCCCAAACTAATTCCACTGTCCCGCTCTCTCCCCATAGCCCTGTATCAATCCCCAAACTAATCCCACTGCCCCGCTCTCTCCCCATAGTCCTGTATCAATCCCTAAACTAATCCCACTGCCCCGCTCTCTCCCCATAGCCCTGTATCAATCCCCAAACTAATCCCACTGCCCCGCTCTCTCCCCATAGTCCTGTATCAATCCCCAAACTAATCTCACTGCCCCGCTCACTCCCCATAGCCCTGTATCAATCCCCAAACTAATCCCACTGCCCCGCTCCCTCCCCATAGCCCTGTATCAATCCCCAAACTAATCCCACTGCCTCGCTCTCTCCCCATAGCCCTGTATCAATCCCCAAACTAATCCCACTGCCCCGCTCTCTCCCCATAGCCCTGTATCAATCCCCAAACTAATCCCACTGCCGCACTCTCTCCCCATAGCCCTGTATCAATCTCCAAACTAATCCCACTGCCCCGCTCGCTCCCCATAGCCCTGTATCAATCCCCAAACTAATCCCACTGCACCGCTCTCTCCCCATAGTCCTGTATCAATCCCCAAACTAATCCCACTGCACCGCTCTCTCCCCATAGTCCTGTGTCAATCCCCAAACTAATCCCACTGCCCCGCTCTATCCCCATAGCCCTGTACCAATCCCCAAACTAATCCCACTGCCCTGCTCTCTCCTCATAGCCCTGTATCAATCCCCAAATTAATCCCACTGCCCCGCTCTCTCCCCATAGCCCTGTATCAATCCCCAAACTAATCCCACTGCCCCGCTCTCTCCTCATAGTCCTGTATCAATACCCAAAATAATCCCACTGCCCCGCTCTCTCCCCATAGTCCTGTATCAATCCCCAAACTAATCCCACTGCCCCGCTCTCTCCCCAGAGTCCTGTATCAATCCCCAAACTAATCCCACTGCCCCGCTCTCTCATCATAGCCCTGTATCAATCTCGAAACTAATCCCACTGCCCCGCTCTCTCCCCATAATCCTGTATCAATCGCAAACTAATCCCACTGCCCCGCTCTCTCCCCATAGCCCTGTATCGATCCCCAAACTAATCCCACTGTCCCGCTCTCTCCCCATAGCCCTGTATCAATCCCCAAACTAATCCCACTGCACCGCTCTCTCCCCATAGTCCTGTATCAATCCGCAAACTAATCCCACTGCCCTGCTCTCTCCCCATAGCCCTGTATCAATCCCCAAACTATTCCCACTGCCCCGCTCTCTCCCCATAGTCCTGTATCAATCCCCAATCTAATCCCACTGCCCCGCTCTCTCCCCATAGCCCTGTATCAATCCCCAAACTAATCCCACTGCCCCGCTCTCTCCCCATAGCCCTGTATCAATGCCCAAACTAATCCCACTGCCCCGCTCTCTCCCCATAGCCCTGTATCAATCCCCAAACTAATCCCACTGCCCCGCTCTCTCCCCATAGCCCTGTATCAATCCCCAAACTAATCCCACTGCCGCACTCTCTCCCCATAGCCCTGTATCAATCTACAAACTAATCCCACTGCCCCGCTCTCTCCCCATCGTCCTGTATCAATCCCCAAACTGATCTCAGTGCCCCGCTCTCTCCCCATAGTCCTGTATCAATCTCCAAACTAATCCCACTGCCCCGCTCTCTCCCCATAGTCCTGTATCAATCCCCAAACTAATCCCACTGCCCCACTCTCTCCCCATAGCTCTGTATCAATCTCCAAACTAATCCCACTGCCCCGCTCTCTCCCCATAGTCCTGTATCAATCCCCAAACTAATCCCACTGCCCCGCTCTCTCCCCATAGTCCTGTATCAATCCCCAAACTAATCCCACTGCCGCACTCTATCCGCATAGCCCTGTATCAATCTCCAAACTAATCCCACTTCCCCGCTCTCTCCCCATAGTCCTTTATCAATCCCCAAACTAATCCCACTGCCCCACTCTCTCCCCATAGTCCTGTATCAAACCCCAAACTAATCCCACTGTCCCGCTCTCTCCCCATAGCGCTGTATCAATCTCGAAACTAATCCCACTGCCCCGCTCTCTCCCCATAATCCTGTATCAATCGCAAACTGATCCCACTGCCCCGCTCTCTCCCCATAGTCCTGTATCAATCCCCAAACTAATCCCACTGTCCCGCTCTTTCCCCATAGCCCTGTATCAATCCCCAAACTAAACCCACTACCCCGCTCTCTCCCCATAGTCCTGTATCAATCCCCAAACTAATCCCACTGCCCGGCTCTCTCCCCATAGCCCTGTATCAATCCCCAAACTAAGCCCACTGCCCCGCTCTCTCCCCATAGTCCTGTATCAATCCCCAAACTAATCCCACTGCCCCGCTCTCTCCCCGTAGCCCTGTATCAATCCCCAAACTAATCCCACTGCCCCGCTCTCTCCCCATAGCCCTGTATCAATCCCCAAACTAATCCCACTGCCCCGCTCTCTCCCCATAGCCCTGTATCAATCCCCAAACTAATCCCACTGCCCCGCTCTCTCCCCATAGCCCTGTATCAATCCCCAAACTAATCCCACTGCCCCGCTCTCTCCCCATAGTCCTGTATCAATCTCCAAACTAATCCCACTGCCCCGCTCGCTCCCCATAGCCCTGTATCAATCCCCAAACTAATCCCACTGCACCGCTCTCTCCCCATAGTCCTGTATCAATCCGCAAACTAATCCCACTGCTCCGCTCTCTCCCCATAGTCCTGTATCAATCCCCAAACTAATCCCACTGCACCGCTCTCTCCCCGTAGTCCTGTATCAATCCGCAAACTAATCCCACTGCCCCGCTCTCTCCCCATAGCCCTGTATCAATCCCCAAACTAATCCCACTGCCCCGCTCTCTCCCCATAGTCCTGTATCAATCCCCAAACTAATCCCACTGCCCCGCTCTTTCCCCATAGCCCTGTATCAATCCCCAAACTAATCCCACAGCCCCACTCTCTCCCCATAGCCCTGTATCAATCCCCAAACTAATCCCTCTGCCCCGCTCTCTCCCCATAGACCTGTGTCAATCCCCAAACTAATCCCACTGCACCGCTCTCTCCCCATAGCCCTGTATCAATCCCCAAACTAATCCCACTGCCGCACTCTCTCTCCATAGCCCTGTTTCAATCTCCAAACTAATCCCACTGCCCCGCTCTCTCCCCATAGTCCTGTATCAATCCCCAAACTGATCTCAGTGCCCCGCTCTCTCCCCATAGTCCTGTATCAATCCCCAAACTAATCCCACTGCCCTGCTCTCTCCCCATAGTACTGTATCAATCCCCAAACTAATCCCACTGCCGCACTCTCTTCCCATCGCTCTGTATCAATCTCCAAACTAATCCCACTGCCCCGCTCTCTCCCCATAGTCCTGTATCAATCCCCAAACTAATCCCACTGCCCCGCTCTCTCCCCATAGTCCTGTATCAATCCCCAAACTAATCCCACTTCCCCGTTCTCTCCCCATAGCCTTGTATCAAACCCCAAACTAATCCCACTGCCCCACTCTCTCCCCATAGTCCTGTTTCAATCTCCAAACTAATCCCACTGCCCTGCTCTCTCCCCATAGTCTTGTATCAATCTCCAAACTAATCCCACTACCCCGATCTTTCCCCATAGCCCTGTATCAATCCCCAAACTAATCCCACTGCCCCGCTCTCTCCCCATAGCCCTGTATCAATCCCCAAACTAATCCCTCTGCCCCGCTCTCTCCCCATAGCCCTTTGTCAATCCCCAAACTAATCCCACTGCCCCGCTCTCTCCCCATAGCCCTGTATCAATCCCCAAACTAATCCCACTGCCGCACTCTCTCCCCATAGCCCTGTATCAATCTCCAAACTAATCCCACTGCCCCGCTCGCTCCCCATAGCCCTGTATCAATCGCCAAACGAATCCCACTGCACCGCTCTCTCCCCATAGTCCTGTATCAATCCGCAAACTAATCCCACTGCTCCGCTCTCTCCCCATAGTCCTGTAGCAATCCCCAAACTAATCCCACTGCACCGCTCTCTCCCCATAGTCCTGTATCAATCCGCAAACTAATCCCACTGCCCCGCTCTCTCCCCATAGCCCTGTATCAATCCCCAAACTAATCCCACTGCCCCGCTCTCTCCCCATAGTCCTGTATCAATCCCCAAACTAATCCCACTGCCCCGCTCTTTCCCCATAGCCCTGTATCAATCCCCAAACTAATCCCACTGCCCCGCTCTCTCCCCATAGCCCTGTATCAATCCCCAAACTAATCCCTCTGCCCCGCTCTCTCCCCATAGCCCTGTGTCAATCCCCAAACTAATCCCACTGCCCCGCTCTCTCCCCATAGTCCTGTATCAATCCCCAAACTAATCCCACTGCCCCGCTCTTTCCCCATAGCCCTGTATCAATCCCCGAACTAATCCCACTGCCGCACTCTCTCCCCATAGCCCTGTTTCAATCTCCAAACTAATCCCACTGCCCCGCTCTCTCCCCATAGTCCTGTATCAATCCCCAAACTGATCTCAGTGCCCCGCTCTCTCCCCATAGTCCTGTATCAATCCCCAAACTAATCCCACTGCCCTGCTCTCTCCCCATAGTACTGTATCAATCCCCAAACTAATCCCACTGCCGCACTCTCTCCCCATAGCTCTGCGTCAATCTCCAAACTAATCCCACTGCCCCGCTCTCTCCCCATAGTCCTGTATCAATCCCCAAACTAATCCCACTGCCCCGCTCTCTCCCCATAGTCCTGTATCAATCCCCAAACTAATCCCACTGCCGCACTCTCTCCCCACAGCCCTGTATCAATCTCCAAACTAATCCCACTTCCCCGCTCTCTCCCCATAGTCCTGTATCAATCCCCAAACTAATCACACTGCCCCGCTCTCTCCCCATAGTCCTGTATCAAACCCCAAACTAATCCCACTGCCCTGCTCTCTCCCCATAGTCCTGTATCAATCCCTAAACTAATCCCACTGCCCCGCTCTCTCCCCATAGTCCTGTATCAATCCCCAAACTAATCCCACTTCCCCGCTCTCTCCCCATAGCCTTGTATCAAACCCCAAACTAATCCCACTGCCCCACTCTCTCCCCATAGTCCTGTTTCAATCTCCAAACTAATCCCACTGCCCTGCTCTCTCCCCATAGTCCTGTATCAATCTCCAAACTAATCCCACTACCCCGATCTCTCCCCATAGTCCTGTATCAAACCCCAAACTAATCCCACTACACCGGTCTCTCCCCATAGCGCTGTATCAATCTAGAAACTAATCCCACTGCCCCGCTCTCTCCCCATAATCCTGTATCAATCGCAAACTAATCCCACTGCCCCGCTCTCTCCCCATAGCCCTGTATCAATCCCCAAACTAATTCCACTGTCCCGCTCTCTCCTCATAGCCCTGTATCAATCCCCAAACTAATCCCACTGCCCCGCTCTCTCCCCATAGTCCTGTATCAATCCCCAAACTAATCCCACTGCCCCGCTCTCTCCCCATAGCCCTGTATCAATCCCCAAACTAATCCCACTGCCCCGCTCTCTCCCCATAGTCCTGTATCAATCCCCAAACTAATCTCACTGCCCCGCTCACTCCCCATAGCCCTGTATCAATCCCCAAACTAATCCCACTGCCCCGCTCCCTCCCCATAGCCCTGTATCAATCCCCAAACTAATCCCACTGCCTCGCTCTCTCCCCATAGCCCTGTATCAATCCCCAAACTAATCCCACTGCCCCGCTCTCTCCCCATAGCCCTGTATCAATCCCCAAACTAATCCCACTGCCGCACTCTCTGACCATAGCCCTGTATCAATCTCCAAACTAATCCCACTGCCCCGCTCGCTCCCCATAGCCCTGTATCAATCCCCAAACTAATCCCACTGCACCGCCCTCTCCCCATAGTCCTGTATCAATCCGCAAACTAATCCCACTGCCCCGCTCTCTCCCCATAGACCTGTATCAATCCCCAAACTAATCCCACTGCCCCGCTCTCTACCCATAGTCCTGTATCAATCCCCAAACTAATCCCATTGCCGCACTCTCTCCCCATAGCCCTGTATCAATCTCCAAACTAATCCCACTTCTCCGCTCTCTCCCCATAGTCCTGTATCGATCCCCAAACTAATCTCACTGCCCCGCTCTCTCCCGATAGTCCTGTATCAAACCCCAAACTAATCCCACTGCCCCGCTCTCTCCCCATAGTCCTGTATCAATCTCCAAACTAATCCCACTACCCCGATCTCTCCCCATCGTCCTGTATCAAACCCCAAACGAATCCCACTGCCCCGCTCTCTCCCCATAGTCCTGTATCAAACCCCAAACTAATCCCACTGCCCCGCTCTCTCCTCATAGTCCTGTATCAATCCCCAAACTAATCCCACTGCACCGCTCTCTCCCCATAGTCCTGTATGAATCCCCAAACTAATCCCACTGCCCCGCTCTATCCCCATAGCCCTGTATCAATCCCCAAACTAATCCCACTGCCCTGCTCTCTCCTCATAGCCCTGTATCAACCCCCAAATTAATCCCACTGCCCCGCTGTCTCCCCATAGCCCTGTATCAATCCCCAAACTAATCCCACTGCCCTGCTCTCTCCTCATAGCCCTGTATTAATCCCCAAATTATTCCCACTGCCCCGCTCTCTCCCCATAGCCCTGTATCAATCCCCAAACTAATCCCACTGCCCCGCTCTCTCCTCATAGTCCTGTATCAATCCCCAAACTAATCCCACTGCCCTGCTCTCTCCCCATAGTCCTGTATCAATCCCCAAACTAATCCCACTGCCCCGCTCTCTCCCCATAGTCCTGTATCAAACCCCAAACTAATCCCACTGCCCTGCTCTCTCCCCATAGTCCTGTATCAATCCCTAAACTAATCCCACTGCCCCGCTCTCTCCCCATAGTCCTGTATCAATCCCCAAACTAATCCCACTTCCCCGCTCTCTCCCCATAGCCTTGTATCAAACCCCAAACTAATCCCACTGCCCCACTCTCTCCCCATAGTCCTGTTTCAATCTCCAAACTAATCCCACTGCCCTGCTCTCTCCCCATAGTCCTGTATCAATCTCCAAACTAATCCCACTTCCCCGATCTCTCCCCATAGTCCTGTATCAAACCCCAAACTAATCCCACTACCCCGCTCTCTCCCCATAGCGCTGTATCAATCTAGAAACTAATCCCACTGCCCCGCTCTCTCCCCATAATCCTGTATCAATCGCAAACTAATCCCACCGCCCCGCTCTCTCCCCATAGCCCTGTATCAATCCCCAAACTAATCCCACTGCCCCGCTCTCTCCCCATAGTCCTGTATCAATCCCCAAACTAATCCCACTGCCCCGCTCTCTCCCCATAGCCCTGTATCAATCCCCAAACTAATCCCACTGCCCCGCTCTCTCCCCATAGTCCTGTATCAATCCCCAAACTAATCTCACTGCCCCGCTCACTCCCCATAGCCCTGTATCAATCCCCAAACTAATCCCACTGCCCCGCTCCCTCCCCATAGCCCTGTATCAATCCCCAAACTAATCCCACTGCCTCGCTCTCTCCCCATAGCCCTGTATCAATCCCCAAACTAATCCCACTGCCCCGCTCTCTCCCCATAGCCCTGTATCAATCCCCAAACTAATCCCACTGCCGCACTCTCTCCCCATAGCCCTGTATCAATCTCCAAACTAATCCCACTGCCCCGCTCGCTCCCCATAGCCCTGTATCAATCCCCAAACTAATCCCACTGCACCGCTCTCTCCCCATAGTCCTGTATCAATCCGCAAACTAATCCCACTGCCCCGCTCTCTCCCCATAGACCTGTATCAATCCCCAAACTAATCCCACTGCCCCGCTCTCTCCCCATAGTCCTGTATCAATCCCCAAACTAATCCCATTGCCGCACTCTCTCCCCATAGCCCTGTATCAATCTCCAAACTAATCCCACTTCTCCGCTCTCTCCCCATAGTCCTGTATCGATCCCCAAACTAATCTCACTGCCCCGCTCTTTCCCGATAGTCCTGTATCAAACCCCAAACTAATCCCACTGCCCCGCTCTCTCCCCATAGTCCTGTATCAATCTCCAAACTAATCCCACTACCCCGATCTCTCCCCATCGTCCTGTATCAAACCCCAAACGAATCCCACTGCCCCGCTCTCTCCCCATAGTCCTGTATCAAACCCCAAACTAATCCCACTGCCCCGCTCTCTCCTCATAGTCCTGTATCAAACCCCAAACTAATCCCACTGCCCCGCTCTCTCCTCATAGTCCTGTATCAATCCCCAAACTAATCCCACTGCACCGCTCTCTCCCCATAGTCCTGTATCAATCCCCAAACTAATCCCACTGCCCCGCTCTATCCCCATAGCCCTGTATCAATCCCCAAACTAATCCCACTGCCCTGCTCTCTCCTCATAGCCCTGTATCAATCCCCAAATTAATCCCACTGCCCCGCTCTCTCCCCATAGCCCTGTATCAATCCCCAAACTAATCCCACTGCCCTGCTCTCTCCTCATAGCCCTGTATTAATCCCCAAATTAATCCCACTGCCCCGCTCTCTCCCCATAGCCCTGTATCAATCCCCAAACTAATCCCACTGCCCCGCTCTCTCCTCATAGTCCTGTATCAATCCCCAAACTAATCCCACTGCCCCGCTGTCTCCCCATAGTCCTGTATCAATCCCCAAACTAATCCCACTGCCCCGCTCTCTCCCCATAGTCCTGTATCAATCCCCAAACTAATCCCACTGCCCCGCTCTCTCCCCATAGCCCTGTACCAATCTCGAAACTAATCCCACTGCCCCGCTCTCTCCCCATAATCCTGTATCAATCGCAAACTAATCCCACTGCCCCGCTCTCTCCCCATAGCCCTGTATCAATCCCCAAACTAATCCCACTGTCCCGCTCTCTCCCCATAGCCCTGTATCAATCCCCAAACTAATCCCACTGCACCGCTCTCTCCCCATCGTCCTCTATCAATCCGCAAACTAATCCCACTGCCCCGCTCTCTCCCCATAGCCCTGTATCAATCCCCAAACTAATCCCACTGCCCCGCTCTCTCCCCATAGTCCTGTAGCAATCGCAAACTAATACCACTGCCCCGCTCTCTCCCCATAGCCCTGTATCAATCCCCAAACTAATCCCACTGTCCCGCTCTCTCCCCATAGCCCTGTATCAATCCCCAAACTAATCCCACTGCCCCGCTCTCTCCCCATAGTCCTGTATCAAAACCCAAACTAATCCCACTGCCCCGCTCTCTCCCCATAGTCCTGTATCAATCCCCAAACTAATCCCACTGCCCTGCTCTCTCCCCATAGTCCTGTATCAATCCCCAAACTAATCCCACTGCCCCACTCTCTCCCCATAGTCCTGTATCAAACCCCAAACTAATCCCACTGCCCCGCTCTCTCCCCATAGCGCTGTATCAATCTCGAAACTAATCCCACTGCCCCGCTCTCTCCCCATAATCCTGTATCAATCGCAAACTAATCCCACTGCCCCTCTCTCTCCCCATAGTCCTGTATCAATCCCCAAACTAATCCCACTGTCCCGCTCTCTCCCCATAGCCCTGTATCAATCCCCAAACTAATCCCACTACACCGCTCTCTCCCCATAGTCCTGTATCAATCCCCAAACTAATCCCACTGCCCCGCTCTCTCCCCATAGCCCTGTATCAATCCCCAAACTAATCCCACTGCCCCGCTCTCTCCCCATAGTCCTGTATCAATCCCCAAACTAATCCCACTGCCCCGCTCTCTCCCCGTAGCCCTGTATCAATCCCCAACTAATCCCACTGCCCCGCTCTCTCCCCATAGCCCTGTATCAATCCCCAAACTAATCCCACTGCCCCGCTCTCTCCCCATAGCCCTGTATCAATCCCCAAACTAATCCCACTGCCCCGCTCTCTCCCCATAGCCCTGTATCAATCCCCAAACTAATCCCACTGCCCCGCTCACTCCCCATAGTCCTGTATCCATCTCCAAACTAATCCCACTGCCCCGCTCGCTCCCCATAGCCCTGTATCAATCCCCAAACTAATCCCACTGCACCGCTCTCTGCCCATAGTCCTGTATCAATCCGCAAACTAATCCCACTGCTCCGCTCTCTCCCCATAGCCCTGTATCAATCCCCAAACTAATCCCACTGCCCCGCTCTCTCCCCATAGTCCTGTATCAATCCCCAAACTAATCCCACTGCCCCGCTCTCTCCCCATAGCCCTGTATCAATCCCCAAACTAATCCTACTGCCCCGCTCTCTCCCCATAGCCTTGTATCAATCCCCAAACTAATCCCACTGCCCCGCTCTCTCCCCATAGCCCTGTATCAATCCCCAAACTAATCCCACTGCCCCGCTCTCTCCCCATAGCCCTGTATCAATCCCCAAACTAATCCCACTGCCGCACTCTCTCCCCATAGCACTGTATCAATCTCCAAACTAATCCCACTGCCCCGCTCTCTCCCCATAGTCCTGTATCAATCCGCAAACTAATCCCACTGCTCCGCTCTCTCCCCATAGCCCTGTATCGGTCCCCAAACTAATCCCACTGCCCCGCTCTCTCCCCATAGCCCTGTATCAATCCCCAAACTAATCCCACTGCCCCGCTCTCTCCCCATAGCCCTGTATCAATCCCCAAACTAATCCCACTGCCCCGCTCTCTCCCCATAGCCCTGTATCAATCCCCAAACTAATTCCAATGCCCCGCTCTCTCCCCATGGCCCTGTATCAATCCCCAAACTAATCCCACTGCCCCGCTCTCTCCCCATAGTCCTGTATCAATCCCCAAACTAATCCTACTGCCGCACTCTCTCCCCATAGCCCTGTATCAATCTCCAAACTAATACCACTTCCTCGCTCTCTCCCCATAGTCCTGTATCAATCCCCAAACTAATCCCACTGCCCGCGCTCTCTCCCCATGGCCCTGTATCAATCCCCAAACTAATCCCACTGCCCCGCTCTCTCCCCATAGTCCTGTATCAATCCCCAAACTAATCCTACTGCCGCACTCTCTCCCCATAGCCCTGTATCAATATCCAAACTAATACCACTGCCCCGCTCTCTCCCCATAGCCCTGTATCAATCCCCAAACTAATTCCACTGCCCCGCTCTCTCCCCATGGCCCTGTATCAATCCCCAAACTAATCCCACTGCCCCGCTCTCTCCCCATAGTCCTGTATCAATCCCCAAACTAATCCTACTACCGCACTCTCTCCCCATAGCCCTGTATCAATCTCCAAACTAATACCACTTCCTCGCTCTCTCCCCATAGTCCTGTATCAATCCCCAAACTAATCCCACTGCCCGCGCTCTCCCCATAGTCTGTATCAAACCCCAAACTGATCCCACTGCCCCGCTCTCTCCCCATAGTCCTGTATCAATCCCTAAACTAATCCCACTGCCCCGCTCTCTCCCCATAGTCCTCTATCAATCCCCAAACTAATCCCACTGCCCCGCTCTCTCCCCATAGCCCTGTATCAATCCCCAAACTAATCCCACTGCCCCGCTCTCTCCCCATAGCCCTGTATCAAACCCCAAACTAATCCCACTGCCCTGCTCTCTCCCCATAGTCCTGTATCAATCCCTAAACTAATCCCACTGCCCCGCTCTCTCCCCATAGTCCTGTATCAATCCCCAAACTAATCCCACTGCCCCGCTCTCTCCCCATAGCCCTGTATCAATCCCCAAACTAATCCCACTGCCCCGCTCGCTCCCCATAGCCCTGTATCAATCCCCAAACTAATCCCACTGCCCCACTCTCTCCCCATAGCCCTGTATCAATCCCCAAACTAATCCCACTGACCCGCTCTCTCCCCATAGTCCTGTATCAATCTCCAAACTAATCCCACTGCCCCGCTCTCTCCCCATAGTCCTGTATCAATCTCCAAACTAATCCCACTGCACCGCTCTCTCTCCATAGTCCTGTATCAATCCGCAAACGAATCCCACTGCCCCGCTCTCTCCCCATAGCCCTGTATCAATCCCCAAACTAATCCCACTGCCCCGCTCTCTCCCCATAGTCCTGTATCAATCCCCTAACTAATCCCACTGCCCCGCTCTCTCATCATAGCCCTGTATCAATCCCCAAACTAATCCCACTGCCCCGCTCTCTCCCCATAGCCCTGTATCAATCTCCAAACTAATCCCACAGCCCCGCTCTCTCCCCATAGCCCTGTATCAATCCCCAAACTAATCCCACTGCCCCGCTCTCTGCCCATAGCCCTGTATCAATCCCCAAACTAATCCCACTGCCGCACTCTCTCCCCATAGCCCTGTATCAATCTCCAAACTAATCCCACTGCCCCGCTCTCTCCCCATAGTCCTGTATCAATCCCCAAACTGATCTCAGTGCCCCGCTCTCTCCCCATAGTCCTGTATCAATCTCCAAACTAATCCCACTGCCCCGCTCTCTCCCCATAGTCCTGTATCAATCCCCAAACTAATCCCACTGCCCCGCTCTCTCCCCATAGTCCTGTATCAAACCCCAAACTAATCCCACTGCCGCACTCTCTCCCCATAGATCTGTATCAATCTCCTAACTAATCCCACTGCCCCGCTCTCTCCCCATAGTCCTGTATCAATCCCCAAACTAATCCCACTGCCCCGCTCTCTCCCCATAGTCCTGTATCAATCCCCAAACTAATCCCATTGCCGCACTCTCTCCCCATAGCCCTGTATCAATCTCCAAACTAATCCCACTTCCCCGCTCTCTCCCCATAGTCCTGTATCGATCCCCAAACTAATCCCACTGCCCCGCTCTCTCCCGATAGTCCTGTATCAAACCCCAAACTAATCCCACTGCCCCGCTCTCTCGCCATAGTCCTGTATCAATCCCCAAACTAATCCCACTGCCTCGCTCTCTCCCCATAGTCCTGTAACAATCCCCAAACTAATCCCACTTCCCCGCTCTCTCCCCATAGTCCTGTATCAAACCCCAAACTAATCCCACTGCCCCACTCTCTCCCCATAGTCCTGTTTCAATCTCCAAACTAATCCCACTTCCCTGCTCTCTCCCCATAGTCCTGTATCAATCTCCAAACTAATCCCACTACCCCGATCTCTCCCCATAGTCCTGTATCAAACCCCAAACTAATCCCACTGCCCCGCTCTCTCCCCATAGCGCTGTATCAATCTAGAAACTAATCCCACTGCCCCGCTCTCTCCCCATAATCCTGTATCAATCGCAAACTAATCCCACTGCCCCGCTCTCTCCCCATAGCCCTGTATCAATCCCCAAACTAATCCCACTGTCCCGCTCTCTCCCCATAGCCCTGTATCAATCCCCAAACTAATCCCACTGCACCGCTCTCTCCCAATAGTCCTGTATCAATCCCCAAACTAATCCCACTGCCCCGCTCTCTCCACATAGCCCTGTATCAATCCCCAAACTAATCCCACTGCCCCGCTCTCTCCCCATAGTCCTGTATCAATCCCCAAACTAATCCTACTGCCGCACTCTCTCCCCATAGCCCTGTATCAATCTCCAAACTAATACCACTTCCTCGCTCTCTCCCCATAGTCCTGTATCAATCCCCAAACTAATCCCACTGCCCGCGCTCTCCCCATAGTCTGTATCAAACCCCAAACTGATCCCACTGCCCCGCTCTCTCCCCATAGTCCTGTATCAATCCCTAAACTAATCCCACTGCCCCGCTCTCTCCCCATAGTCCTCTATCAATCCCCAAACTAATCCCACTGCCCCGCTCTCTCCCCATAGCCCTGTATCAATCCCCAAACTAATCCCACTGCCCCGCTCTCTCCCCATAGCCCTGTATCAAACCCCAAACTAATCCCACTGCCCTGCTCTCTCCCCATAGTCCTGTATCAATCCCTAAACTAATCCCACTGCCCCGCTCTCTCCCCATAGTCCTGTATCAATCCCCAAACTAATCCCACTGCCCCGCTCTCTCCCCATAGCCCTGTATCAATCCCCAAACTAATCCCACTGCCCCGCTCGCTCCCCATAGCCCTGTATCAATCCCCAAACTAATCCCACTGCCCCACTCTCTCCCCATAGCCCTGTATCAATCCCCAAACTAATCCCACTGACCCGCTCTCTCCCCATAGTCCTGTATCAATCTCCAAACTAATCCCACTGCCCCGCTCTCTCCCCATAGTCCTGTATCAATCTCCAAACTAATCCCACTGCCGCACTCTCTCCCCAAAGCCCTGTATCAATCTCCAAACTAATCCCACTGCCCCGCTCGCTCCCCATAGCCCTGTATCAATCCCCAAACTAATCCCACTGCACCGCTCTCTCTCCATAGTCCTGTATCAATCCGCAAACGAATCCCACTGCCCCGCTCTCTCCCCATAGCCCTGTATCAATCCCCAAACTAATCCCACTGCCCCGCTCTCTCCCCATAGTCCTGTATCAATCCCCTAACTAATCCCACTGCCCCGCTCTCTCATCATAGCCCTGTATCAATCCCCAAACTAATCCCACTGCCCCGCTCTCTCCCCATAGCCCTGTATCAATCTCCAAACTAATCCCACAGCCCCGCTCTCTCCCCATAGCCCTGTATCAATCCCCAAACAAATCCCACTGCCCCGCTCTCTGCCCATAGCCCTGTATCAATCCCCAAACTAATCCCACTGCCGCACTCTCTCCCCATAGCCCTGTATCAATCTCCAAACTAATCCCACTGCCCCGCTCTCTCCCCATAGTCCTGTATCAATCCCCAAACTGATCTCAGTGCCCCGCTCTCTCCCCATAGTCCTGTATCAATCTCCAAACTAATCCCACTGCCCCGCTCTCTCCCCATAGTCCTGTATCAATCCCCAAACTAATCCCACTGCCCCGCTCTCTCCCCATAGTCCTGTATCAAACCCCAAACTAATCCCACTGCCGCACTCTCTCCCCATAGATCTGTATCAATCTCCTAACTAATCCCACTGCCCCGCTCTCTCCCCATAGTCCTGTATCAATCCCCAAACTAATCCCACTGCCCCGCTCTCTCCCCATAGTCCTGTATCAATCCCCAAACTAATCCCATTGCCGCACTCTCTCCCCATAGCCCTGTATCAATCTCCAAACTAATCCCACTTCCCCGCTCTCTCCCCATAGTCCTGTATCGATCCCCAAACTAATCCCACTGCCCCGCTCTCTCCCGATAGTCCTGTATCAAACCCCAAACTAATCCCACTGCCCCGCTCTCTCGCCATAGTCCTGTATCAATCCCCAAACTAATCCCACTGCCTCGCTCTCTCCCCATAGTCCTGTAACAATCCCCAAACTAATCCCACTTCCCCGCTCTCTCCCCATAGTCCTGTATCAAACCCCAAACTAATCCCAACGCCCCACTCTCTCCCCATAGTCCTGTTTCAATCTCCAAACTAATCCCACTTCCCTGCTCTCTCCCCATAGTCCTGTATCAATCTCCAAACTAATCCCACTACCCCGATCTCTCCCCATAGTCCTGTATCAAACCCCAAACTAATCCCACTGCCCCGCTCTCTCCCCATAGCGCTGTATCAATCTAGAAACTAATCCCACTGCCCCGCTCTCTCCCCATAATCCTGTATCAATCGCAAACTAATCCCACTGCCCCGCTCTCTCCCCATAGCCCTGTATCAATCCCCAAACTAATCCCACTGTCCCGCTCTCTCCCCATAGCCCTGTATCAATCCCCAAACTAATCCCACTGCACCGCTCTCTCCCCATAGTCCTGTATCAATCCCCAAACTAATCCCACTGCCCCGCTCTCTCCCCATAGCCCTGTATCAATCCCCAAACTAATCCCACTGCCCCGCTCTCTCCCCATAGCCCTGTATCAATCCCCAAACTAATCCCACTGCCCCGCTCTCTGCCCATAGCCCTGTATCAATCCCCAAACTAATCCCACTGCCCCGCTCTCTCCCCATAGCCCTGTATCAATTCCCAAACTAATACCACTGCCGCACTCTCTCCCCATAGCCCTGTATCAATCTCCAAACTAATCCCACTGCCCCGCTCGCTCCCCATAGTCCTGTATCAATCCGCAAACTGATCTCAGTGCCCCGCTCTCTCCCCATAGTCCTGTATCAATCTCCAAACTAATCCCACTGCCCTGCTCTCTCCCCATAGTCTTGTATCAATCCCCAAACTAATCCCACATCCCCGCTCTCTCCCCATAGTCCTGTATCAATCCCCAAACTAATCCCACTGCCGCACTCTCTCCCCATAGCTCTGTATCAATCTCCAAACTAATCCCACTGCCCCGCTCACTCCCCATAGTCCTGTATCAATCCCCAAACTAATCCTACTGCCCCGCTCTCTCCCCATAGTCCTGTATCAAACCCCAAACTAATCCCACTGCCCCGCTCTCTCCCCATAGTCGTGTATCAATCCCCAAACTAATCCCACTACCCCGCTCTCTCCCCATAGTCCTGTATCAATCCCCAAACTAATCTCCCTGCCCGGCTCTTTCCCCATAATCCTGTATCAATCTCCAAACTAATCCCACTGGCCCGCTCTCTCCCCATAGTCCTGTATCAATCTCCAAACTAATCCCACTGCCCCGATCTCTCCCCATCGTCCTGTATCAAACCCCAAACTAATCCTACTGCCCCGCTCTCTCCCCATAGTCCTGTATCAAACCCCAAACTAATCCCACTGCCCCACTCTCTCCCCATAGTCCTGTTTCAATCTCCAAACTAATCCCACTTCCCTGCTCTCTCCCCATAGTCCTGTATCAATCTCCAAACTAATCCCACTACCCCGATCTCTCCCCATAGTCCTGTATCAAACCCCAAACTAATCCCACTGCCCCGCTCTCTCCCCACAGCGCTGTATCAATCTAGAAACTAATCCCACTACCCCGCTCTCTCCCCATAATCCTGTATCAATCGCAAACTAATCCCACTGCCCCGCTCTCTCCCCATAGCCCTGTATCAATCCCCAAACTAATCCCACTGTCCCGCTCTCTCCCCATAGCCCTGTATCAATCCCCAAACTAATCCCACTGCCCCGCTCTCTCCCCATAGTCCTGTATCAATCCCCAAACTAATCCCACTGCCCCGCTCTCTCCCCATAGCCCTGTATCAATCCCCAAACTAATCCCACTGCCCCGCTCTCTCCCCATAGCCCTGTATCAATCCCCAAACTAATCCCACTGCCCCGCTCTCTGCCCATAGCCCTGTATCAATCCCCAAACTAATCCCACTGCCCCGCTCTCTCCCCATAGCCCTGTATCAATCCCCAAACTAATCCCACTGCCGCACTCTCTCCCCATAGCCCTGTATCAATCTCCAAACTAATCCCACTGCCCCGCTCGCTCCCCATAGTCCTGTATCAATCCGCAAACTGATCTCAGTGCCCCGCTCTCTCCCCATAGTCCTGTATCAATCCCCAAACTAATCCCACATCCCCGCTCTCTCCCCATAGTCCTGTATCAATCCCCAAACTAATCCCACTGCCGCACTCTCTCCCCATAGCTCTGTATCAATCTCCAAACTAATCCCACTGCCCCGCTCACTCCCCATAGTCCTGTATCAATCCCCAAACTAATCCTACTGGCCCGCTCTCTCCCCATAGTCCTGTATCAAACCCCAAACTAATCCCACTGCCCCGCTCTCTCCCCATAGTCGTGTATCAATCCCCAAACTAATCCCACTGCCCCGCTCTCTCCCCATAGTCCTGTATCAATCCCCAAACTAATCTCCCTGCCCGGCTCTTTCCCCATAGTCCTGTATCAATCTCCAAACTAATCCCACTGGCCCGCTCTCTCCCCATAGTCCTGTATCAATCTCCAAACTAATCCCACTGCCCCGATCTCTCCCCATAGTCCTGTATCAAACCCCAAACTAATCCTACTGCCCCGCTCTCTCCCCATAGTCCTGTATCAAACCCCAAACTAATCCCACTGCCCCGCTCTCTCCCCATAGTCCTGTATCAATCCCCAAACTAATCCCACTGTCCCGCTCTCTCCCCATAGCCCTGTATCAATCCCCAAAATTATCCCACTGCCCCGCTCTCTCCCCATAGTCCTGCATCAATCCCCAAACTAATCCCACTGCCCCGCTCTCTCCCCATAGCCCTGTATCAATCCCGAAACTAATCCCGCTGCCCCGCTCTCTCCCCATAATCCTTTTTCAATCCCCAAACTAATCGCACTGCCCCGCTCTCTCCCCATAGCCCTGTATCAATCCCCAAACTAATCCCACTGCCCCGCTCTCTCCCCATAGCCCTCTATCAATGCCCAAACTAATCCCACTGCCCCGCTCTCTCCCCATAGCCCTGTATCAATCCCCAAACTAATCCCACTGCCCCACTCTCTCCCCATAGTCCTGTATCATTCCCCAAACTAATACCACTGCCCAGCTCTCTCCCCATTGCCCTGTATCAATCCCCAAACTAATCCCACTGCCCCGCTCTCTCCCCATAGCCTTGTATCAATCCCCAAACTAATCCCACTGCCTCGCTACCTCCCTTTAGTCCTGTAACAATCCCCAAACTAATCCCACTGCCCCGCTCTCTCCCCATAGCCCTGTATCAATCCCCAAACTAATCCCACTGCCGCACTCTCTCCCCATAGCCCTGTATCAATCTCCAAACTAATCCCACTGCCCCGCTCTCTCCTCATAGTCCTGTATCAATCTCCAAACTAATCCCACTGCCCCGCTCTCTCCCCATAGTCCTGTATCAATCCCCAAACTAATCCCACTGCCCCGCTCTCTACCCATAGTCCTGTATCAATCCCCAAACTAATCCTACTGCCTCGCTCTCTCCCCATAGCCCTGTAACAATCCCCAAACTAATCCCACTGCCCCGCTCTCTCCCCATAGCCCTGTATCAATCCGCAAACTAATCCCACTGCCCCGCTCTCTCCCCATAGTCCTGTATCAATCTCCAAACTAATCCCACTGCCCCGCCCTCTCCCCATAGTCCTGTATCAATCTCCAAACTAATCCCACTGCCCCGCTCTCCCCCCATAGTCCTGTATCAATCTCCAAACTAATCCCACTGCCCCGCCCTCTCCCCATAGTCCTGTATCAATCTCCAAACTAATCCCACTGCCCCGCTCTCTCCCCATAGTCCTGTATCAATCTCCAAACTAATCCCACTGCCCCGCTCTCTCCCCATAGTCCTGTAGCAATCCCCAAACTAATCCCACTGCCCCGCTCTCTCCCCATAGCCCTGTATCAATCCCCAAACTAATCCCACTGCCGCACTCTCTCCCATAGCCCTGTATCAATCTCCAAACTAATCCCACTGCCCCGCTCTCTCCCCATAGTCCTGTATCAATCCCCAAACTGATCTCAGTGCCCCGCTCTCTCCCCATAGTCCTGTATCAATCTCCAAACTAATCCCACTGCCCCGCTCTCTCCCCATAGTCCTGTATCAATCCCCAAACTCATCCCACTGCCCCGCTCTCTCCCCATAGTCCTGTATCAATCCCCAAACAAATCCCACTGCCCCGCTCTCTCCCCATAGTCCTGTATCAATCCCCAAACTAATCCCACTGCCGCACTCTCTACCCATAGCTCTGTATCAATCTCCAAACTAATCCCACTGCCCCGCTCTCTCCCCATAGTCCTGTATCAATCCCCAAACTAATCCCACTGCCCCGCTCTCTCCCCATAGTCCTGTATCAATCCCCAAACTAATCCCATTGCCGCACTCTCTCCCCATCGCCCTGTATCAATCTCCAAACTAATCCCACTTCCCCGCTCTCTCCCCATAATCCTGTATCGATCCCCAAACTAATCCCACTGCCCCGCTCTCTCCCGATAGTCCTGTATCAAACCCCAAACTAATCCCACTGCCCCGCTCTCTCCCCATAGTCCTGTATCAATCTCCAAACTAATCCGACTGCCCCGCTCTCTCCCGATAGTCCTGTATCAAACCCCAAACTAATCCCACTGCCCCGCTCTCTCCCCATAGTCCTGTATCAATCTCCAAACTAATCCGACTGCCCCGCCCTCTCCCCATAGTCCTGTATCAATCTCCAAACTAATCCCACTGCCCCGCTCTCTCCCCATAGTCCTGTATCAATCTCCAAACTAATCCCACTGCCCCGCTCTCTCCCCATAGTCCTGCAGCAATCCCCAAACTAATCCCACTGCCCCGCTCTCTCCCCATAGTCCTGTATCAATCTCCAAACTATTCCCACTGCCCCGCTCTCTCACCATAGTCCTGTATCAATCCCCAAACTCATCCCACTGCCCCGCTCTCTCCCCATAGTCCTGTATCAATCCCCAAACGAATCCCACTGCCGCACTCTCTCCCCATAGCTCTGTATCAATCTCCAAACTAATCCCACTGCCCCGCTCTCTCCCCATAGTCCTGTATCAATCCCCAAACTAATCCCACTGCCCCGCTCTCTCCCCATAGTCCTATATCAATCCCCAAACTAATCCCATTGCCGCACTCTCTCCCCATCGCCCTGTATCAATCTCCAAACGAATCCCACTTCCCCGCTCTCTCCCCATAGTCCTGTATCGATCCCCAAACTAATCCCACTGCCCCGCTCTCTCCCGATAGTCCTGTATCAAACCCCAAAATAATCCCACTGCCCCGCTCTCTCCCCATAGTCCTGTATCAATCCCCAAACTAATCCCACTGCCTCGCTCTCTCCCCATAGTCCTGTAACAATCCCCAAACTAATCCCACTTCCCCGCTCTCTCCCCATAGTCCTGTATCAAACCACAAACTAATCCCACTGCCCCACTCTCTCCCCATAGTCCTGTTTCAATCTCCAAACTAATCCCACTGCCCTGCTCTCTCCCCATAGTCCTGTATCAATCTCCAAACTAATCCCACTACCCCGAACTCTCCCCATAGTCCTGTATCAAACCCCAAACTAATCCCACTGCCCCGCTCTCTCCCCATAGCGCTGTATCAATCTCGAAAGTAATCCCACTGCCCTGCTCTCTCCCCATAATCCTGTATCAATCACAAACTAATCCCACTGCCCCGCTCTCTCCCCATAGCCCTGTATCAATCCCCAAGCTAATCCCACTGCCCCGCTATCTCCCCATAGCCCTGTATCAATCCCCAAACTAATCCCACTGCCCCGCTCTCTCCCCATAGCCCTGTATCAATCCACAAACTAATTCAACTGCCCCGCTCTCTCCCCATAGCCCTGTATCAATCCCCAAACTAATCCCACTGCCGCACTCTCTCCCCATAGCCCTGTATCAATCTCCAAACTAATCCCACTGCCCCGCTCGCTCCCCATAGTCCTGTATCAATCCGCAAACTGATCTCAGTGCCCCGCTCTCTCCCCATAGTCCTGTATCAATCTCCAAACTAATCCCACTGCCCCGCTCTCTCCCCATAGTCTTGTATCAATCCCCAAACTAATCCCACTTCCCCGCTCTCTCCCCATAGTCCTGTATCAATCCCCAAACTAATCCCACTGCCGCACTCTCTCCCCATAGCTCTGTATCAATCTCCAAACTAATCCCACTGCCCCGCTCACTCCCCATAGTCCTGTATCAATCGCCAAACTAATCCTACTGCCCCGCTCTCTCCCCATAGTCCTGGATCAAACCCCAAACTAATCCCACTGCCCCGCTCTCTCCCCATAGTCCTGCATTAATCCCCAAACTAATCCCACTGCCCCGCTCTCTCCCCATAGTCCTGTATCAATCCCCAAACTAATCCCACTGCCCCGCTCTATCCCCATAGTCCGGTATCAATCTCGAAACTAATCCCACTGCCCCGCTCTCTCACCATAGTCCTGTATCAATCCCCAAACTAAACCCCCTGCCCCGCTCTCTCCCCATAGTCCTGTATCAATCTCCAAACTAATACCACTGCCCCGCTCTCTCCCCATAGTCATGTATCAATCTCCAAACTAATCCCACTGCCCCGATCTCTCCCCATAGTCATGTATCAAACCCCAAACTAATCCCACTGTCCCGCTCTCTCCCCATAGTCCTGTATCAATCTGCAAACTAATCCCACTGCCCCGCTCTCTCCCCATAGTCCTGTATCAATCCGCAAATTAATCCCACTGCCCGCTCTTTCCCCATAGTCCTGTATCAATCCCCAAACTAATCCCACTGCCTCGCTCTCTCCCCATAGCCCTATAACAATCCCCAAACTAATCCCACTGCCCCCTCTCTCCCCATAGCCCTGTACCAATCCCCAAACTAATCCCACTGCCCCGCTCTCTCCCCATAGCCCTGTATCAATCCCCAAACTAATCCCACTGCCCCGCTCTCTCCCCATCGTCCTGTATCAATCTCCAAACTAATACCACTGCCCCGCTCTCTCCCCATAGTCCTGTATCAATCTCCAAACTAATCCCACTGCACCGATCTCTCTCCATAGTCCTGTATAAAACCCCAAACTAATCCCACTGCCCCGCTCTCTCACCATAGTCCTGTATCAATCCCCAAACTAATCCCACTGCCGCACTCTCTCCCCATAGTGCTGTATCAATCTCCAAACTAATTCCACTGCCCCGCTCTCTCCCCATAGTCCTGTATCAATCTCCAAACTAATCCCACTGCCGCACTCTCTCACCATAGCACTGTATCAATCTCCAAACTAATCCCACTGTCCCGCTCTCTCCCCATAGTCTTGTATCAATCTGCAAACTAATCCCTCTGCCCCGCTCTCTCCCCATAGTCCTGTATCAATCCCCAAACTAATCCCACTGCCCCGCTCCCTCCCCATTGTCCTGTATCAATCCCCAAACTAATCCCACTGCCTCGCTCTCTCCCCATAGCCCTGTAACAATCCCCAAACTAATCCCACTGCCCCGCTCTCTCCCCATAGCCCTGTATCAATCCCCAAACTAATCCCACTGCCCCGCTCTCTCCCCATAGTCCTGTATCAATGTCCAAACTAATCCCACTGCCCCGCTCTCTCCCCATAGTCCTGTATCAATCTCCAAACTAATCCCACTGCCCCGATCTCTCCCCATAGTCCTGTATCAAATCCCAAACTAATCCCACTGCCCCGCTCTCTCACCATAGTCCTGTATCAATCCCCAAACTAATCCCCCAGCCCCGCTCTCTGCCCATCGTCCTGTATCAATCTCCAAACTAATCCCACTGCCCCGATCTCTCCCCATAGACTGCATTAAACCCCAAACTAATCCCACTGCCCCACTCTATCCCCATAGTCCTGTATCAAACCCCAAACTAATCCCACTGCCCCGCTCTCTCCCCATAGTCCTGTATCAATCCCAAACTAATCCCACTGCCCCGCTCTCTCCCCATAGCCCTGTATCAATCCCCAAACTAATCCCACTGCCCCGCTCTCTCCCCATAGCCCTGTATCAATCCCCAAACTAATCCCACTGCCCCGCTCTTTCCCCATAGCCCTGTATCAATCCCCAAACTAATCCCACTGCCCCGCTCTCTCCCCATAGCCCTGTATCAATCCCCAAACTAATCCCACTGCCCCGCTTCTCCTCATAGTCCTGTATCAATCGCCAAACTAATCCCACTGCCCCGCTCTTTCCCCATAGCCCTGTATCAATCTCCAAATTAATCCCACTGACCCGCTCTCTCACCATAATCCTGTATCAATCCCCAAACTAATCCCACTGCCCCGCTCTTTCCCCATAGCCCTTTATCAATCCCCAAACTAATCCCACTGCCCCGCTCTCTCCCCATAGTCCTGTATCAATCTCCAAACTAATCCCACTGCCCCGCTCTCTCCCCATAGTCCTGTATCAATCTCCAAATTAATCCCACTGACCCGCTCTCCCCCCATAGCCCTGTATCAATCCCCAAACTAATCCCACTGTCCCGCTCTCTCCCCATAGTCCTGTATCAATCTCCAAAGTAATCCCACTGCCCCGCTCTCTCCCCATAGTCCTGTATCAATCTCCAAACTAATCCCACTGCCCAGCTCTCTCCCCATAGTCCTGTATCAATCTCCAATCTAATCCCCCTGCCCCGCTCTCTCCCCATAGTCCTGTATCAATCCCCAAACTAATCCCACTGCCCCGCTCTCTCCCCATAGTCCTGTATCAATCCCCAAACTAATCCTACTGGCCCGCTCTCTCCCCATAGTCCTGTATCAATCGCCAAACTAATCCCACTGCCCCGCTCTCTCACCATAATCCTGTATCAATCCCCAAACTAATCCCACTGCCCCGCTCTCTCCCCATAGTCCTGTATCAATCCCCAAACTAATCCCACTGCCCCGCTCTCTCCCCATAGTCCTGTATCCATCCTCAAACTAATCCCACTGCCCCGCTCTCTCCCCATAGTCCTGTATCAATCTCCAAACTAATCCCATTGCCCCGCTCTCTCCCCATAGTCCTGTATCAATCCCCAAACTAGCTCTCTCTCTGTCTCTCTCAGTCTCTCTCTCTCTGTATCTCTTTCACTCTCTATATATATCTATGTCTCTATCTGTTTCTAGCTCTCTCTCTCTCTCACTCGCTCTGTCTGACTCTTTTCCTCTCTCTCTCTGTGTCTCTCTCTCTATCTCTCTGTCTTTCTCTGTCTTCCAGTGTGTCTCGCTCTCTCTCTGTCTCTCTCTCGTTCTCCCTCTCTCCCTCTCTCTCTGTCTCCCTCTCTGTCTCTCTCTCTCTGTCTCTCTCTCTCTCTCTCTCTCTGTCTCTCTCTCGTTCTATCTTTCCCTCTCTCTGCCTCCCTCTCCCTCTTGCTCTCTCTCTCTGTATCTCTCCATTTCTTTATCTCTGTCGTTCCCTCTCTCTTTATCAATCTCTGTCTCTCTCTGACTATCTCTCTATCGCTCTCTTTCTGTCTCTCTGTGTTTCTATCTCTCTGTCTCAATTTCTGTGTTTCTCTCTCTCTGTATTTTTTCTCTCTATCTCTCTGTCTTTGTCTCTCATTCTCTGTCTCTCTCCCAATCTCTCTCTCTCGCTCTCTCTCTCACTCTCTCTCTCTCTATCTCTCTCTCACCATCTCTCTGTCTGTCTGCTTGTCTCCCTCTCTCTATCTCTCTCTCTCACTCTCTGTCTCTCTCTCGCTCTATCTAGCTGTCTCTATCTCTCTCTCTGTCTATCTGACTTGCTGTCTTTCTCTCTCTCTTTGTGTCTTCTCTCTCTCTCTCACTCTGTCTGTCTCTCTCTCACTCTGTCTTTCTTTCTCTCTCTGTCTCTCTCTCTGTTTCTCTCTCTATCCCTCTCTTACTATCCCTCTCTCTCTATCCCTCTCTCTCTCTCCCTTCCTGTCTCTCTCTTCCTTTCTCTCTGACTGTGTCTCTGAGTTTCTCACTCTGTCTCTCTCTCCTGTCTCTTTTCATCTCTTTCTCTCTCTCTGTCCCTCCCTCTGTGCCCCTCTCTCTCTCCTTATCTCTCTCTCACTAACTCTGTCTCTCTCTCTGTCTCTCTCTCTCTCTCTCCGTATCTCTCTGTACCACTCTCTCTCCCTATCTCTCTCTATCCCTCTCTAACTTTGACTGTCTCTCTCTCCCTCTCGCTGAAACTCTCTGCCATTCTCACTCTGTCACACTCGCTCTCTCTCTCTATCTCTCTCTATCTCGTTCACTCGCTCTGTCTCTGTCTCTTTCTCTCTGTCTCTCTCTCTCTCTCTGTCTCTCTGTCTGTCTCTCTCTCACTCTCTCTCTCTTTCTTTCACTGGCTCTCTCTGTCTGTCTCTCCCTCTCTCTCTTTGTCTCTCTCTGTATCACTCTCTCACCCTAACTCTCTCTATCCCTCCCTCTCTCTCTGACTCTCATTGTCTCTCTCCATCTCCCTGTCTGTCTCTCACTCTCTTGTCACTCTCTATCTCTCTCTATCCCTCTCTGTCTCTCTCTCTATCTCTGTCTGTCTCTCACTCACTGTGTCTCTCTCTCTTTCTCCCTCTCTGTCTCTGTCTCTCTCTCTCTCTCTCTCACTCTCTCTCTCTCTGTGTCTCTCTCTCCATGTCTCTTTCTGTCTCCCTCTCTCTGTCTTTCTCACACTCTCTGTGACTCTCTCTGTCTCTCTCTCTCTCTCTCTTACAGTCTCTCTCCCGCTCTGTCCCTCTCTCTCTCTGTCATTCTCTCCCTGTCTCTGTTTCTCTCTGTCTGTATGTTTATCTCTTTCTCTGTATATCTCTCCCTCTCTTTCTCTGTCTGTATGTCTATATCTTTATCTGTATATCTCTCCCTCTCTCTCTCTCTGTCTCTCTGAAACTCTCCCAGAACCACAGTAACAATGCACACACCGATCTTCAGTCATCCATTTTACATTTGTTAATGGTCGCCATTTGATGTTAACACTGGGAGATTGATTACAGAGACCGACTACTTTCGAATTTAACGTCAGCTGCTTAAAGGTGTACCTGCCCTGGGAGTGTTTGATGGGACAGTGTAGAGGGAGCTTTAGTCTGTATCTAACCCCCTGTACCTGCCCTGGGAGTGTTTGATGGGACAATGTAGATGGAGCTTTACTCTGTATCTAACCCCCTGTACCTGCCCTGGGAGTGTTAGATGGGACAGTGTAGAGGTAGCTTTACTCTGTATCTAACCCCCTGTAACTGCCCTGGGAGTGTTTGATGGGACAGTGTAGAGGGAGCTTTACTCTGTATCTAACCCCCTGAACCTGCCCTGGGAGTGTTTGATGGGACAGTATCGAGGGAGGTTTATTCTGTATCTAACATGTGCTGTACCTGTCCTGGGAGAGTTTGATGGGACAGTGTAGAGGGAGCTTTACTCTGTATCTAACCCCATGTACCTGCCCTGGGAGTGTTTGATGGGACAGTGTAGAGGGAGCTTTACTCTGTATCTAACCCCATGTACCTGCCCTGGGAGTATTTGATGGAACAGTGTAGAGGGAGCTTTACCCTGTATCAAACCCGCTGTACCAGCCCTGGGAGTGTTTGATGGGACAGTGTAGAGGGAGCTTTACTCTGTATCTAACCCCGTGTACCTGCCCTGGGAGTGTTTGATGGGACAGTGTAGCGGGAGCTTTACTCTGTATCTAACCCCCTGTCACTGCCCTGGGAGTGTTTGATGGGACAGTGCAGAGGGAGCTTTACTCTGTATCTAACTCCGTGCTGCACCTGCCCTGGGAGTGTTTGATGGGACAGTGCAGAGGGAGCTTTACTCTGTATCTAACCCCGTGCTGTACCTGCCCTGGGAGTATTTGATGGGACAGTGCAGAGGGAGCTTTACTCTGTATCTAACCCCCTGTACCTGCCCTGGGAGTATTTGATGGGACAGTGTAGAGGGAGCTTTACTCTGTATCTAACCACCTGTCCCTGCCCTGGGAGTGTTTGATGGGACAGTGCAGAGGGAGCTTTACTCTGTATCGAACCCCGTGCTGTACCTGCCCTGGGAGTGTTTGATGGGACAGTGTAGAGGGAGCTTTACTCTGTATTTAACCCCATGTACCTGTCCTGGGAGTGTTTGATGGGGCAGTGTCGGGGGAGCTTTACTCTGTATCTAACCCCGTGCTGTACCTGCCCTGGGAGTGTCTGATGGGGCAGTGTAGAGGGAGATTTACTCTGTATCAAACCCATGCTGTACCTGCCCTGGGAGTGTTTGATGGGACAGTATAGAGTGAGCTTTACTCTGTATCTAACCCCGTGCTGTACCTGCCCTGGGAGTGTTTGATGAGGCAGTGTAGAGGGAACTTTACTCTGTATCTAACCCCCTGTACCTGCCCTGGGAGTATTTGATGGGACAGTGTAGAGGGAGCTTTACTCTGTATCTTACCTCTTGTACCTGCCCTGGGAGTGTTTGATGGGACAGTGTAGAGGGAGCTTTACTTGTATCTAACCCCCTGTACCTGACCTTGGGAGTGTTTGATGGGACATTGTTGAGGGAACTTTACTCTGTATCTAACCCCCCGTACCTGCCCTGGGAGTGTTGATGGGAGGATATCTTCGCAGGGCAGGAAATGGAGAAGCAAGTTTTGTTGGTTTGAATAAGGTGTAAATACGATTGTGTCGCCCCCTCACAGAAACACAGGATTGAAGCTGTTTACCGTCAATGCCCTGAAAGAATGAAATGATGTGACCAACTTCAAACTCTTCAAACACATGAAGGACCCAGAGACTGGGACCAATACACAAAGCCCCGAGCCCAGGCAGGTAAACCAGGTTTGTTCGCAGATCACCCAGACACGTGTCCTGGTGTAAAATGGTCACCACGCATCTCATGTAAAATGGGTGCTCAATTTCACCCAAACTAATCCCATTACCCCGCTCTCTCCCCATAGTCCTGTATCAATCGCCAAACTAATCCCACTGCACCCCTCTCTCCCCATAGTCCTGTATCAATCTCCAAACTAATCCCACTGCCCCGCTCTCTCCCGATAGTCCTGTATCAATCTCCAAACTAATCCCACTGCCCCGCTCTCTCCCCATAGTCCTGTATCAATCCCCAAACTAATCCCACTGCCCCGCTCTATCCCCATAGTCCTGTATCAATCTCTAAACTAATCCCACTGCCCCGCTCTCTCACCATAGTCCTGTATCAATCCCCAAACTAATCCCCCTGCCCCGCTCTCTCCCCATAGTCCTGTATCAATCTCCAAACTAATACCACTGCCCCGCTCTCTCCCCATAGTCATGTATCAATCTCCAAACTAATCCCATTGCCCCGATCTCTCCCCATAGTCATGTATCAAACCCCAAACTAATCCCACTGTCCCGCTCTATCCCCATAGTCCTGTATCAATCTGCAAACTAATCCCACTGCCCCGCTCTCTCCCCATAGTCCTGTATCAATCCCCAAATTAATCCCACTGCCCGCTCTTTCCCCATAGTCCTGTATCAATCCCCAAATTAATCCCACTGCCTCGCTCTCTCCCCATAGCCCTGTAACAATCCCCAAACTAATCCCACTGCCCCCTCTCTCCCCATAGCCATGTACCAATCCCCAAACTAATCCCACTGCCCCGCTCTCTCCCCATAGTCCTGTATCAATGTCCAAACTAATCCCACTGCCCCGCTCTCTCCACATAGTCCTGTATCAATCGCCAAACTAATACCACTGCCCAGCTCTCTCCCCATAGTCCTGTATCAATCTCCAAACTAATCCCACTGCACCGATCTCTCTCCATAGTCCTGTATCAAACCCCAAACTAATCCCACTGCCCCGCTCTCTCACCATAGTCCTGTATCAATCCCCAAACTAATCCCACTGCCGCACTCTCTCCCCATAGTGGTGTATCAATCTCCAAACTAATTCCACTGCCCCGCTCTCTCCCCATAGTCCTGTATCAATCTCCAAACTAATCCCACTGCCGCACTCTCTCCCCATAGCCCTGTATCAATCTCCAAACTAATCCCACTGTCCCGCTCTCTCCCCATAGTCTTGTATCAATCTGCAAACTAATCCCTCTGCCCCGCTCTCTCCCCATAGTCCTGTATCAATCCCCAAACTAATCCCACTGCCCCGCTCTCTCCCCATTGTCCTGTATCAATCCCCAAACTAATCCCACTGCCTCGCTCTTTCCCCATAGCCCAGTAACAATCCCCAAACTAATCCCACTGCCCCGCTCTCTCCCCATAGCCCTGTATCAATCCCCAAACTAATCCCACTGCCCCGCTCTCTCCCCATAGTCCTGTATCAATTTCCAAACTAATCCCACTGCCCCGCTCTCTCCCCATAGTCCTGTATCAATGTCCAAACTAATCCCACTGCCCCGATCTCTCCCCATAGTCCTGTATCAAATCCCAAACTAATCCCACTGCCCCGCTCTCTCACCATAGTCCTGTATCAATACCCAAACTAATCCCCCAGCCCCGCTCTCTGCCCATAGTCCTGTATCAATCTCCAAACTAATCCCACTGCCCCGATCTCTCCCCATAGTCCTGCATTAAACCCCAAACTAATCCCACTGCCCCACTCTATCCCCATAGTCCTGTATCAAACCCCAAACTAATCCCACTGCCCCGCTCTCTCCCCATAGTCCTGTATCAATCCCAAACTAATCCCACTGCCCCGCTCTCTCCCCGTAGTCCTGTATCAATCCCCAAACTAATCCCACTGCCCCGCTCTCTCCCCATAGCCCTGTATCAATCCCCAAACTAATCCCACTGCCCCGCTCTTTCCCCATAGCCCTGTATCAATCCCCAAACTAATCCCACTGCCCCGCTCTCTCCCCATAGCCCTGTATCAATCCCCAAACTAATCCCACTGCCCCGCTTCTCCTCATAGTCCTATGTCAATCCCCAAACTAATCCCGCTGCCCCGCTCTCTCCCCATAGTCCTGTATCAATACCCAAACTAATCCCACTGCCCCGCTCTCTCCCCAAAGTCCTTTATCAATCCCCAAACTAATCCCACTGCCCCGCTCTCTCCCCATAGCCCTGTATCAATCTCGAAACTAATCCCAATGCCCCGCTCTCTCCCCATAAACCTGTATCAATCGCAAACTAATCCCACTGCCCCGCTCTCTCCCCATAGCCCTGTATCAATCCCCAAACTAATCCCCCTGCCCCGCTCTCTCCCCATAGTCCTGTATCAATCTCCAAACTAATACCACTGCCCCGCTCTCTCCCCATAGTCATGTATCAATCTCCAAACTAATCCCACTGCCCCGATCTCTCCCCATAGTCATGTATCAAACCCCAAACTAATCCCACTGCCCCGCTCTCTCACCATAGTCCTGTATCAATCCCCAAACTAATCCCCCAGCCCCGCTCTCTCCCCATCGTCCTGTATCAATCTCCAAACTAATCCCACTGCCCCGCTCTCTCCCCATAGACCTGTATCAATCTCCAAACTAATCCCACTGCCGCACTCTCTCCCCATAGCCCTGTATCAATCTCCAAACTAATCCCACTGTCCAGCTCTCTCCCCATAGTCCTGTATCAATCTGCAAACTAATCCCACTGCCCCGCTCTCTCCCCATAGTCCTGTATCAATCCCCAAATTAATCCCACTGCCCGCTCTTTCCCCATAGTCCTGTATCAATCCCCAAACTAATCCCACTGCCTCGCTCTCTCCCCATAGCCCTGTAACAATCCCCAAACTAATCCCACTGCCACCTCTCTCCCCATAGCCCTGTACCAATCCCCAAACTAATCCCACTGCCCCGCTCTCTCCCCATAGTCCTGTATCAATGTCCAAACTAATCCCACTGCCCTGCTCTATCCCCATAGTCCTGTATCAATCTCCAAACTAATCCCACTGCCCCGATCTCTCCCCATAGTCCTGTATCAAACCCCAAACTAATCCCACTGCCCCGCTCTCTCACCATAGTCCTGTATCAATCTCCAAACTAATCCCCCAGCCCCGATCTCTACCCATAGTCCTGTATCAAACCCCAAACTAATCCCACTGCCCCACTCTCTCCCCATAGTCCTTTATCAAACCCCAAACTAATCCCACTGCCCCGCTCTCTCCCCATAGTCCTGTATCAATCCCAAACTAATCCCACTGCCCCGCTCTCTCCCCGTAGTCCTGTATCAATCCCCAAACTAATCCCACTGCCTCGCTCTCTCCCCATAGCCCTGTATCAATCCCCAAACTAATCCCACTGCCCCGCTCTCTCCCCATAAACCTGTATCAATCGCAAACTTATCCCACTGCCCCGCTCTCTCCCCATAGCCCTGTATCAATCCCCAAACTAATCCCACTGTCCCGCTCTCTCCCCATAGCCCTGTATCAATCCCCAAACTAATCCCACTGCCCCGCTCTCTCCCTATAGTCCTGTATCAAGCCCCAAACTAATCCCACTGCCCCGCTCTCTCCCCATAGCCCTGTATCAATCCCCAAACTAATCTCACTGCCCCGCTCTCTCCCCATAGTCCTGTATCAATCCCCAAACTAATCCCACTGCCCCGCTCTCTCCCCATAGCCCTGTGCCAATCCCCAAACTAATCCCACTGCCCCGCTCTCTCCCCATAGCCCTGTATCAATGCCCAAACTAATCCCACTGCCCCGCTCTCTCCCCATAGCCCTGTATCAATCCCCAAACTAATCCCACTGCCCCGCTCTCTCCCCATAGTCCTGTATCAATCCCCAAACTAATCCCACTGCCCCGCTCTCTCCCCATAGCCCTGTATCAATCCCCAAACTAATCCCACTGCCCCGCTCTCTCCCCATAGCCCTGTATCAATCCCCAAACTAATCCCACTGCCTCGCTCTCTCCCCATAGTCCTGTAACAATCCCCAAACTAATCCCACTGCCCCGCTCTCTCCCCATAGCCCTGTATCAATCGCCAAACTAATCCCACTGCCGCACTCTCTCTCCATAGCCCTGTATCAATCTCCAAACTAATCCCACTGTCCCGCTCTCTCCCCATAGTCCTGCATCAATCTCCAAACTAATCCCACTGCCCCGCTCTCGCCCCATAGTCCTGTATCAATCCCCAAACTAATCCCACTGCCCCGCTCTCTCCCCATAGTCCTGTATCAATCCCCAAACTAATCCCACTGCCTCGCTCTCTCCTCATAGCCCTGTAACAATCCCCAAACTAATCCCACTGCCCCGCTCTCTCCCCATAGCCTGTATCAATCCCCAAACTAATCCCACTGCCCCGCTCTCTCCCCATAGCCCTGTGCCAATCCCCAAACTAATCCCACTGCCCCGCTCTCTCCCCATAGCCCTGTGCCAATCCCCAAACTAATCCCACTGCCCCGCTCTCTCCCCATAGCCCTGTATCAATGCCCAAACTAATCCCACTGCCCCGCTCTCTCCCCATAGCCCTGTATCAATCCCCAAACTAATCCCACTGCCCCGCTCTCTCCCCATGGTCCTGTATCAATCCCCAAACTAATCCCACTGCCCCGCTCTCTCCCCATAGCCCTGTATCAATCCCCAAACTAATCCCACTGCCCCGCTCTCTCCCCATAGCCCTGTATCAATCCCCAAACTAATCCCACTGCCTCGCTCTCTCCCCATAGTCCTGTAACAATCCCCAAACTAATCCCACTGCCCCGCTCTCTCCCCATAGCCCTGTATCAATCGCCAAACTAATCCCACTGCCGCACTCTCTCTCCATAGCCCTGTATCAATCTCCAAACTAATCCCACTGTCCCGCTCTCTCCCCATAGTCCTGCATCAATCTCCAAACTAATCCCACTGCCCCGCTCTCGCCCCATAGTCCTGTATCAATCCCCAAACTAATCCCACTGCCCCGCTCTCTCCCCATAGTCCTGTATCAATCCCCAAACTAATCCCACTGCCTCGCTCTCTCCCCATAGCCCTGCAACAATCCCCAAACTAATCCCACTGCCCCGCTCTCTCCCCATAGCCCTGTATCAATCCCCAAACTAATCCCACTGCCCCGCTCTCTCCCCATAGTCCTGTATCAATCTCCAAACTAATCCCACTGCCCCGCTCTCTCCCAATAGTCCTGTATCAATCTCCAAACTAATCCCACTGCCCCGCTCTCTCCCCATAGTCCTGTATCAATCTCCAAACTAATCGCACTGCCCCGCTCTCTCCCCATAGTCCTATATCAATCCCCAAACTAATCCCACTGCCCCGCTCTCTCCCCATAGCCCTGTATCAATCCCCAAACTAATCCCACTGCCGCACTCTCTCCCCATAGCCGTGTATCAATCCCCAAACTAATCTCACTGCCCCGCTCTCTCCCCATAGCCCTGTATCAATCCCCAAACTAATCCCACTGCCCCGCTCTCTCCCCATAGCCCTGTATCAATCGCCAAACTAATCCCACTGCCGCACTCTCTCTCCATAGCCCTGTATCAATCTCCAAACTAATCCCACTGTCCCGCTCTCTCCCCATAGTCCTGCATCAATCTCCAAACTAATCCCACTGCCCCGCTCTCGCCCCATAGTCCTGTATCAATCCCCAAACTAATCCCACTGCCCCGCTCTCTCCCCATAGTCCTGTATCAATCCCCAAACTAATCCCACTGCCTCGCTCTCTCCCCATAGCCCTGTAACAATCCCCAAACTAATCCCACTGCCCCGCTCTCTCCCCATAGCCCTGTATCAATCCCCAAACTAATCCCACTGCCCCGCTCTCTCCCCATAGTCCTGTATCAATCTCCAAACTAATCCCACTGCCCCGCTCTCTCCCAATAGTCCTGTATCAATCTCCAAACTAATCCCACTGCCCCGCTCTCTCCCCATAGTCCTGTATCAATCTCCAAACTAATCGCACTGCCCCGCTCTCTCCCCATAGTCCTATATCAATCCCCAAACTAATCCCACTGCCCCGCTCTCTCCCCATAGCCCTGTATCAATCCCCAAACTAATCCCACTGCCGCACTCTCTCCCCATAGCCGTGTATCAATCCCCAAACTAATCTCACTGCCCCGCTCTCTCCCCATAGCCCTGTATCAATCCCCAAACTAATCCCACTGCCCCGCTCTCTCCCCATAGCCCTGTATCAATCGCCAAACTAATCCCACTGCCGCACTCTCTCTCCATAGCCCTGTATCAATCTCCAAACTAATCCCACTGTCCCGCTCTCTCCCCATAGTCCTGCATCAATCTCCAAACTAATCCCACTGCCCCGCTCTCGCCCCATAGTCCTGTATCAATCCCCAAACTAATCCCACTGCCCCGCTCTCTCCCCATAGTCCTGTATCAATCCCCAAACTAATCCCACTGCCTCGCTCTCTCCCCATAGCCCTGTAACAATCCCCAAACTAATCCCACTGCCCCGCTCTCTCCCCATAGCCCTGTATCAATCCCCAAACTAATCCCACTGCCCCGCTCTCTCCCCATAGTCCTGTATCAATCTCCAAACTAATCCCACTGCCCCGCTCTCTCCCCATAGTCCTGTATCAATCTCCAAACTAATCGCACTGCCCCGCTCTCTCCCCATAGTCCTATATCAATCCCCAAACTAATCCCACTGCCCCGCTCTCTCCCCATAGCCCTGTATCAATCCCCAAACTAATCCCACTGCCGCACTCTCTCCCCATAGCCGTGTATCAATCCCCAAACTAATTCCACTGCCCCGGTCTCTCCCCATAGCCCTGTATCAATCCCCAAACTAATCCTACTGCCTCGCTCTCTCCCCATAGTCCTGTAACAATCGCCAAACTAATCCCACTGCCCCGCTCTCTCCCCATAGCCCTGTATCAATCCCCAAACTAATCCCACTTGCGCACTCTCTCCCCATAGCCCTGTATCAATCTCCAAACTAATCCCACTGCCCCGCTCTCGCCCCATAGTCCTGTATCAATCCCCAAACTGATCTCACTGCCCCGCTCTCTCCCCATAGTCCTGTATCAATCTCCAAACTAATCCCACTGCCCCGCTCTCTGCCCATAGTCCTGTATCAATCCCCAAACTAATCCCACTGCCCCGCTCTCTCCCCATAGTCCTGTATCAATCCCCAAACTAATCCCACTGCCGCACTCTCTCCTCACAACTCTGTATCAATCTCCAAACTAATCCCACTGCCCCGCTCTCTCCCCATAGTCCTGTATCAATACCCAAACTAATCCCACTGCCCCGCTCTCTCCCCATAGTCCTGTATCAATCCCCAAACTAATCCCACTGCCGCACTCACTCCCCATAGCCCTGTATCAATCTCCAAACTAATCCCGCTTCCCCGCTCTCTCCCCATAGTCCTGTATCAATCCCCAAACTAATCCCACTGCCCCGCTCTCTCCAAATAGTCCTGTATCAAACCCCAAACTAATCCCACTGCCCCGCTCTCTCCCCATTGTCCTGTATCAATCCCCAAACTAATCCCACTGCCCCGCTCTCTCCCCATAGACCTGTATCAATACCCAAACTAATCCCCCTGCCCCGCTCTCTCCCCATAGTCCTGTATTAATCTCCAAACTAATCCCACTGCCCCGCTCTCTCCCCACAGCCCTGTATCAATCTCCAAAGTAATCCCACTGCCCCGCTCTCTCCCCATAGTCCTGTATCAATCCCCAAACTGATCTCACTGCCCCGCTCTCTCCCCATAGTCCTGTATCAATCTCCAAACTAACCCCACTGCCCCGCTCTCTCCCCATAATCCTGTATCAATCTCCAAACTAATCTCACTGCCCCGCTCTCTCCCAATAGTCCTGTATCAATCTCCAAACTAATCCCAATGCCCCGCTCTCTCCCCATAGTCCTGTATCAATCCCCAAACTAATCCCACTGCCCCGCTCTCTCCCCATAGTCCTGTAACAATCCGCATACTAAGCCCACTGCCCCGCTCTCTCCCCATAGCCCTGTATCAATCCCCAACCTAATCCCACTGCCGCACTCTCTCCCCATAGCCCTGTATCAATCTCCAAACTAATCCCACTGCCCAGCCCTCTCCCCATAGTCCTGAATCAATCTCCAAACTAATCCCACTGCCCCGCTCTCTCCCCATAGTCCTGTATCAATCCCCAAACTAATCCCACTGCCCCGCTCTCTCCCCATCGTCCTGTATCAATCCCCAAACTAATCCCACTGCCGCACTCTCTCCCCATAGCTCTGTATCAATCTCCAAACTAATCCCACTGCCCCGCTCTCTCCCCATAGTCCTGTATCAATCCCCAAACTAATCCCACTGCCCCGCTCTCTCCCCATAGTCCTGTATCAATCCCCAAACTAATCCCACTGCCGCACTCTCTCCCCATAGCCCTGTATCAATCTCCAAACTAATCCCGCTTCCCCGCTCTCTCCCCATAGTCCTGTATCAATCCCCAAACTAATCCCACTGCCCCGCTCTCTCCCCATAGTCCTGTATCAAACCCCAAACTAATCCCACTGCCCCGCTCTCTCCCCATTGTCCTGTATCAATCCCCAAACTAATCCCACTGCCCCGATCTCTCCCCATAGACCTGTATCAATCCCCAAACTAATCCCACTGCCCCGCTCTCTCACCAGAGCCCTGTATCAATCGCCAAACTAATTCCCCTGCCCCGCTCTCTCCCCACAGTCCTGTATCAATCTCCAAACTAATCCCACTGCCCGCTCTCTCCCCATAGTCCTGTATCAATCTCCAAACTAATCCTACTGCCCCGATCTCTCCCCATAGTCCTGTATCAAACCCCAAACTAATCCTACTGCCCCGCTCTCTCACCATAGTCCTGTATCAAACCCCAAACTAATCCCACTGCGCCGCTCTCTCCCCATAGTCCTGTATCAATCCCAAACTAATCCCACTGCCCCGCTCTCTCCCCGTAGTCCTGTATCAATCCCCAAACTAATTCCACGGCCACGCTCTCTCCCCATAGCCCTGGATCGATCCCCAAACTAATCCCACTGCCCCGCTCTCTCCCCATAGCCCTGTATCAATCCCCAAACTAATCCCACTGCCCCGCTCGCTCATCATAGTCCTGTATCAATCCCAAAACTAATCCCACTGCCCCGCTCTCTCCCCATAATCCTCTATCAATCCCCAACTAATCTCACTGCCCCGCTCTCTCCCCATAGTCCTGTAACAATCCCCAAACTAATCCCACTGCCCCGCTCTCTTCCCATCGCCCTGTATCAATTTCGAAACTAATCCCACTGCCCCGCTCTCTCCCCATAATCCTGTATCAATCGCAAACTAATCCCACTGCCCCGCTCTCTCCCCATAGCCCTGTATCAATCCCCAAACTAATCCCACTGTCCCGCTCTCTCCCCATAGCCCTGTATCAATCCCCAAACTAAACCCTCTGCCCCGCTCTCTCCCCATAGCCCTGTGTCAATCCCCAAACTAATCCCACTGCCGCGCTCTCTCCCCATAGTCCTGTATCAATCCCGAAACTAATCACACTGCCCCGCTCTCTCCCCATAGACCTGTATCAATCCCCAAACTAATCCCACTGCCCCGCTCTCTCCCCATAGCCCTGCATCAATGCCCAAACTAATCCCACTGCCCCGCTCTCTGCCCATAGCCCTGTATCAATCCCCAAACTTATTCCACTGCCCCACTCTCTCCCCATAAACATGTATCAATCCCCAAACTAATCCCACTGCCTCGCTCTCTCCCCATAGTCCTGTAACAATCCCCAAACTAATCCCACTGCCCCGCTCTCTCCCCATAGCCCTGTATCAATCCCCAAACTAATCCCACTGCCGCACTCTCTCCCCATAACCCTGTATCAATCTCCAAACTAATCCCACTGCCCCGCTCTCTCCCCATAGTCCTGTATCAATCTCCAAACTAATCCCACAGCCCCGCTCTCTCCCCATAGTCCTGTATCAATCCCCAAACTAATCCCACTGCCCCGCTCTCTCCTCATAGTCCTGTATCAAACCCCAAACTAATCCCACTGCCCCGCTCTCTCCCCATAGTCCTGTATCAATCCCAAACTAATCCCACTGCCCCGCTCTCTCCCCGTAGTCCTGTATCAATCCCCAAACTAATCCCACTGCCTCGCTCTCTCCCCATAGCCCTGCATCAATACCCAAACTAATCCCACTGTCCCGATCTTTCCCCATAGCCATGTATCAATCCCCAAACTAATCCCACTGCCCGCTCTCTCCCCATAGCCCTGTATCAATCCCCAAACGAATCCCACTGCCCCGCTCTCTCCTCATAGTCCTGTGTCAATCCCCAAACTAATCCCACTGCCCCGCTCTCTCCCCATAGTCCTGTATCAATCCCCAAACTTATCCCACTGCCCCGCTCTCTCCCCATAGTCCTGTATCAATCCCCAAACTAATCTCACTGCCCCGCTCTCTCCCCATAGCCCTGTATCAATCTCGAAACTAATCCCACTGCCCCGCTCTCCCCCCATAAACCTCTATCAATCGCAAACTAATCCCACTGCCCCGCTCTCTCCCCATAGCCCTGTATCAATCCCCAAACTAATCCCACTGTCCCGCTCTCTCCCCAGAGCCCTGTATCAATCCCCAAACTAATCCCACTGCCCCGCTCTCTCCCCATAGTCCTGTATCAAGCCCCAAACTAATCCCACAGCCCCGCTCTCTCCCCATAGCCCTGTATCAATCCCCAAACTAATCTCACTGCCCCGCTCTCTCCCCATAGTCCTGTATCAATCCCCAAACTAATCCCACTGCGCCGCTCTCTCCCCTTAGCACTGTGTCAATCCCCAAACTAATCCCACTGCCCCGCTCTCTCCCCATAGCCCTGTATCAATGCCCAAACTAATCCCACTGCCCCGCTCTCTCCCCATAGCCCTGTATCAATCCCCAAACTAATCCCACTGCCCCGCTCTCTCCCCATAGTCCTGTATCAATCCCCAAACTAATCCCACTGCCCCGCTCTCTCCCCATAGTCCTGTAACAATCCCCAAACTAATCCCACTGCCCCGCTCTCTCCCCATAGCCCTGTATCAATCGCCAAACTAATCCCACTGCCGCACTCTCTCCCCATAGCCCTGTATCAATCTCCAAACTAATCCCACTGTCCCGCTCTCTCCCCATAGTACTGTATCAATCTCCAAACTAATCCCACTGCCCCGCTCTCTCCCCATAGTCCTGTATCAATCCCCAAACTAATCCCACTGCCTCGTTCTCTCCCCATAGCCCTGTAACAATCCCCAAACTAATCCCACTGCCCCGCTCTCTCCCCATAGCCCTGTATCAATAGCCAAACTAATCCCACTGCCCCGCTCTCTCCCCATAGTCCTGTATAAATCTCCAAACTAATCCCACTGCCCCGCTCTCTCCCAATAGTCCTGTATCAATCTCCAAACTAATCCCACTGCCCCGCTCTCTCCCCATAGTCCTGTATCAATCCCCAAACTAATCCCACTGCCCCGCTCTCTCCCCATAGTCCTGTATCAATCCCCAAACTAATCCGACTGCCCCGCTCTCTCCCCATAGTCCTGTATCAATCCCCAAACTAATCCCACTGCCCCGCTCTCTCCCCATAGCCCTGTATCAATCCCCAAACTAATCCCAATGCCTCGCTCTCTCCCCATAGTCATGTAACAATCTCCAAACTAATCCCACTGCCCCGCTCTCTCCCCATAGTCCTGTATCAATCTCCAAACTAATCCCACTGCCCCGCTCTCTCCCAATAGTCCTGTATCAATCTCCAAACTAATCCCAATGCCCCGCTCTCTCCCCATAGTCCTGTATCAATCCCCAAACTAATCCCACTGCCCCGCTCTCTCCCCATAGCCCTGTATCAATCCCCAAACTAATCCCACTGCCTCGCTCTCTCCCCATAGTCCTGTAACAATCCCCAAACTAATCCCACTGCCCCGCTCTCTCCCCATAGCCCTGTATCAATCGCCAAACTAATCCCACTGCCGCACTCTCTCCCCATAGCCCTGTATCAATCTCCAAACTAATCCCACTGTCCCGCTCTCTCCCCATAGTGCTGTATCAATCTCCAAACTAATCCCACTGCCCCGCTCTCTCCCCATAGTCCTGTATCAATCCCCAAACTAATCCCACTGCCTCGTTCTCTCCCCATAGCCCTGTAACAATCCCCAAACTAATCCCACTGCCCCGCTCTCTCCCCATAGCCCTGTATCAATCCCCAAACAAATCCCACTGCCCCGCTCTCTCCCCATAGTCCTGTATAAATCTCCAAACTAATCCCACTGCCCCGCTCTCTCCCAATAGTCCTGTATCAATCTCCAAACTAATCCCACTGCCCCGCTCTCTCCCCATAGTCCTGTATCAATCCCCAAACTAATCCCACTGCCCCGCTCTCTCCCCATAGTCCTGTAACAATCCCCAAACTAATCCCACTGCCCCGTTCTCTCCCCATAGCCCTGTATCAATCTCCAACCTAATCCCACTGCCGCACTCTCTCCCCATAGCCCTGTATCAATCTCCAAACTAATCCCACTGCCCCGCTCTCTCCCCATAGTCCTGTATCAATCTCCAAACTAATCCCCCAGCCCCGCTCTCTCCCCATAGTCCTGTATCAATCCCCAAACTAATCCCACTGCCCCGCTCTTTCCCCATAGCCCTGTATCAATCCCCAAACTAATCCCACTGCCCCACTCTCTCCCCATAGTCCTGTATCAATCCCCAAACTAATCCGACTGCCCCGCTCTCTCCCCATAGTCCTGTATCAATCCCCAAACTAATCCCACTGCCCCGCTCTCTCCCCATAGCCCTGTATCAATCCCCAAACTAATCCCACTGCCCCGCTCTCTCCCCATAGCCCTGTATCAATCGCCAAACTAATCCCACTGCCGCACTCTCTCCCCATAGCCCTGTATCAATCGCCAAACCAATCCCACTGACGCACTCTCTCCCCATAGCAGTGTATCAATCCCCAAACTAATCCCACTGCCCCGGTCTCTCCTCATAGCCCTGTATCAATCCCCAAACTAATCCCACTGCCTCGCTCTCTCCCCATAGTCCTGTAACTATCCCCAAACTCATCCCACTGCAGCGCTCTCTCCCCATAGCCCTGTATCAATCCCCAAACTAATCCCACTTGTGCACTCTCTCCCCATAGCCCTGTTTCAATCTCCAAACTAATCCCACTGCCCCGCTCTCGCCCCATAGTCCTGTATCAATCCCCAAACTGATCTCACTGCCCCGCTCTCTCCCCATAGTCCTGTATCAATCTCCAAACTAATCCCACTGCCCCGCTCTCTCCCCATAGTCCTGTATCAATCCCCAAACTAATCCCACTGCCCCGCTCTCTCCCCATAGTCCTGTATCAATCCCCAAACTAATCCCACTGCCGCACTCTCTCCCCATAACTCTGTATCAAACTCCAAACTAATCCCACTGCCCCGCTCTCTCCCCATAGTCCTGTATCAATCCCCAAACTAATCCCACTGCCGCACTCTCTCCCCATAGCCCTGTATCAATCTTCAAACTAATCCCGCTTCCCCGCTCTCTCCCCATAGTCCTGTATCAATCCCCAAACTAATCCCACTGCCCCGCTCTCTCCAAATAGTCCTGTATCAAACCCCAAACTAATCCCACTGCCCCTCTCTCCCCATTGTACTGTTTCAATCCCCAAACTAATCCCACTGCCCCGCTCTCTCCCCATAGACCTGTATCAATCCCCAAACTAATCCCCCTGCCCCGCTCTCTCCCCATAGTCCTGTATCAATCTCCAAACTAATCCCACTGCCCCGCTCTCTCCCCATAGCCCTGTATCAATCTCCAAAGTAATCCCACTGCCCCGCTCTCTCCCCATAGTCCTGTATCAATCCCCAAACTGATCTCACTGCCCCGCTCTCTCCCCATAGTCCTGTAACAATCCCCAAACTAAGCCCACTGCCCCGCTCTCTCCCCATAGCCCTGTATCAATCCCCAACCTAATCCCACTGCCGCACTCTCTCCCCATAGCCCTGTATCAATCTCCAAACTAATCCCACTGTCCCGCTCTCTCCCCATAGTCCTGTATCAATCCCCAAACTAATCCCACTGCCCCGCTCTCTCCCCATAGCCCTGTATCAATCCCCAAACTAATCCCACTGCCCCACTCTCTCCCCATAGTCCTGTATCAATCCCCAAACTAATCCCACTGCCCCGCTCTCTCGCCATAGTCCTGTATCAATCCCCAAACTAATCTCACTGCCCCGCTCTCTCCCCATAGCCCTGTATCAATCCCCAAACTAATCCCACTGCCCCGCTCTTTCCCCATAGCCCTGTATCAATCCCCAAACTAATCCCACTGCCCCACTCTCTCCCCATAGTCCTGTATCAATCCCCAAACTAATCCGACTGCCCCGCTCTCTCCCCATAGTCCTGTATCAATCCCCAAACTAATCCCACTGCCCCGCTCTCTCCCCATAGCCCTGTATCAATCCCCAAACTAATCCCACTGCCCCGCTCTCTCCCCATAGCCCTGTATCAATCGCCAAACTAATCCCACTGCCGCACTCTCTCCCCATAGCCCTGTATCAATCGCCAAACCAATCCCACTGACGCACTCTCTCCCCATAGCAGTGTATCAATCCCCAAACTAATCCCACTGCCCCGGTCTCTCCTCATAGCCCTGTATCAATCCCCAAACTAATCCCACTGCCTCGCTCTCTCCCCATAGTCCTGTAACTATCCCCAAACTCATCCCACTGCAGCGCTCTCTCCCCATAGCCCTGTATCAATCCCCAAACTAATCCCACTTGTGCACTCTCTCCCCATAGCCCTGTTTCAATCTCCAAACTAATCCCACTGCCCCGCTCTCGCCCCATAGTCCTGTATCAATCCCCAAACTGATCTCACTGCCCCGCTCTCTCCCCATAGTCCTGTATCAATCTCCAAACTAATCCCACTGCCCCGCTCTCTCCCCATAGTCCTGTATCAATCCCCAAACTAATCCCACTGCCCCGCTCTCTCCCCATAGTCCTGTATCAATCCCCAAACTAATCCCACTGCCGCACTCTCTCCCCATAACTCTGTATCAAACTCCAAACTAATCCCACTGCCCCGCTCTCTCCCCATAGTCCTGTATCAATCCCCAAACTAATCCCACTGCCGCACTCTCTCCCCATAGCCCTGTATCAATCTTCAAACTAATCCCGCTTCCCCGCTCTCTCCCCATAGTCCTGTATCAATCCCCAAACTAATCCCACTGCCCCGCTCTCTCCAAATAGTCCTGTATCAAACCCCAAACTAATCCCACTGCCCCTCTCTCCCCATTGTACTGTTTCAATCCCCAAACTAATCCCACTGCCCCGCTCTCTCCCCATAGACCTGTATCAATCCCCAAACTAATCCCCCTGCCCCGCTCTCTCCCCATAGTCCTGTATCAATCTCCAAACTAATCCCACTGCCCCGCTCTCTCCCCATAGCCCTGTATCAATCTCCAAAGTAATCCCACTGCCCCGCTCTCTCCCCATAGTCCTGTATCAATCCCCAAACTGATCTCACTGCCCCGCTCTCTCCCCATAGTCCTGTATCAATCTCCAAACTAATCCCACTGCCCCGCTCTCTCCCCATAGTCCTGTATTAATCTCCAAACTAATCCCACTGCCCCGCTCTCTCCCAATAGTCCTGTATCAATCTCCAAACTAATCCCAATGCCCCGCTCTCTCCCCATAGTCCTGTATCAATCCCCAAACTAATCCCACTGCCCCGCTCTCTCGCCATAGTCCTGTAACAATCCCCAAACTAAGCCCACTGCCCCGCTCTCTCCCCATAGCCCTGTATCAATCCCCAACCTAATCCCACTGCCGCACTCTCTCCCCATAGCCCTGTATCAATCTCCAAACTAATCCCACTGTCCCGCTCTCTCCCCATAGTCCTGTATCAATCCCCAAACTAATCCCACTGCCCCGCTCTCTCCCCATAGCCCTGTATCAATCCCCAAACTAATCCCACTGCCCCACTCTCTCCCCATAGTCCTGTATCAATCCCCAAACTAATCCCACTGCCCCGCTCTCTCGCCATAGTCCTGTATCAATCCCCAAACTAATCTCACTGCCCCGCTCTCTCCCCATAGCCCTGTATCAATCACCAAACTAATCCCACTGCCTCGCTCTCTGCCCATAGTCCTGTAACAATCCTCAAACTAATCCCACTGCCCCGCTCTCTCCCCATAGCCCTGTATCAATCGCCAAACTAATCCCACTGCCGCACTCTCTCCCCATAGCCCTGTATCGATCGCCAAACTAATCCCACTGCCGCACTCTCTCCCCATAGCCGTGTATCAATCCCCAAACTAATCCCACTGCCCCGGTCTCTCCCCATAGCCCTGTATCAATCCATAACTAATCCCACTGCCTCGCTCTCTCCCCATAGTCCTGTAACAATCCCCAAACTCATCCCACTGCCCCGCTCTCTCCCCATAGCCCTGTATCAATCCCCAAAGTAATCCCACTTGCACACTCTCTCCCCATAGTCCTGTATCAATCTCCAAACTAATCCCACTGCCCCGCTCTCTCCCCATAGCCCTGTATCAATCCCCAAACTGATCTCACTGCCCCGCTCTCTCCCCATAGTCCTTTATCACTCTCCAAACTAATCCCACTGCCCCGCTCTCTCCCCATAGTCCTATATCAATCCCCAAACTAATCCCACTGCCCCGCTCTCTCCCCATTGTCCTGTATCAATCCCCAAACTAATCCCACTGCCCCGCTCTCTCCCCATAGACCTGTATCAATCCCCAAACTAATCCCACTGCCCCGCTCTCTCACCATAGCCCTGTATCTATCCCCAAACAAATTCCCCTGCCCCGCTCTCTCCCCACAGTCCTGTATCAATCTCCAAACTAATCCCACTGCCCCGCTCTCTCCCCATAGTCCTGTATCAATCTCCAAACTAATCCTACTGCCCCGATCTCTCCCCATAGTTCTGTATCAATCTCCAAACTAATCCTACTGCCCCGATCTCTCCCCATAGTTCTGTATCAAACCCCAAACTAATCCTACTGCCCCACTCTCTCCCCATAGTCCTGTATCAAACCCCAAACTAATCCCACTGCGCCGCTCTCTCCCCATAGTCCTGTATCAATCCTAAACTAATCCCACTGCCCCGCTTTCTCCCCGTAGTCCTGTATCAATCCCCAAACTAATTCCACGGCCACGCTCTCTCCCCATAGCCCTGTATCGATCCCCAAACTAATCCCACTGCCCCGCTCTCTCCCCATAGCCCTGTATCAATCCCCAAACTAATCCCACTGCCCCGCTCGCTCATCATAGTCCTGTATCAATCCCCAAACTAATCCCACTGCCCCGCTCTCTCCCCATAGTCCTCTATCAATCCCCAACTAATCCCACTGCCCCGCTCTCTCCCCATAGTCCTGTATCAATCCCCAAACTAATCCCACTGCCCCGCTCTCTCCCCATAGTCTTGCATCGATCCCCAAACTAATCCCACTGCCCCGCTCTCTTCCCATAGCCCTGTATCAATCTCGAAACTAATCCCACTTCCCCGCTCTCTCCCCATAATCCTGTATCAATCGCAAACTAATCCCACTGCCCCGCTCTCTCCCCATAGCCCTGTATCAATCCCCAAACTAAACCCACTGTCCCGCTCTCTCCCCATAGCCCTGTATCAATCCCCAAACTAAACCCTCTGCCCCGCTCTCTCCCCATAGCCCTGTATCAATCCCCAAACTAATCCCACTGCCCCGGTCTCTCCCCATAGTCCTGTATCAATCCCGAAACTAATCACACTGCCCCGCTCTCTCCCCATAGACCTGTATCAATCCCCAAACTAATCCCACTGCCCCGCTCTCTCCCCATAGCCCTGTATCAATGCCCACACTAATCCCACTGCCCCGCTCTATGCCCATAGCCCTGTATCAATCCCCAAACTAATTCCACTGCCCCACTCTCTCCCCATAGACCTGTATCAATCCCCAAACTAATCCCACTGCCTCGCTCTCTCCCCATAGTCCTGTAACAATCCCCAAACTAATCCCACTGCCCCGCTCTCTCCCCATAGCCCTGTATCAATCGCCAAACTAATCCCACTGCCGCACTCTCTCCCCATAGCCCTGTATCAATCGCCAAACCAATCCCACTGACGCACTCTCTCCCCATAGCCGTGTATCAATCCCCAAACTAATCCCACTGCCCCGGTCTCTCCGCATAGCCCTGTATCAATCCCCAAACTAATCCCACTGCCTCGCTCTCTCCCCATAGTCCTGTAACAATCCCCAAACTCATCCCACTGCCCCGCTCTCTCCCCATAGCCCTGTATCAATCGCCAAACTAATCCCACTGCCGCACTCTCTCCCCATAGCCCTGTATCAATCACCAAACCAATCCCACTGACGCACTCTCTCCCCATTGTCCTGTAACAATCCCCAAACTAATCCCACTGCCCCGTTCTCTCCCCATAGCCCTGTATCAATCTCCAACCTAATCCCACTGCCGCACTCTCTCCCCATAGCCCTGTATCAATCTCCAAACTAATCCCACTGCCCCGCTCTCTCCCCATAGTCCTGTATCAATCTCCATACTAATCCCACTGCCCCGCTCTCTCCCCATAGTCCTGTATCAATCCCCAAACTAATCCCACTGCCCCGCTCTCTCCCCATAGCCCTGTATCAATCCCCAAACTAATCCCACTGCCCCACTCTCTCCCCATAGTCCTGTATCAATCCCCAAACTAATCCGACTGCCCCGCTCTCTCCCCATAGTCCTGTATCAATCCCCAAACTAATCCCACTGCCCCGCTCTCTCCCCATAGCCCTGTATCAATCCCCAAACTAATCCCACTGCCTCGCTCTCTCCCCATAGTCATGTAACAATCCCCAAACTAATCCCACTGCCCCGCTCTCTCCCCATAGCCCTGTATCAATCGCCAAACTAATCCCACTGCCGCACTCTCTCCCCATAGCCCTGTATCAATCGCCAAACCAATCCCACTGACGCACTCTCTCCCCATAGCCGTGTATCAATCCCCAAACTAATCCCACTGCCCCGGTCTCTCCGCATAGCCCTGTATCAATCCCCAAACTAATCCCACTGCCTCGCTCTCTCCCCATAGTCCTGTAACAATCCCCAAACTCATCCCACTGCCCCGCTCTCACCCCATAGCCCTGTATCAATCCCCAAACTAATCCCACTTGTGCACTCTCTCCCCATAGCCCTGTTTCAATCTCCAAACTAATCCCACTGCCCCGCTCTCGCCCCATAGTCCTGTATCAATCCCCAAACTGATCTCACTGCCCCGCTCTCTCCCCATAGTCCTGTATCAATCTCCAAACTAATCCCACTGCCCCGCTCTCTCCCCATAGTCCTGTATCAATCCCCAAACTAATCCCACTGCCCCGCTCTCTCCCCATAGTCCTGTATCAATCCCCAAACTAATCCCACTGCCGCACTCTCTCCCCATAACTCTGTATCAAACTCCAAACTAATCCCACTGCCCCGCTCTCTCCCCATAGTCCTGTATCAATCCTCAAACTAATCCCACTGCCGCACTCTCTCCCCATAGCCCTGTATCAATCTTCAAACTAATCCCGCTTCCCCGCTCTCTCCCCATAGTCCTGTATCAATCCCCAAACTAATCCCACTGCCCCGCTCTCTCCAAATAGTCCTGTATCAAACCCCAAACTAATCCCACTGCCCCTCTCTCCCCATTGTACTGTTTCAATCCCCAAACTAATCCCACTGCCCCGCTCTCTCCCCATAGACCTGTATCAATCCCCAAACTAATCCCCCTGCCCCGCTCTCTCCCCATAGTCCTGTATCAATCTCCAAACTGATCTCACTGCCCCGCTCTCTCCCCATAGTCCTGTATCAATCTCCAAACTAATCCCACTGCCCCGCTCTCTCCCCATAGTCCTGTATCAATCTCCAAACTAATCCCACTGCCCCGCTCTCTCCCAATAGTCCTGTATCAATCTCCAAACTAATCCCAATGCCCCGCTCTCTCCCCATAGTCCTGTATCAATCCCCAAACTAATCCCACTGCCCCGCTCTCTCCCCATAGCCCTGTATCAATCCCCAAACTAATCCCACTGCCTCGCTCTCTCCCCATAGTCCTGTAACAATCCCCAAACTAATCCCACTGCCCCGCTCTCTCCCCATAGCCCTGTATCAATCGCCAAACTAATCCCACTGCCGCACTCTCTCCCCATAGCCCTGTATCAATCTCCAAACTAATCCCACTGTCCCGCTCTCTCCCCATAGTGCTGTATCAATCTCCAAACTAATCCCACTGCCCCGCTCTCTCCCCATAGTCCTGTATCAATCCCCAAACTAATCCCACTGCCTCGTTCTCTCCCCATAGCCCTGTAACAATCCCCAAACTAATCCCACTGCCCCGCTCTCTCCCCATAGCCCTGTATCAATCCCCAAACAAATCCCACTGCCCCGCTCTCTCCCCATAGTCCTGTATAAATCTCCAAACTAATCCCACTGCCCCGCTCTCTCCCAATAGTCCTGTATCAATCTCCAAACTAATCCCACTGCCCCGCTCTCTCCCCATAGTCCTGTATCAATCCCCAAACTAATCCCACTGCCCCGCTCTCTCCCCATCGTCCTGTAACAATCCCCAAACTAATCCCACTGCCCCGTTCTCTCCCCATAGCCCTGTATCAATCTCCAACCTAATCCCACTGCCGCACTCTCTCCCCATAGCCCTGTATCAATCTCCAAACTAATCCCACTGCCCCGCTCTCTCCCCATAGTCCTGTATCAATCTCCAAACTAATCCCCCAGCCCCGCTCTCTCCCCATAGTCCTGTATCAATCCCCAAACTAATCCCACTGCCCCGCTCTCTCCCCATAGCCCTGTATCAATCCCCAAACTAATCCCACTGCCCCACTATCTCCCCATAGTCCTGTATCAATCCCCAAACTAATCCGACTGCCCCGCTCTCTCCCCATAGTCCTGTATCAATCCCCAAACTAATCCCACTGCCCCGCTCTCTCCCCATAGCCCTGTATCAATCCCCAAACTAATCCCACTGCCCCGCTCTCTCCCCATAGCCCTGTATCAATCGCCAAACTAATCCCACTGCCGAACTCTCTCCCCATAGCCCTGTATCAATCGCCAAACCAATCCCACTGACGCACTCTCTCCCCATAGCAGTGTATCAATCCCCAAACTAATCCCACTGCCCCGGTCTCTCCGCATAGCCCTGTATCAATCCCCAAACTAATCCCACTGCCTCGCTCTCTCCCCATAGTCCTGTAACAATCCCCAAACTCATCCCACTGCAGCGCTCTCTCCCCATAGCCCTGTATCAATCCCCAAACTAATCCCACTTGTGCACTCTCTCCCCATAGCCCTGTTTCAATCTCCAAACTAATCCCACTGCCCCGCTCTCGCCCCATAGTCCTGTATCAATCCCCAAACTAATCCCACTGCCCCGCTCTCTCCCCATAGTCCTGTATCAATCTCCAAACTAATCCCACTGCCCCGCTCTCTCCCCATAGTCCTGTATCAATCCCCAAACTAATCCCACTGCCCCGCTCTCTCCCCATAGTCCTGTATCAATCCCCAAACTAATCCCACTGCCGCACTCTCTCCCCATAACTCTGTATCAAACTCCAAACTAATCCCACTGCCCCGCTCTCTCCCCATAGTCCTGTATCAATCCCCAAACTAATCCCACTGCCGCACTCTCTCCCCATAGCCCTGTATCAATCTTCAAACTAATCCCGCTTCCCCGCTCTCTCCCCATAGTCCTGTATCAATCCCCAAACTAATCCCACTGCCCCGCTCTCTCCAAATAGTCCTGTATCAAACCCCAAACTAATCCCACTGCCCCTCTCTCCCCATTGTACTGTTTCAATCCCCAAACTAATCCCACTGCCCCGCTCTCTCCCCATAGACCTGTATCAATCCCCAAACTAATCCCCCTGCCCCGCTCTCTCCCCATAGTCCTGTATCAATCTCCAAACTAATCCCACTGCCCCGCTCTCTCCCCATAGCCCTGTATCAATCTCCAAAGTAATCCCACTGCCCCGCTCTCTCCCCATAGTCCTGTATCAATCCCAAAACTGATCTCACTGCCCCGCTCTCTCCCCATCGTCCTGTATCAATCTCCAAACTAATCCCACTGCCCCGCTCTCTCCCCATAGTCCTGTATTAATCTCCAAACTAATCCCACTGCCCCGCTCTCTCCCAATAGTCCTGTATCAATCTCCAAACTAATCCCAATGCCCCGCTCTCTCCCCATAGTCCTGTATCAATCCCCAAACTAATCCCACTGCCCCGCTCTCTCGCCATAGTCCTGTAACAATCCCCAAACTAAGCCCACTGCCCCGCTCTCTCCCCATAGCCCTGTATCAATCCCCAACCTAACCCCACTGCCGCACTCTCTCCCCATAGCCCTGTATCAATCTCCAAACTAATCCCACTGTCCCGCTCTCACCCCATAGTCCTGTATCAATCCCCAAACTAATCCCACTGCCCCGCTCTCTCCCCATAGCCCTGTATCAATCCCCAAACTAATCCCACTGCCCCACTCTCTCCCCATAGTCCTGTATCAATCCCCAAACTAATCCCACTGCCCCGCTCTCTCGCCATAGTCCTGTATCAATCCCCAAACTAATCTCACTGCCCCGCTCTCTCCCCATAGCCCTGTATCAATCACCAAACTAATCCCACTGCCTCGCTCTCTGCCCATAGTCCTGTAACAATCCTCAAACTAATCCCACTGCCCCGCTCTCTCCCCATAGCCCTGTATCAATCGCCAAACTAATCCCACTGCCGCACTCTCTCCCCATAGCCCTGTATCGATCGCCAAACTAATCCCACTGCCGCACTCTCTCCCCATAGCCGTGTATCAATCCCCAAACTAATCCCACTGCCCCGGTCTCTCCCCATAGCCCTGTATCAATCCATAACTAATCCCACTGCCTCGCTCTCTCCCCATAGTCCTGTAACAATCCCCAAACTCATCCCACTGCCCCGCTCTCTCCCCATAGCACTGTATCAATCCCCAAAGTAATCCCACTTGCACACTCTCTCCCCATAGTCCTGTATCAATCTCCAAACTAATCCCACTGCCCCGCTCTCTCCCCATAGCCCTGTATCAATCCCCAAACTGATCTCACTGCCCCGCTCTCTCCCCATAGTCCTTTATCACTCTCCAAACTAATCCCACTGCCCCGCTCTCTCCCCATAGTCCTATATCAATCCCCAAACTAATCCCACTGCCCCGCTCTCTCCCCATTGTCCTGTATCAATCCCCAAACTAATCCCACTGCCCCGCTCTCTCCCCATAGACCTGTATCAATCCCCAAACTAATCCCACTGCCCCGCTCTCTCACCATAGCCCTGTATCTATCCCCAAACAAATTCCCCTGCCCCGCTCTCTCCCCACAGTCCTGTATCAATCTCCAAACTAATCCCACTGCCCCGCTCTCTCCCCATAGTCCTGTATCAATCTCCAAACTAATCCTACTGCCCCGATCTCTCCCCATAGTTCTGTATCAATCTCCAAACTAAATCTACTGCCCCGATCTCTCCCCATAGTTCTGTATCAAACCCCAACCTAATCCTACTGCCCCACTCTCTCCCCATAGTCCTGTATCAAACCCCAAACTAATCCCACTGCGCCGCTCTCTCCCCATAGTCCTGTATCAATCCTAAACTAATCCCACTGCCCCGCTTTCTCCCCGTAGTCCTGTATCAATCCCCAAACTAATTCCACGGCCACGCTCTCTCCCCATAGCCCTGTATCGATCCCCAAACTAATCCCACTGCCCCGCTCTCTCCCCATAGCCCTGTATCAATCCCCAAACTAATCCCACTGCCCCGCTCGCTCATCATAGTCCTGTATCAATCCCCAAACTAATCCCACTGCCCCGCTCTCTCCCCATAGTCCTCTATCAATCCCCAACTAATCCCACTGCCCCGCTCTCTCCCCATAGTCCTGTATCAATCCCCAAACTAATCCCACTGCCCCGCTCTCTCCCCATAGTCTTGCATCGATCCCCAAACTAATCCCACTGCCCCACTCTCTTCCCATAGCCCTGTATCAATCTCGAAACTAATCCCACTTCCCCGCTCTCTCCCCATAATCCTGTATCAATCGCAAACTAATCCCACTGCCCCGCTCTCTCCCCATAGCCCTGTATCAATCCCCAAACTAAACCCACTGTCCCGCTCTCTCCCCATAGCCCTGTATCAATCCCCAAACTAAACCCTCTGCCCCGCTCTCTCCCCATAGCCCTGTATCAATCCCCAAACTAATCCCACTGCCCCGGTCTCTCCCCATAGTCCTGTATCAATCCCGAAACTAATCACACTGCCCCGCTCTCTCCCCATAGACCTGTATCAATCCCCAAACTAATCCCACTGCCCCGCTCTCTCCCCATAGCCCTGTATCAATGCCCACACTAATCCCACTGCCCCGCTCTATGCCCATAGCCCTGTATCAATCCCCAAACTAATTCCACTGCCCCACTCTCTCCCCATAGACCTGTATCAATCCCCAAACTAATCCCACTGCCTCGCTCTCTCCCCATAGTCCTGTAACAATCCCCAAACTAATCCCACTGCCCCGCTCTCTCCCCATAGCCCTGTATCAATCGCCAAACTAATCCCACTGCCGCACTCTCTCCCCATAGCCCTGTATCAATCGCCAAACCAATCCCACTGACGCACTCTCTCCCCATAGCCGTGTATCAATCCCCAAACTAATCCCACTGCCCCGGTCTCTCCGCATAGCCCTGTATCAATCCCCAAACTAATCCCACTGCCTCGCTCTCTCCCCATAGTCCTGTAACAATCCCCAAACTCATCCCACTGCCCCGCTCTCTCCCCATAGCCCTGTATCAATCCCCAAACTAATCCCACTTGTGCACTCTCTCCCCATAGCCCGGTTTCAATCTCCAAACTAATCCCACTGCCCCGCTCTCGCCCCATAGTCCTGTATCAATCCCCAAACTGATCTCACTGCCCCGCTCTCTCCCCATAGTCCTGTATCAATCTCCAAACTAATCCCACTGCCCCGCTCTCTCCCCATAGTCCTGTATCAATCCCCAAACTAATCCCACTGCCCCGCTCTCTCCCCATAGTCCTGTATCAATCCCCAAACTAATCCCACTGCCGCACTCTCTCCCCATAACTCTGTATCAAACTCCAAAGTAATCCCACTGCCCCGCTCTCTCCCCATAGTCCTGTATCAATCCCCAAACTGATCTCACTGCCCCGCTCTCTCCCCATAGTCCTGTATCAATCTCCAAACTAATCCCACTGCCCCGCTCTCTCCCCATAGTCCTGTATCAATCTCCAAACTAATCCCCCAGCCCCGCTCTCTCCCAATAGTCCTGTATCAATCTCCAAACTAATCCCACTGCCGCACTCTCTCCCCATAGCCGTGTATCAATCCCCAAACTAATCCCACTGCCCCGCTCTCTCGCCATAGTCCTGTATCAATCCCCAAACTAATCTCACTGCCCCGCTCTCTCCCCATAGCCGTGTATCAATCCCCAAACTAATCCCACTGCCTCGCTCTCTGCCCATAGTCCTGTAACAATCCTCAAACTAATCCCACTGCCTCGCTCTCTCCCCATAGTCCTGTATCAATCTCCAAACTAATCCCACTGCCGCACTCTCTCCCCATAGCCGTGTATCAATCCCCAAACTAATCCCACTGCCCCGCTCTCTCGCCATAGTCCTGTATCAATCCCCAAACTAATCTCACTGCCCCGCTCTCTCCCCATAGCCGTGTATCAATCCCCAAACTAATCCCACTGCCTCGCTCTCTGCCCATAGTCCTGTTACAATCCTCAAACTAATCCCACTGACCCGCTCTCTCCCCATAGCCCTGTATCAATCGCCAAACTAATCCCACTGCCGCACTCTCTCCCCATAGCCCTGTATCGATCGCCAAACTAATCCCACTGCCGCACTCTCTCCCCATAGCCGTGTATCAATCCCCAAACTAATCCCACTGCCCCGGTCTCTCCCCATAGCCCTGTATCAATCCATAACTAATCCCACTGCCTCGCTCTCTCCCCATAGTCCTGTAACAATCCCCAAACTCATCCCACTGCCCCGCTCTCTCCCCATAGCCCTGTATCAATCCCCAAAGTAATCCCACTTGCGCACTCTCTCCCCATAGTCCTGTATCAATCTCCAAACTAATCCCACTGCCCCGCTCTCTCCCCATAGCCCTGTATCAATCCCCAAACTGATCTCACTGCCCCGCTCTCTCCCCATAGTCCTTTATCAATCTCCAAACTAATCCCACTGCCCCGCTCTCTCCCCATAGTCCTATATCAATCCCCAAACTAATCCCACTGCCCCGCTCTCTCCCCATTGTCCTGTATCAATCCCCAAACTAATCCCACTGCCCCGCTCTCTCCCCATAGACCTGTATCAATCCCCAAACTAATCCCACTGCCCCGCTCTCTCACCATAGCCCTGTATCAATCTCCAAACTAATCCCACTGCCCCGCTCTCTCCCCATAGTCCTGTATCAATCTCCAAACTAATCCTACTGCCCCGATCTCTCCCCTAGTTCTGTATCAATCTCCAAACTAATCCTACTGCCCCGATCTCTCCCCATAGTTCTGTATCAAACCCCAAACTAATCCTAATGCCCCGCTCTCTCCCCATAGTCCTGTATCAAACCCCAAACTAATCCCACTGCGCCGCTCTCTCCCCATAGTCCTGTATCAATCCTAAACTAATCCCACTGCCCCGCTTTCTCCCCGTAGTCCTGTATCAATCCCCAAACTAATTCCACGGCCACGCTCTCTCCCCATAGCCCTGTATCGATCCCCAAACTAATCCCACTGCCCCGCTCTCTCCCCATAGCCCTGTATCAATCCCCAAACTAATCCCACTGCCCCGCTCGCTCATCATAGTCCTGTATCAATCCCCAAACTAATCCCACTGCCCCGCTCTCTCCCCATAGTCCTCTATCAATCCCCAACTAATCCCACTGCCCGGCTCTCTCCCCATAGTCCTGTATCAATCCCCAAACTAATCCCACTGCCCCGCTCTCTCCCCATAGTCTTGTATCGATCCCCAAACTAATCCCACTGCCCCGCTCTCTTCCCATAGCCCTGTATCAATCTCGAAACTAATCCCACTGCCCCGCTCTCTCCCCATAATCCTGTATCAATCGCAAACTAATCCCACTACCCCGCTCTCTCCCCATAGCCCTGTATCAATCCCCAAACTAAACCCACTGTCCCGCTCTCTCCCCATAGCCCTGTATCAATCCCCAAACTAAACCCTCTGCCCCGCTCTCTCCCCATAGCCCTGTATCAATCCCCAAACTAATCCCACTGCCCCGGTCTCTCCCCATAGTCCTGTATCAATCCCGAAACTAATCACACTGCCCCGCTCTCTCCCCATAGACCTGTATCAATCCCCAAACTAATCCCACTGCCCCGCTCTCTCCCCATAGCCCTGTATCAATGCCCACACTAATCCCACTGCCCCGCTCTATGCCCATAGCCCTGTATCAATCCCCAAACTAATTCCACTGCCCCACTCTCTCCCCATAGACCTGTATCAATCCCCAAACTAATCCCACTGCCTCGCTCTCTCCCCATAGTCCTGTAACAATCCCCAAACTAATCCCACTGCCCCGCTCTCTCCCCATAGCCCTGTATCAATCCCCAAACTAATCCCACTGCCGCACTCTCTCCCCATAGCCCTGTATCAATCTCCAAACTAATCCCACTGCCCCGCTCTCTCCCCATAGTCCTGTATCAATCTCCAAACTAATCCCACTGCCCCGCTCTCTCCCCATAGTCCAGTATCAATCCTCAAACTAATCCCACTGCCCCGCTCTCTCACCATAGTCCTGTATCAATCCCCAAACTAATCCCACTGCCTCGCTCTCTCCCCATAGCCCTGTAACAATCCCCAAACTAATCCGACTGCCCCGCTCTCTCCTCATAGCCCTGTATCAATCCCCAAACTAAACCCTCTGCCCCGCTCTCTCCCCATAGCCCTGTATCAATCCCCAAACTAATCCCACTGCCCCGGTCTCTCCCCATAGTCCTGTAAAAATCCCGAAACTAATCACACTGCCCCGCTCTCTCCCCATAGACCTGTATCAATCCCCAAACTAATCCCACTGACCCGCTCTCTCCCTATAGCCCTGTATCAATGCCCAAACTAATCCCACTGCCCCGCTCTATGCCCATAGCCCTGTATCAATCCCCAAACTAATTCCACTGCCCCACTCTCTCCCCATAGACCTGTATCAATCCCCAAATTAATCCCACTGCCTCGCTCTCTCCCCATAGTCCTGTAACAATCCCCAAACTAATCCCACTGCCCCGCTCTCTCCCCATAGCCCTGTATCAATCCCCAAACTAATCCCACTGCCGCACTCTCTCCCCATAGCCCTGTATCAATCTCCAAACTAATCCCACTGCCCCGCTCTCTCCCCATAGTCCTGTATCAATCTCCAAACTAATCCCACTGCCCCGCTCTCTCCCCATAGTCCTGTATCAATCCTCAAACTAATCCCACTGCCCCGCTCTCTCCCCATAGTCCTGTATCAATCCCCAAACTAATCCCACTGCCTCGCTCTCTCACCATAGCCCTGTAACAATCCCCAAACTAATCCCACTGCCCCGCTCTCTCCCCATAGCCCTGTATCAATCCCCAAACTAATCCCACTGCCCCACTCTCTCCCCATAGTCCTGTATCAATCCACAAACTAATCCGACTGCCCCGCTCTCTCCTCATAGTCCTGTAACAATCCCCAAACTAATCCCACTGTCCCGCTCTCTCCCCACAGCCCTGTATCAATCCCCAAACTAATCCCACTGCCCCGCTCTCTCCCCATAGTCCTGTATCAATCTCCAAACTAATCCCACTGCCCCGCTCTCTCCCCATAGTCCTGTATCAATCTCCAAACTAATCCCACTGCCCCGCTCTCTCCTCATAGTCCTGTATCAATCTCCAAACTAATCCCACTGCCCCGCTCTCTCCCCATAGCCCTGTATCAATCCCCAAACTAATCCCACTGTCCCGCTCTCTCCCCATAGTCCTGTATCAATCTCCAAACTAATCCCACTGCCCCGCTCTCTCCCCATAGTCCTGTATCAATCTCCAAACTAATCCCACTGCCCCGCTCTCTCCCCATAGTCCTGTATCAATCTCCAAACTAATCCCACAGCCCCGCTCGCTCCCCATAGTCCTGGATCAATCCTCAAACTAATCCCACTGCCCCGCTCTCTCCCCGTAGTCCTGTTTCAATCCCCAAACTAATCCTACTGCCCCGCTCTCTCCCCATAGTCCTGTTTCAATCCCCAAACTAATCCCACTGCCCCGCTCTCTCCCCATAGCCCTGTAACAATCCCCAAACTAATCCCACTGCCCCGCTCTCTCCCCATAGCCCTGTATCAATCCCCAAACTAATCCCACTGCCCCGCTCTCTCCCCATAGTCCTGTATCAATCTCCAAACTAATCCCACTGCCCCGCTCTCTCCCAATAGTCCTGTATCAATCTCCAAACTAATCCCACTGCCCCGCTCTCTCCCCATAGTCCTGTATCAATCTCCAAACTAATCGCACTGCCCCGCTCTCTCCCCATAGTCCTATATCAATCCCCAAACTAATCCCACTGCCCCGCTCTCTCCCCATAGCCCTGTATCAATCCCCAAACTAATCCCACTGCCGCACTCTCTCCCCATAGCCGTGTATCAATCCCCAAACTAATCTCACTGCCCCGCTCTCTCCCCATAGCCCTGTATCAATCCCCAAATTAATCCCACTGCCCCGCTCTCTCCCCATAGCCCTGTATCAATCGCCAAACTAATCCCACTGCCGCACTCTCTCTCCATAGCACTGTATCAATCTCCAAACTAATCCCACTGTCCCGCTCTCTCCCCATAGTCCTGCATCAATCTCCAAACTAATCCCACTGCCCCGCTCTCGCCCCATAGTCCTGTATCAATCCCCAAACTAATCCCACTGCCCCGCTCTCTCCCCATAGTCCTGTATCAATCCCCAAACTAATCCCACTGCCTCGCTCTCTCCCCATAGCCCTGTAACAATCCCCAAACTAATCCCACTGCCCCGCTCTCTCCCCATAGCCCTGTATCAATCCCCAAACTAATCCCACTGCCCCGCTCTCTCCCCATAGTCCTGTATCAATCTCCAAACTAATCCCACTGCCCCGCTCTCTCCCCATAGTCCTGTATCAATCTCCAAACTAATCGCACTGCCCCGCTCTCTCCCCATAGTCCTATATCAATCCCCAAACTAATCCCACTGCCCCGCTCTCTCCCCATAGCCCTGTATCAATCCCCAAACTAATCCCACTGCCGCACTCTCTCCCCATAGCCGTGTATCAATCCCCAAACTAATTCCACTGCCCCGGTCTCTCCCCATAGCCCTGTATCAATCCCCAAACTAATCCTACTGCCTCGCTCTCTCCCCATAGTCCTGTAACAATCGCCAAACTAATCCCACTGCCCCGCTCTCTCCCCATAGCCCTGTATCAATCCCCAAACTAATCCCACTTGCGCACTCTCTCCCCATAGCCCTGTATCAATCTCCAAACTAATCCCACTGCCCCGCTCTCGCCCCATAGTCCTGTATCAATCCCCAAACTGATCTCACTGCCCCGCTCTCTCCCCATAGTCCTGTATCAATCTCCAAACTAATCCCACTGCCCCGCTCTCTCCCCATAGTCCTGTATCAATCCCCAAACTAATCCCACTGCCCCGCTCTCTCCCCATAGTCCTGTATCAATCCCCAAACTAATCCCACTGCCGCACTCTCTCCTCACAACTCTGTATCAATCTCCAAACTAATCCCACTGCCCCGCTCTCTCCCCATAGTCCTGTATCAATACCCAAACTAATCCCACTGCCCCGCTCTCTCCCCATAGTCCTGTATCAATCCCCAAACTAATCCCACTGCCGCACTCACTCCCCATAGCCCTGTATCAATCTCCAAACTAATCCCGCTTCCCCGCTCTCTCCCCATAGTCCTGTATCAATCCCCAAACTAATCCCACTGCCCCGCTCTCTCCAAATAGTCCTGTATCAAACCCCAAACTAATCCCACTGCCCCGCTCTCTCCCCATTGTCCTGTATCAATCCCCAAACTAATCCCACTGCCCCGCTCTCTCCCCATAGACCTGTATCAATCCCCAAACTAATCCCCCTGCCCCGCTCTCTCCCCATAGTCCTGTATTAATCTCCAAACTAATCCCACTGCCCCGCTCTCTCCCCACAGCCCTGTATCAATCTCCAAAGTAATCCCACTGCCCCGCTCTCTCCCCATAGTCCTGTATCAATCCCCAAACTGATCTCACTGCCCCGCTCTCTCCCCATAGTCCTGTATCAATCTCCAAACTAACCCCACTGCCCCGCTCTCTCCCCATAATCCTGTATCAATCTCCAAACTAATCTCACTGCCCCGCTCTCTCCCAATAGTCCTGTATCAATCTCCAAACTAATCCCAATGCCCCGCTCTCTCCCCATAGTCCTGTATCAATCCCCAAACTAATCCCACTGCCCCGCTCTCTCCCCATAGTCCTGTAACAATCCGCATACTAAGCCCACTGCCCCGCTCTCTCCCCATAGCCCTGTATCAATCCCCAACCTAATCCCACTGCCGCACTCTCTCCCCATAGCCCTGTATCAATCTCCAAACTAATCCCACTGCCCAGCCCTCTCCCCATAGTCCTGTATCAATCTCCAAACTAATCCCACTGCCCCGCTCTCTCCCCATAGTCCTGTATCAATCCCCAAACTAATCCCACTGCCCCGCTCTCTCCCCATCGTCCTGTATCAATCCCCAAACTAATCCCACTGCCGCACTCTCTCCCCATAGCTCTGTATCAATCTCCAAACTAATCCCACTGCCCCGCTCTCTCCCCATAGTCCTGTATCAATCCCCAAACTAATCCCACTGCCCCGCTCTCTCCCCATAGTCCTGTATCAATCCCCAAACTAATCCCACTGCCGCACTCTCTCCCCATAGCCCTGTATCAATCTCCAAACTAATCCCGCTTCCCCGCTCTCTCCCCATAGTCCTGTATCAATCCCCAAACTAATCCCACTGCCCCGCTCTCTCCCCATAGTCCTGTATCAAACCCCAAACTAATCCCACTGCCCCGCTCTCTCCCCATTGTCCTGTATCAATCCCCAAACTAATCCCACTGCCCCGATCTCTCCCCATAGACCTGTATCAATCCCCAAACTAATCCCACTGCCCCGCTCTCTCACCAGAGCCCTGTATCAATCCCCAAACTAATTCCCCTGCCCCGCTCTCTCCCCACAGTCCTGTATCAATCTCCAAACTAATCCCACTGCCCGCTCTCTCCCCATAGTCCTGTATCAATCTCCAAACTAATCCTACTGCCCCGATCTCTCCCCATAGTCCTGTATCAAACCCCAAACTAATCCTACTGCCCCGCTCTCTCACCATAGTCCTGTATCAAACCCCAAACTAATCCCACTGCGCCGCTCTCTCCCCATAGTCCTGTATCAATCCCAAACTAATCCCACTGCCCCGCTCTCTCCCCGTAGTCCTGTATCAATCCCCAAACTAATTCCACGGCCCCGCTCTCTCCCCATAGCCCTGGATCGATCCCCAAACTAATCCCACTGCCCCGCTCTCTCCCCATAGCCCTGTATCAATCCCCAAACTAATCCCACTGCCCCGCTCGCTCATCATAGTCCTGTATCAATCCCCAAACTAATCCCACTGCCCCGCTCTCTCCCCATAATCCTCTATCAATCCCCAACTAATCTCACTGCCCCGCTCTCTCCCCATAGTCCTGTAACAATCCCCAAACTAATCCCACTGCCCCGCTCTCTTCCCATCGCCCTGTATCAATTTCGAAACTAATCCCACTGCCCCGCTCTCTCCCCATAATCCTGTATCAATCGCAAACTAATCCCACTGCCCCGCTCTCTCCCCATAGCCCTGTATCAATCCCCAAACTAATCCCACTGTCCCGCTCTCTCCCCATAGCCCTGTATCAATCCCCAAACTAAACCCTCTGCCCCGCTCTCTCCCCATAGCCCTGTGTCAATCCCCAAACTAATCCCACTGCCGCGCTCTCTCCCCATAGTCCTGTATCAATCCCGAAACTAATCACACTGCCCCGCTCTCTCCCCATAGACCTGTATCAATCCCCAAACTAATTCCACTGCCCCGCTCTCTCCCCATAGCCCTGCATCAATGCCCAAACTAATCCCACTGCCCCGCTCTCTGCCCATAGCCCTGTATCAATCCCCAAACTTATTCCACTGCCCCACTCTCTCCCCATAAACCTGTATCAATCCCCAAACTAATCCCACTGCCTCGCTCTCTCCCCATAGTCCTGTAACAATCCCCAAACTAATCCCACTGCCCCGCTCTCTCCCCATAGCCCTGTATCAATCCCCAAACTAATCCCACTGCCGCACTCTCTCCCCATAACCCTGTATCAATCTCCAAACTAATCCCACTGCCCCGCTCTATCCCCATAGTCCTGTATCAATCTCCAAACTAATCCCACAGCCCCGCTCTCTCCCCATAGTCCTGTATCAATCCCCAAACTAATCCCACTGCCCCGCTCTCTCCTCATAGTCCTGTATCAAACCCCAAACTAATCCCACTGCCCCGCTCTCTCCCCATAGTCCTGTATCAATCCCAAACTAATCCCACTGCCCCGCTCTCTCCCCGTAGTCCTGTATCAATCCCCAAACTAATCCCACTGCCTCGCTCTCTCCCCATAGCCCTGCATCAATACCCAAACTAATCCCACTGTCCCGATCTTTCCCCATAGCCATGTATCAATCCCCAAACTAATCCCACTGCCCGCTCTCTCCCCATAGCCCTGTATCAATCCCCAAACGAATCCAACTGCCCCGCTCTCTCCTCATAGTCCTGTGTCAATCCCCAAACTAATCCCACTGCCCCGCTCTCTCCCCATAGTCCTGTATCAATCCCCAAACTTATCCCACTGCCCCGCTCTCTCCCCATAGTCCTGTATCAATCCCCAAACTAATCTCACTGCTCCGCTCTCTCCCCATAGCCCTGTATCAATCTCGAAACTAATCCCACTGCCCCGCTCTCCCCCCATAAACCTCTATCAATCGCAAACTAATCCCACTGCCCCGCTCTCTCCCCATAGCCCTGTATCAATCCCCAAACTAATCCCACTGTCCCGCTCTCTCCCCATAGCCCTGTATCAATCCCCAAACTAATCCCACTGCCCCGCTCTCTCCCCATAGTCCTGTATCAAGCCCCAAACTAATCCCACAGCCCCGCTCTCTCCCCATAGCCCTGTATCAATCCCCAAACTAATCTCACTGCCCCGCTCTCTCCCCATAGTCCTGTATCAATCCCCAAACTAATCCCACTGCGCCGCTCTCTCCCCTTAGCACTGTGTCAATCCCCAAACTAATCCCACTGCCCCGCTCTCTCCCCATAGCCCTGTATCAATGCCCAAACTAATCCCACTGCCCCGCTCTCTCCCCATAGCCCTGTATCAATCCCCAAACTAATCCCACTGCCCCGCTCTCTCCCCATAGTCCTGTATCAATCCCCAAACTAATCCCACTGCCCCGCTCTCTCCCCATAGTCCTGTAACAATCCCCAAACTAATCCCACTGCCCCGCTCTCTCCCCATAGCCCTGTATCAATCGCCAAACTAATCCCACTGCCGCACTCTCTCCCCATAGCCCTGTATCAATCTCCAAACTAATCCCACTGTCCCGCTCTCTCCCCATAGTACTGTATCAATCTCCAAACTAATCCCACTGCCCCGCTCTCTCCCCATAGTCCTGTATCAATCCCCAAACTAATCCCACTGCCTCGTTCTCTCCCCATAGCCCTGTAACAATCCCCAAACTAATCCCACTGCCCCGCTCTCTCCCCATAGCCCTGTATCAATAGCCAAACTAATCCCACTGCCCCGCTCTCTCCCCATAGTCCTGTATAAATCTCCAAACTAATCCCACTGCCCCGCTCTCTCCCAATAGTCCTGTATCAATCTCCAAACTAATCCCACTGCCCCGCTCTCTCCCCATAGTCCTGTATCAATCCCCAAACTAATCCCACTGCCCCGCTCTCTCCCCATAGTCCTGTATCAATCCCCAAACTAATCCGACTGCCCCGCTCTCTCCCCATAGTCCTGTATCAATCCCCAAACTAATCCCACTGCCCCGCTCTCTCCCCATAGCCCTGTATCAATCCCCAAACTAATCCCACTGCCTCGCTCTCTCCCCATAGTCATGTAACAATCCCCAAACTAATCCCACTGCCCCGCTCTCTCCCCATAGCCCTGTATCAATCGCCAAACCAATCCCACTGACGCACTCTCTCCCCATAGCCGTGTATCAATCCCCAAACTAATCCCACTGCCCCGGTCTCTCCGCATAGCCCTGTATCAATCCCCAAACTAATCCCACTGCCTCGCTCTCTCCCCATAGTCCTGTAACAATCCCCAAACTCATCCCACTGCCCCGCTCTCTCCCCATAGCCCTGTATCAATCCCCAAACTAATCCCACTTGTGCACTCTCTCCCCATAGCCCTGTTTCAATCTCCAAACTAATCCCACTGCCCCGCTCTCGCCCCATAGTCCTGTATCAATCCCCAAACTGATCTCACTGCCCCGCTCTCTCCCCATAGTCCTGTATCAATCTCCAAACTAATCCCACTGCCCCGCTCTCTCCCCATAGTCCTGTATCAATCCCCAAATTAATCCCACTGCCCCGCTCTCTCCCCATAGTCCTGTATCAATCCCCAAACTAATCCCACTGCCGCACTCTCTCCCCATAACTATGTATCAAACTCCAAACTAATCCCACTGCCCCGCTCTCTCCCCATAGTCCTGTATCAATCCCCAAACTAATCCCACTGCCGCACTCTCTCCCCATAGCCCTGTATCAATCTTCAAACTAATCCCGCTTCCCCGCTCTCTCCCCATAGTCCTGTATCAATCCCCAAACTAATCCCACTGCCCCGCTCTCTCCAAATAGTCCTGTATCAAACCCCAAACTAATCCCACTGCCCCTCTCTCCCCATTGTACTGTTTCAATCCCCAAACTAATCCCACTGCCCCGCTCTCTCCCCATAGACCTGTATCAATCCCCAAACTAATCCCCCTGCCCCGCTCTCTCCCCATAGTCCTGTATCAATCTCCAAACTGATCTCACTGCCCCGCTCTCTCCCCATAGTCCTGTATCAATCTCCAAACTAATCCCACTGCCCCGCTCTCTCCCCATAGTCCTGTATCAATCTCCAAACTAATCCCACTGCCCCGCTCTCTCCCAATAGTCCTGTATCAATCTCCAAACTAATCCCAATGCCCCGCTCTCTCCCCATAGTCCTGTATCAATCCCCAAACTAATCCCACTGCCCCGCTCTCTCCCCATAGCCCTGTATCAATCCCCAAACTAATCCCACTGCCTCGCTCTCTCCCCATAGTCCTGTAACAATCCCCAAACTAATCCCACTGCCCCGCTCTCTCCCCATAGCCCTGTATCAATCGCCAAACTAATCCCACTGCCGCACTCTCTCCCCATAGCCCTGTATCAATCGCCAAACTAATCCCACTGTCCCGCTCTCTCCCCATAGTGCTGTATCAATCTCCAAACTAATCCCACTGCCCCGCTCTCTCCCCATAGTCCTGTATCAATCCCCAAACTAATCCCACTGCCTCGTTCTCTCCCCATAGCCCTGTAACAATCCCCAAAATAATCCCACTGCCCCGCTCTCTCCCCATAGCCCTGTATCAATCCCCAAACAAATCCCACTGCCCCGCTCTCTCCCCATAGTCCTGTATAAATCTCCAAACTAATCCCACTGCCCCGCTCTCTCCCAATAGTCCTGTATCAATCTCCAAACTAATCCCACTGCCCCGCTCTCTCCCCATAGTCCTGTATCAATCCCCAAACTAATCCCACTGCCCCGCTCTCTCCCCATAGTCCTGTAACAATCCCCAAACTAATCCCACTGCCCCGTTCTCTCCCCATAGCCCTGTATCAATCTCCAACCTAATCCCACTGCCGCACTCTCTCCCCATAGCCCTGTATCAATCTCCAAACTAATCCCACTGCCCCGCTCTCTCCCCATAGTCCTGTATCAATCTCCAAACTAATCCCCCAGCCCCGCTCTCTCCCCATAGTCCTGTATCAATCCCCAAACTAATCCCACTGCCCCGCTCTTTCCCCATAGCCCTGTATCAATCCCCAAACTAATCCCACTGCCCCACTCTCTCCCCATAGTCCTGTATCAATCCCCAAACTAATCCGACTGCCCCGCTCTCTTCCCATAGTCCTGTATCAATCCCCAAACTAATCCCACTGCCCCGCTCTCTCCCCATAGCCCTGTATCAATCCCCAAACTAATCCCACTGCCCCGCTCTCTCCCCATAGCCCTGTATCAATCGCCAAACTAATCCCACTGCCGCACTCTCTCCCCATAGCCCTGTATCAATCGCCAAACCAATCCCACTGACGCACTCTCTCCCCATAGCAGTGTATCAATCCCCAAACTAATCCCACTGCCCCGGTCTCTCCGCATAGCCCTGTATCAATCCCCAAACTAATCCCACTGCCTCGCTCTCTCCCCATAGTCCTGTAACTATCCCCAAACTCATCCCACTGCAGCGCTCTCTCCCCATAGCCCTGTATCAATCCCCAAACTAATCCCACTTGTGCACTCTCTCCCCATAGCCCTGTTTCAATCTCCAAACTAATCCCACTGCCCCGCTCTCGCCCCATAGTCCTGTATCAATCCCCAAACTGATCTCACTGCCCCGCTCTCTCCCCATAGTCCTGTATCAATCTCCAAACTAATCCCACTGCCCCGCTCTCTCCCCATAGTCCTGTATCAATCCCCAAACTAATCCCACTGCCCCGCTCTCTCCCCATAGTCCTGTATCAATCCCCAAACTAATCCCACTGCCGCACTCTCTCCCCATAACTCTGTATCAAACTCCAAACTAATCCCACTGCCCCGCTCTCTCCCCATAGTCCTGTATCAATCCCCAAACTAATCCCACTGCCGCACTCTCTCCCCATAGCCCTGTATCAATCTTCAAACTAATCCCGCTTCCCCGCTCTCTCCCCATAGTCCTGTATCAATCCCCAAACTAATCCCACTGCCCCGCTCTCTCCAAATAGTCCTGTATCAAACCCCAAACTAATCCCACTGCCCCTCTCTCCCCATTGTACTGTTTCAATCCCCAAACTAATCCCACTGCCCCGCTCTCTCCCCATAGACCTGTATCAATCCCCAAACTAATCCCCCTGCCCCGCTCTCTCCCCATAGTCCTGTATCAATCTCCAAACTAATCCCACTGCCCCGCTCTCTCCCCATAGCCCTGTATCAATCTCCAAAGTAATCCCACTGCCCCGCTCTCTCCCCATAGTCCTGTATCAATCCCCAAACTGATCTCACTGCCCCGCTCTCTCCCCATCGTCCTGTATCAATCTCCAAACTAATCCCACTGCCCCGCTCTCTCCCCATAGTCCTGTATTAATCTCCAAACTAATCCCACTGCCCCGCTCTCTCCCAATAGTCCTGTATCAATCTCCAAACTAATCCCAATGCCCCGCTCTCTCCCCATAGTCCTGTATCAATCCCCAAACTAATCCCACTGCCCCGCTCTCTCGCCATAGTCCTGTAACAATCCCCAAACTAAGCCCACTGCCCCGCTCTCTCCCCATAGCCCTGTATCAATCCCCAACCTAATCCCACTGCCGCACTCTCTCCCCATAGCCCTGTATCAATCTCCAAACTAATCCCACTGTCCCGCTCTCTCCCCATAGTCCTGTATCAATCCCCAAACTAATCCCACTGCCCCGCTCTCTCCCCATAGCCCTGTATCAATCCCCAAACTAATCCCACTGCCCCACTCTCTCCCCATAGTCCTGTATCAATCCCCAAACTAATCCCACTGCCCCGCTCTCTCGCCATAGTCCTGTATCAATCCCCAAACTAATCTCACTGCCCCGCTCTCTCCCCATAGCCCTGTATCAATCACCAAACTAATCCCACTGCCTCGCGCTCTGCCCATAGTCCTGTAACAATCCTCAAACTAATCCCACTGCCCCGCTCTCTCCCCATAGCCCTGTATCAATCGCCAAACTAATCCCACTGCCGCACTCTCTCCCCATAGCCCTGTATCGATCGCCAAACTAATCCCACTGCCGCACTCTCTCCCCATAGCCGTGTATCAATCCCCAAACTAATCCCACTGCCCCGGTCTCTCCCCATAGCCCTGTATCAATCCATAACTAATCCCACTGCCTCGCTCTCTCCCCATAGTCCTGTAACAATCCCCAAACTCATCCCACTGCCCCGCTCTCTCCCCATAGCCCTGTATCAATCCCCAAAGTAATCCCACTTGCACACTCTCTCCCCATAGTCCTGTATCAATCTCCAAACTAATCCCACTGCCCCGCTCTCTCCCCATAGCCTGTATCAATCCCCAAACTGATCTCACTGCCCCGCTCTCTCCCCATAGTCCTTTATCACTCTCCAAACTAATCCCACTGCCCCGCTCTCTCCCCATAGTCCTATATCAATCCCCAAACTAATCCCACTGCCCCGCTCTCTCCCCATTGTCCTGTATCAATCCCCAAACTAATCCCACTGCCCCGCTCTCTCCCCATAGACCTGTATCAATCCCCAAACTAATCCCACTGCCCCGCTCTCTCACCATAGCCCTGTATCTATCCCCAAACAAATTCCCCTGCCCCGCTCTCTCCCCACAGTCCTGTATCAATCTCCAAACTAATCCCACTGCCCCGCTCTCTCCCCATAGTCCTGTATCAATCTCCAAACTAATCCTACTGCCCCGATCTCTCCCCATAGTTCTGTATCAATCTCCAAACTAATCCCAATGCCCCGCTCTCTCCCCATAGTCCTGTATCAATCCCCAAACTAATCCCACTGCCCCGCTCTCTCGCCATAGTCCTGTAACAATCCCCAAACTAAGCCCACTGCCCCGCTCTCTCCCCATAGCCCTGTATCAATCCCCAACCTAATCCCACTGCCGCACTCTCTCCCCATAGCGCTGTATCAATCTCCAAACTAATCCCACTGTCCCGCTCTCTCCCCATAGTCCTGTATCAATCCCCAAACTAATCCCACTGCCCCGCTCTCTCCCCATAGCCCTGTATCAATCCCCAAACTAATCCCACTGTCCCACTCTCTCCCCATAGTCCTGTATCAATCCCCAAACTAATCCCACTGCCCCGCTCTCTCGCCATAGTCCTGTATCAATCCCCAAACTAATCTCACTGCCCCGCTCTCTCCCCATAGCCCTGTATCAATCACCAAACTAATCCCACTGCCTCGCTCTCTGCCCATAGTCCTGTAACAATCCTCAAACTAATCCCACTGCCCCGCTCTCTCCCCATAGCCCTGTATCAATCGCCAAACTAATCCCACTGCCGCACTCTCTCCCCATAGCCCTGTATCAATCGCCAAACCAATCCCACTGACGCACTCTCTCCCCATAGTCCTGTAACAATCCCCAAACTAATCCCACTGCCCCGTTCTCTCCCCATAGCCCTGTATCAATCTCCAACCTAATCCCACTGCCGCACTCTCTCCCCACAGCCCTGTATCAATCTCCAAACTAATCCCACTGCCCCGCTCTCTCCCCATAGTCCTGTATCAATCTCCATACTAATCCCACTGCCCCGCTCTCTCCCCATAGTCCTGTATCAATCCCCAAACTAATCCCACTGCCCCGCTCTCTCCCCATAGCCCTGTATCAATCCCCAAACTAATCCCACTGCCCCACTCTCTCCCCATAGTCCTGTATCAATCCCCAAACTAATCCGACTGCCCCGCTCTCTCCCCATAGTCCTGTATCAATCCCCAAACTAATCCCACTGCCCCGCTCTCTCCCCATAGTCCTGTATCAATCCCCAAACTAATCCCACTGCCGCACTCTCTCCCCATAGTCCTGTAACTATCCCCAAACTCATCCCACTGCAGCGCTCTCTCCCCATAGCCCTGTATCAATCCCCAAACTAATCCCACTTGTGCACTCTCTCCCCATAGCCCTGTTTCAATCTCCAAACTAATCCCACTGCCCCGCTCTCGCCCCATAGTCCTGTATCAATCCCCAAACTGATCTCACTGCCCCGCTCTCTCCCCATAGTCCTGTATCAATCTCCAAACTAATCCCACTGCCCCGCTCTCTCCCCATAGTCCTGTATCAATCCCGAAACTAATCCCACTGCCCCGCTCTCTCCCCATAGTCCTGTATCAATCCCCAAACTAATCCCACTGCCGCACTCTCTCCCCATAACTCTGTATCAAACTCCAAACTAATCCCACTGCCCCGCTCTCTCCCCATAGTCCTGTATCAATCCCCAAACTAATCCCACTGCCGCACTCTCTCCCCATAGCCCTGTATCAATCTTCAAACTAATCCCGCTTCCCCGCTCTCTCCCCATAGTCCTGTATCAATCCCCAAACTAATCCCACTGCCCCGCTCTCTCCAAATAGTCCTGTATCAAACCCCAAACTAATCCCACTGCCCCTCTCTCCCCATTGTACTGTTTCAATCCCCAAACTAATCCCACTGCCCCGCTCTCTCCCCATAGACCTGTATCAATCCCCAAACTAATCCCCCTGCCCCGCTCTCTCCCCATAGTCCTGTATCAATCTCCAAACTAATCCCACTGCCCCGCTCTCTCCCCATAGCCCTGTATCAATCTCCAAAGTAATCTCACTGCCCCGCTCTCTCCCCATAGTCCTGTATCAATCCCCAAACTGATCTCACTGCCCCGCTCTCTCCCCATAGTCCTGTATCAATCTCCAAACTAATCCCACTGCCCCGCTCTCTCCCCATAGTCCTGTATTAATCTCCAAACTAATCCCACTGCCCCGCTCTCTCCCAATAGTCCTGTATCAATCTCCAAACTAATCCCAATGCCCCGCTCTCTCCCCATAGTCCTGTATCAATCCCCAAACTAATCCCACTGCCCCGCTCTCTCGCCATAGTCCTGTAACAATCCCCAAACTAAGCCCACTGCCCCGCTCTCTCCCCATAGCCCTGTATCAATCCCCAACCTAATCCCACTGCCGCACTCTCTCCCCATAGCCCTGTATCAATCTCCAAACTAATCCCACTGTCCCGCTCTCTCCCCATAGTCCTGTATCAATCCCCAAACTAATCCCACTGCCCCGCTCTCTCCCCATAGCCCTGTATCAATCCCCAAACTAATCCCACTGCCCCACTCTCTCCCCATAGTCCTGTATCAATCCCCAAACTAATCCCACTGCCCCGCTCTCTCGCCATAGTCCTGTATCAATCCCCAAACTAATCTCACTGCCCCGCTCTCTCCCCATAGCCCTGTATCAATCACCAAACTAATCCCACTGCCTCGCTCTCTGCCCATAGTCCTGTAACAATCCTCAAACTAATCCCACTGCCCCGCTCTCTCCCCATAGCCCTGTATCAATCGCCAAACTAATCCCACTGCCGCACTCTCTCCCCATAGCCCTGTATCGATCGCCAAACTAATCCCACTGCCGCACTCTCTCCCCATAGCCGTGTATCAATCCCCAAACTAATCCCACTGCCCCGGTCTCTCCCCATAGCCCTGTATCAATCCATAACTAATCCCACTGCCTCGCTCTCTCCCCATAGTCCTGTAACAATCCCCAAACTCATCCCACTGCCCCGCTCTCTCCCCATAGCCCTGTATCAATCCCCAAAGTAATCGCACTTGCACACTCTCTCCCCATAGTCCTGTATCAATCACCAAACTAATCCCACTGCCCCGCTCTCTCCCCATAGCCCTGTATCAATCCCCAAACTGATCTCACTGCCCCGCTCTCTCCCCATAGTCCTTTATCACTCTCCAAACTAATCCCACTGCCCCGCTCTCTCCCCATAGTCCTATATCAATCCCCAAACTAATCCCACTGCCCCGCTCTCTCCCCATTGTCCTGTATCAATCCCCAAACTAATCCCACTGCCCCGCTCTCTCCCCATAGACCTGTATCAATCCCCAAACTAATCCCACTGCCCCGCTCTCTCACCATAGCCCTGTATCTATCCCCAAACAAATTCCCCTGCCCCGCTCTCTCCCCACAGTCCTGTATCAATCTCCAAACTAATCCCACTGCCCCGCTCTCTCCCCATAGTCCTGTATCAATCTCCAAACTAATCCTACTGCCCCGATCTCTCCCCATAGTTCTGTATCAATCTCCAAACTAAATCTACTGCCCCGATCTCTCCCCATAGTTCTGTATCAAACCCCAACCTAATCCTACTGCCCCACTCTCTCCCCATAGTCCTGTATCAAACCCCAAACTAATCCCACTGCGCCGCTCTCTCCCCATAGTCCTGTATCAATCCTAAACTAATCCCACTGCCCCGCTTTCTCCCCGTAGTCCTGTATCAATCCCCAAACTAATTCCACGGCCACGCTCTCTCCCCATAGCCCTGTATCGATCCCCAAACTAATCCCACTGCCCCGCTCTCTCCCCATAGCCCTGTATCAATCCCCAAACTAATCCCACTGCCCCGCTCGCTCATCATAGTCCTGTATCAATCCCCAAACTAATCCCACTGCCCCGCTCTCTCCCCATAGCCCTGTATCAATCCCCAAACTAATCCCACTGCCCCGCTCTCTCCCCATAGTCTTGCATCGATCCCCAAACTAATCCCACTGCCCCGCTCTCTTCCCATAGCCCTGTATCAATCCCCAAACTAATCCCACTGCCCCGGTCTCTCCCCATAGTCCTCTATCAATCCCCAACTAATCCCACTGCCCCGCTCTCTCCCCATAGTCTTGCATCGATCCCCAAACTAATCCCACTGCCCCGCTCTCTTCCCATAGCCCTGTATCAATCCCCAAACTAATCCCACTGCCCCGGTCTCTCCCCATAGTCCTGTATCAATCCCGAAACTAATCACACTGCCCCGCTCTCTCCCCATAGCCCTGTATCTATCCCCAAACAAATTCCCCTGCCCCGCTCTCTCCCCACAGTCCTGTATCAATCTCCAAACTAATCCCACTGCCCCGCTCTCTCCCCATAGTCCTGTATCAATCTCCAAACTAATCCTACTGCCCCGATCTCTCCCCATAGTTCTGTATCAAACCCCAACCTAATCCTACTGCCCCACTCTCTCCCCATAGTCCTGTATCAAACCCCAAACTAATCCCACTGCGCCGCTCTCTCCCCATAGTCCTGTATCAATCCTAAACTAATCCCACTGCCCCGCTTTCTCCCCGTAGTCCTGTATCAATCCCCAAACTAATTCCACGGCCACGCTCTCTCCCCATAGCCCTGTATCGATCCCCAAACTAATCCCACTGCCCCGCTCTCTCCCCATAGCCCTGTATCAATCCCCAAACTAATCCCACTGCCCCGCTCGCTCATCATAGTCCTGTATCAATCCCCAAACTAATCCCACTGCCCCGCTCTCTCCCCATAGCCCTGTATCAATCCCCAAACTAATCCCACTGCCCCGCTCTCTCCCCATAGTCTTGCATCGATCCCCAAACTAATCCCACTGCCCCGCTCTCTTCCCATAGCCCTGTATCAATCCCCAAACTAATCCCACTGCCCCGGTCTCTCCCCATAGTCCTCTATCAATCCCCAACTAATCCCACTGCCCCGCTCTCTCCCCATAGTCTTGCATCGATCCCCAAACTAATCCCACTGCCCCGCTCTCTTCCCATAGCCCTGTATCAATCCCCAAACTAATCCCACTGCCCCGGTC